>NC_000068.7:162071849-162446849 GCF_000001635.26 Mus musculus | reverse complement strand
AGTCTCTTAAAGCATTCTAAATTTTTTTGCCCTATGAGCCGAGGATCATCTTGCCTCTCAGCTGTCCAAGATGTGTATGTACTTACTGCTCAAGAATCAATAAGATTGTATTGCTGGGATTGAAGCATTGGATAGAGATCAGCCGGAAGGGACACATGGAAGAAAACTTAGTGGGTAGCTATGCCAGCTCTGTAGCAAATTCTTTTCTGCTACTTTGGAGCTGGGAAGTCCCAGGTGAATTCCTTAACCTCTCTGAGTCGGCTTCCTCAACCATAAAATGAGCTAAATGAGTTCTCAACTTCATCTCTATAGTTGCTGTGACTGATTGTATTTTTTTTTTTTTAATGTATTTCTGAATTCAGATTTACTGAATTCTTTAAGGAAGGCAACATACCTATCACATCCAGTAAATAACATTCCAGCCAGGGCTGGATGGTGCTCTCAAATCAAGTACACCTGTATTTTGAAGCAAGAAGCGTGAACATGCTGCGTTGTTCTACACATGTGTAGTTCCTGCATTTAGGAGGCATTTAGGAGGATGGTAAAGTTGAGATTAACCTGCAGGATGACACCCTAGATTAGAAAAAATTTAAATAAATAAATATTTTTAAGTAGATCATGGGTATAAATGAAATCTTTGCAGCAAATAGATTTTTATCAAACTTTAAAAAGAAATCTTTGACGTCTAAGCCCTTGGGGATTTGGAGTTCTTAGAATGGGGCCAGACTTCTGCATCTGACTCCTGGGACAGCTTCATGGCTTGTGTGTAGGTAAAATGCTCACTGACCACACTCTGTAGCTCATGGTAGAATGCTCAGTCTTATCCCAATACAATTGTAAATGTTTTCAAATTATCCCCACTGAGTGAAGCTGAGTGGAGCTTTCCCAGAGCCTGATGGTCTTGGCCAGACTCTTATGTTTGCAACCAGAACTCCTAGACCCTAAGTTTCTCTTCCCACAGCCCCGTGGACCTGGCTGTCCTGGCACACGGCTCCCACAAGCCAAGCGCTATGTTTTGGCTGGCTTTTAGTTGTTCTAGTAGAGAAGGAAGGAGCTAAATCAGAAGGTTGCCTTCCCGTCCCACCCCTAGGTGAAATCATCCTTTCTGCTGATCTTTTCTTTTTCATGGTTGTAAAATAGGGAGAAAATTGAGAACAATAGCAACAACCAAAAGAGCATTTTCCTCAAGGCGAGCATATGTGTGACACTCCATTAACGCTAAGTGACATCTTCTTCCATCTCGCAGGAATCAACACAGTATTCACGTTAACCAGTCATCGACGGAGCCACAAGCGGATGATGTCCTGTCACTTTCCATCCTATCAGTCATTTTCGGGCAAGTGATGTGTCTGTGATTTCCACTTGGACACAGTCAGTCAGATGTTTTTAGCACCTCAGTCATTTCCCAAGTGCTCAGTGGATCTTCTGAGGCTCAGAGCAGAAGCCAAACAGGATCCACAGAAGCAGAACCCAAGTGCCTGGCTCTTTAGGCTTTCAATGGACATAAAGGGTGGGGACTTGAGGCACTGGGAAGGCCCTATCTGGGGACTGGCCTCTAAATCCCAGGCTAGGAGATCTCAGCAGGGCTCATATACTCTCTGAGCCTTGACTTACTTCCTTGTACATAAGAAGTAACAGTGAGTTGTGTGTCACCAGGATGCTCTAGAGAATGAAGAATTGGTATAAGCAATTTCCCTTCACTCAACCTTTGATCACCACAATGGGCTCATTTGTGTAACTCACAGTTATGACATGGGAGCTTCTTGGTTGTCCCAACCCTCCCCAGGACATGTTCATTTGTGAGTTCATTTGCAATATTGCTTGTGTTCACTCCCACATTCATGTCTCCATCCATCTCTTCATCCATCTTCCATGTGTCCATCTGTCTCTCCGTCAGAGCCCTGTGTGATAGCTCTGAGATTGGAATTAGGGATACAAAGGCAAAGCAAACAAGGATCGACTTTGCCCCAAAGGAGCTCCGAGAGAAAGGGACAAGACCACAGGTGGGAATCCTCAGTCAGGAGTGGGCACCATACAGTGGGGAACCTGAGAGGAAAGAGCCCAGTTCCTTCAGGGTTGTCCATAGATGGAAGAGATGCCCTAACACCAGATCAGCAAGCTGAAAGGGGGAGGGTAGAGCAAGCCAAAGGAGTAGCATGTGCCAGCTTTGATGTTCAAAAATACATAGTCCGGTAGAGAGCCTGAAGGGACCTTTGTCTTGGCTGATAAAGTATATAAGGAACAAACTGGGGCCAGGTGTCCAGCATCTATGAGCACAGCCTGAGAATTGGGTTTTGTCTTAATGCCTGGGATTGGCTTGTCATCTACTGATGGAAGGGTTCAGACAGAAGCTTGTAAGTCTTGGTTTGAGGCTTTAAAGTTCTTCATGACATCTGGAAGGGACTGGTCTTAGATGATATAAGACTGGAGGGGTTTTAAATGACAACCTAGGAAGGAGCAGGGAATACAAATGCCATAAAGGTGTTTGGAGGCCTGTGGGTTAGATCCCCAGGGTTGGTCTTAACAAGTCATTACAGATTTAGTGGCTTAAAACAGTGTAAATTGTTCTCTTAGAGCTCTGGAGGTTAAAATTTGAAGTCAAGGTGTCAGCTTGTCCCTTGAAGGCTCTAGGAGACATCTGTTCCTTGTCCTATCAGGTTCCGGTGACTGTCAGCTAAGTTCGAGCCTTGTGGGTCTTGAACTTCACATGGCCTTTTTGTGTCAAGATCCCTGGGCCTTCTCTTGTGTTTCTACCCTCCCCTAGGGGTGGGGGTGGGGAACCATAAACCAAGACAAGCTAATCTCAAAACCTTTAAGTTGTTATATCTACAAAAACCCCTTTTCCAAGTACAGCTAGATTGGCAGCTTTGAAATCAGGAAGAGACCTAGCTTTAAGGGACTATCTGTGGATCTATCACAGGGGTGGGCAGCTCCAGCTCTCAGTATGTTTCTAAGAACTTGTAGAGGAAAGGCTAGCCTCTGTACCAGTGCCACTGCAGTCCCATGTGAACAAAGCAGAGGAAAGGCTAGCCCTCTGTACCTGTGCCACTGCAGTCCCCTGTGAGCATGGCCTGCTGACGGGTGCTGTGACCTCTCCGTAATCCTTTTGCTTCTCTAAGAAGTGGGTGTTGCAACAAAACATAAGATGGAAGTGAAATCAAAGGAAATCTTTAAAGAGCTTTAAAGGATGGTTGCTTGTAGAGAATCCCATTTTCTCTGATGGTGCCATAGGTATACCATGATAGTCAGAATATATTCCTGCAAGGTGATTCTTCAGCCTTACCACCTTGCCCTGCTGGATGATCAAATGCCCTGAGCTGCAGTCTTGATTGCTTTTGCCTGGCTTCCACACAGCTGCTCTTAGTTATATTCATAGTCAGCTCTATTTTTATGTGGCAACCATTATCCTGAGTGAAGATGCTCCCCAAATCACACTGTCTCATTCACTCAGTCAGAGTTCAGGGAGCACTGGATCCAAGTGGGTGGTGCCTTCTGCAGCAGACACAGGGACACCATAAACAAAGCCCCGGTGCTTTGGGAGTAGGGAGCTACATTGATTGTGATGATTACATAATGGGGGTCAGAGGGAGCAGAGAAGACAAACATTCCCAGTAAAGCACAGGTAGATATAGCCAGAGAGAATGAGAAGTGTTAGCCAGCTTCACTGGATGGAAACTATACTGGCTGTAATCTGCCATTCTGACACTAAACCAGACAAACTAAAAAATGGTGCCTGGTTGTGTTAGTCTCCTCTCTTGTTGCTGTGACAAAATACTGCAACTTAAGGGAGAAAGACTTTATTTTAGCTCATAGTTCAAAGCATGACAGAGGGAACACCAAGGTAGCAGCTGGTCACCTCACAGCCACAATCAGAAATCAGAGAGGGGTGAGGGCAAGCTAGCATTCATCTTGCTTGCCCCTTTTATATAGCCCAGTACCCTGCACAGTAGGCAGGTGTTCATCCCCAATGATGATAACCTTCATAAGCATGCCTAGAGGCCCATCTCCTAGGTGGCTATGGATCCTGTCAGGTTGCAAATTAACATTACCATCACAGATACCCAATCCTGGTGGTGGGAATGGGAACTGTATATATTTCAGGAGTACAGTTTTCTATAAATAGTCTGAAACCCTCCCCCCAAGTAAATTTGTATTATCCATAGGTCCCCCACTTTTTTGTAGTCTTCCCAAACATGCATTCTCTTTCATACTGTTGTATATTTCCATCATGATGGTTGACGCATGGATTAGAATGTTGTTTGTTTGTGATGGGGGTCTTAGTATGTAGCCCTGGCTGGCTTAGAACTCTTGATGTAGACCAGGTTGGCTTTGAATTTGGGGTGAACCTCTGGCCTCTGCTTTCAAAATTCTGAGATTGTAAGTATATGCCACTGCCTTTATTTTATTGGTTGGTTGATTGTAGTATGCTAGGTCCTGCTGTACCTGCCTGCTGGACTTACTGTTTAAGTTGGAGAATGTCTATAAGGTAATTCATAGGAGAGAGAAAGAGATTTCAAGAGCCAGGGGCTGCAGAGGACAGCTGGAAAACAGTATTTCCTGGACATGATAAGATATATATATATATATATATATATATATAAGCTCAGAGCAGCTGAGACAGTACACACGCACACACGCATACACACACACACACACACACACACACACACACACACCATCCAGTCTTAGGGTTTCAATTGCTGTAAAGAATCACCATGACCAAGGCAACTCTTATAAAGGAAAACATTTACTCGGGGCTGGCTTACAGGTTCAGAGGTTCAGTCCATTACCATCAAGGCAGAAAGCATGGCAGCACACAAGCAAGCTTGGTGCTGGAGAAGGACCCGAGGGTCCTACATCTTGTTCCAAAGGCAGACAGAAGAAGATGGCCTTCCAGGCAGTTAAGAGGAAGGTCTCTCAAATCCCACCCTCACAGTGACACATTTCCTCCAACAAGGCCACACCTCCTAATAGTGCCACTCCCTGGGCCAAGCATATTCAAACATGACGAGGGCACAAGGTCAATCCAGCCAAGATCCTACTAAGATTGTGGCTGTTGGGGATGGAGTGCTGGAAAAGTTCATTTTTTTCAGGGATTCAGACACTGTCTGGGTTATCCATGCTCTAGAAGACATCTCTACATTCACTTTCATATCTTCCTAAAGTCTCTCTCTGTCTGTCTCTCTGTCTCTGTCTCTCTCTCCCTCCACCCCCTCTGTGTGTGTGTTAGGGGTTAAAAACATAATCAAACCATCGCAAATCAAGTACCATCTACCATATAGCTATGCTATAGATGGAAACAACTGCACACATACAGTGCTAAGTGGACTCAGTGTGCTTGCAAAAATTAACACATATGAAATTCTCAAAAAGAAAGAAGAATGCACCCCGTAAAAACCACTAAGCTGTTAAAGGCTAGGCTCACAACCCCAAATAAAAACTATTAAGTTCATGTAAAATTGTAATTTCATTTAGTTTATTTATATTATTATTTACATAATATATGTATTTATTATATTTTATGTATTTTATCTTTAAATCAATTTTATTTTTCATTTATTTTACTATATTTTTATTATATTTTTATTCAATTGATTTGTGGCCCAGGCGATTGAATCTAGGGTCATATATGCTAAGCAAGGGCTCTGCCGCTGAGCTGTATCTCATATTTGTTTTGAGACAGATTTCCATAGCTAGCCCAGGCTAGCCATAAATTCACTATTCTAACTCTGCCTCCTGGTATTGAAATTACAGGATCACACCAGCATGCCCTGCTTCAAATTTGTCTTAAAGTAAAATAATAAAAGGTCAAAACCATGGCCTGCTAATTTTTGTATGACTTTTTAAAAGTTAAGTGTGCTCTTGAAGTTGTTTCCATCTATAATATAGCTATGAGATACTTGATTTTTGGTGATTTGACTATGGCTCCCACACACACACTTTATGGAGATAGGAAAGTGATAAGCATCCAGTAATGGCTGCACTTGAATCTTTGAGTTTTGATGCTTTCCTGGCTATCAGTGTATAACCCTGAGATACTGTCTGAGGATGTTGGGCACCTGCAGTGAACAACGATCCATGAGAGCCAGGCTGCCATGAGGAGAAGCACCTGATGTGCCATACACGCTGTGTGGCGGACTGGGGACTTCTGTGGATTAGATATGTTCAAAGGATTTCTATCTTACTCTTCTACCTGTGGATTAGAGTCCAGAGGGCACCTGCAGGCAGGAGTGAACGCACCTCCTACATACGTTCACGTTAAAACAAAGCCTTGGACTCGGGATTTGTGGGTAAGGGGAAACATAGAGACAGATCATTAAGGGAATGCTTCCAAATGTGGATGATGGCCAGAAAGCTGGGGAAGGTCAGAAGCTCAAAGGCCTTGAGCTACCAGAGTCCTCAACGAGTCATTTATATGGCACCTATCTTCTTCCTCATGTGACGATCCAGGCTTTTTTTTTTTTTCCCCAGAATACCCTGTCCCTTACATGTAGTCTCAGTGGGGAAGCTTGCCTAGTCTTTTTGGCACCTGGCTTCTTTTGTATACTAATCTTGAGTCTCTCTCTACCCTACTCTGCTGCATGTTATAAGAGTCTCATCTTAAGAACTATAACCCTACTGTAAGCGGGAGAGCCTCTGATGCATGGAATCCCATTGTACAATTCTTCTTTGTTCTACCTTCAGAAGTACGGTGCTGCCCGCTTGCAACAGGCATTAGTGGGCTACTCAAGCCACCAACAGCATCATGCTGTTCCCTGGAGGGGCTATAGTTGGATGTTCATAGGATCTCCTCTGTCTGTGGAGAGGTGTCCATTTGCAGTCTTGGTGTGTGTTTATTTAAGGTGTGAATTTGTGTGTGCAGTTGGAATTTCAGACCAGCAGCTTCCCCACTTGTGGATTCAGCTAACTGCAGATGGGAGATATTTTCAATGAATAGCACAGCCGACTGAACAAGTCCGGGCTCCTTTCTCTTACCATTATCCCCTAAACAATACAGTCTGACATGGTTTGCAGAGCATTTGCATTGTGTGAGACCTTTTTTTTTCTAGGGTTGATTTAAAGCAGAAGGAGATATGAATTAATTCCTAAATATCCTTATATTTCTGACGTAAAATACACATGACCATGTCCTACTTTTTTTTTCTTTTTTTTTTATTACGTATTTTCTTCAATTACATTTCCAATGCTATCCCAAAAGTCGTCCCCCCCCCCCATTCCCCTACCCACCCATTCCAATTTTTTGGCTCTGGCATTCCCCTGTACTGGGGCATATAAAGTTTGCAAGTCCAATGGGCCTCTCTTTCCAGTGATGGCCGACTAGGTCATCTTTTGATACATATGCAGCTAGAGTCAAGAGCTCTGGTGTACTGGTTAGTTCATAATGTTGTTCCACCTATAGGGTTGCAGATCTCTTTAGCTCCTTGGATACTTTCTCTAGCTCCTCCATTGGGGGCCCTGTGATTCATCCAATAGTTGACTGTGAGCATCCACTTAGGTGTTTGCTAGGCCCCGGCCTAGTCTCACAAGGGACAGCTATATCACCGTCCTTGCAACAAAGGCTTGCTAGTGTATGCAATGGTGTCATCGCTTGGAGGCTAATTATGGGATGGATCCCTGGATATGGCAGTCTCTAGATGGACCATCCTTTTGTCTCAGCTCCAAACTTTGTCTCTGTAACTCCTTCCATGGGTGATTGTTTCCAATTCTAAGAATGAGCAAAGTGTCCACACTTTGGTCTTCGTTCTTCTTCAGTTTCATATGTTTTACATATTGTACCTTATATCTCGCTATACTAAGTTTCTGGGTTAATATCCACTTATCAGTGAGTACATTTCATTTGAGTTCTTTTGTGATTGGGTTACCTCACTCAGGATGATGCCCTCCAGGTCCAACCATTTGCCTAGGAATTTCGTGAATTCATTCTTTTTAATAGCTGAGTAGTACTCCATTGTGTAAATGTACCACATTTTTTGTATCCATTCCTCTGTTGAGGGACATCTGGGTTCTTTCCAGCTTCTGGCTATTATAAATAAGGCTGCTATGAACATAGTGGAGCATGTGTCCTTCTTACCGGTTGGGACATCTTCTGGATATATGCCCAGGAGAGGTATTGCGGGATCCTCCGGTAGTACTATGTCCAATTTTCTGAGGAACCGCCAGACTGATTTCCAGAGTGGTTGTACAAGCTTGCAATCCCACCAACAATGGAGGAGTGTTCCTCTTTCTCCACATCCTCGCCAGCATCTGCTGTCACCTGAATTTTTGATCTTAGCCATTCTGACTGGTGTGAGATGGAATCTCAGGGTTGTTTTGATTTGCATTTCCCTGATGATTAAGGATGTTGAACATTTTTTCAGGTGTTTCTCAGCCTTTCGGTATTCCTCGGGTGAGAATTCTTTGTTCAGCTCTGAGCCCCATCTTTTAAGGGGGCTATTTGATTTTCTGGAGTCCACCCTCTTGAGTTCTTTATATATATTGGATATTAGTCCCCTATCTGATTTAAGATAGGTAAAGATCCTTTCCCAATCTGTTGGTGGTCTTTTTGTCTTATTGACGGTGTCTTTTGCCTTGCAGAAGCTTTGCAGTTTCATGAGGTCCCATTTGTCAATCCTCGATCTTAAAGCACAAGCCATTGCTGTTCTATTCAGGAATTTTTTCCCTGTGCCCATATCTTCGAGACTTTTCCCCACTTTCTCCTCTATAAGTTTCAGTGTCTCTGGTTTTATGTGGAGTTCCTTGATCCACTTAGATTTGACCTTAGTACAAGGAGAGAGGAATGGGTCGATTTGCATTCTTCTACATGATAACAACCAGTTGTGCCAGCACCAATTGTTGAAAATGCTGTCTTTTTTTCCACTGGACGGTTTTAGCTCCCTTGTCGAAGATCAAGTGACCATAGGTGTGTGGGTTCATTTCTGGGTCTTCAATTCTATTCAGTTGGTCTACTTGTCTGTCACTATACCAGTACCATGCAGTTTTTATCACAATTGCTCTGTAGTAAAGCTTTAGGTCAGGCATGGTGATTCCACCAGAGGTACTTTTATCCTTGAGAAGAGCTTTTGCTATCCTAGGTTTTTTGTTATTCCAGATGAATTTGCAGATTGCTCTTTCTAATTCGTTGAAGAATTGAGTTGGAATTTTGATGGGGATTGCATTGAATCTGTAGATTGCTTTTGGCAAGATAGCCATTTTTACAATGTTGATCCTGCCAATCCATGAGCATGGGTGATCTTTCCATCTTCTGAGATCTTCTTTAATTTCTTTCTTCAGGGACTTGAAGTTTTTATCATACAGATCTTTCACTTCCTTAGTTAGAGTCACGCCAAGATATTTTATATTATTTGTGACTATTGAGAAGGGTGTTGTTTCCCTAATTTCTTTCTCAGCCTGTTTATTCTTTGTGTAGAGAAAGGCCATTGACTTGTTTGAGTTAATTTTATATCCAGCTACTTCACCGAAGCTGTTTATCAGGTTTAGGAGTTCTCTGGTGGAATTTTTAGGGTCACTTATATATACTATCATATCATCTGCAAAAAGTGATATTTTGACTTCATCTTTTCCAATTTGTATCCCCTTGATCTCCTTTTGTTGTCGAATTGCTCTGGCTAGGACTTCAAGTACTATGTTGAAGAGGTAGGGAGAAAGTGGGCAGCCTTGTCTAGTCCCTGATTTTAGTGGGATTGCTTCCAGCTTCTCACCATTTACTTTGATGTTGGCTACTGGTTTGCTGTAGATTGCTTTTATCATGTTTAGGTATGGGCCTTGAATTCCTGATCTTTCCAACACTTTTATCATGAATGGGTGTTGGATCTTGTCGAATGCTTTTTCCGCATCTAATGAGATGATCATGTGGTTTTTGTCTTTGAGTTTGTTTATATAATGTATTACATTGATGGATTTCATACTTTTTAATATATGGTATGACTTGATTCTTAGCCTTTCATGAATGGCTGTGAGTGGCTATGTTCATGAGTGCAGTACCCATGGAAGCCAGAAGAGGGCAATGAATCCCCTGGAGCTGGAGTTACAGGCAGTTGTGAGTCACCTGATGTGGATGCTGGGAATGGTCTTCTAGCTTCTCTGGAATAGTAGTATTCACTCCTGAGCCATCTTTCTAGCCCAGTACAAATCTTTGTAAATAAATAACACTGGAGTTGCAATTAACAATTTACCTTTGACCTCACGATTGGACAATACAACTTATCTAGCTATTTAAAATTCTCTGTTAAACTGTATGTGTACTGCCCTTCTTACTGTCATCTAAAAACACACTCAAGAGCCGGGTGTGTTGGCACTCAGGGAGGACACTGAGTTTAAAGCCAGCCTGGGTTATAACATAAGAACTTGTCTCAAAAACAAAACGAGAGGCAAAATACATTTAAACCCTCAAATCACAGAAAAGGAAATCCTCTACAAGGATTTGACACAAATCAGTTATTGATTGCATCAGGCCTGGCTTTTCTCGTTTACGTGTTCCCGTTATCTGTGCTGCAGTAGGCAGTAGGGAGGCGTGTTCCATCCTAGCACTGTGGCTGGTGCTCTGGATTTAGTTAGGTTCCGGCACTTTGCTTTGCCTATCTCAGAGCAGCAGTGCTGTTTGCTGTAGAAAAGATCCTGGTAGTTAAGGTTTCCTTGTGATTTGTACCTTTTATCAACGTGAGATGGCTTTCCCTATACTGCTCAATACTCTGTCTTTGGATTCCACTTTGATATTGGATACTGACAGACCTGCCTTTTTTTTTTTTTTTTTTTTTTCTGGACATTTTTCAACTTGCTCATTTTTTTTTTTTCAAACTTAACCCATTTGTAACTTAATTGCAAAAGATTGAATCTCACGGAAAATACCTGGATACACTCCAATCTTGATTTAATTTCTGTGTCTGTGTCCTTCACTAGGCTTCACTAGGGAAGTAACCTGAGGGACTTACATGGGACAGCATGACTGTTCTGTGCTGACTGAGGGCCACCATCTTTACTTCCTCCTTTTTATTTTGTGCTATTTTTTAGTCTTAAATTCGTCTTCATACTCACTTTCCTTCTGGTTCAGTGGCTGGCCACTGATAGTCTTTTGGGGGGCAACAGGCTGTCACTGGCTGTCACCATCTTAATGATTGCAATACTAATGAGAGGAGTGATTCCCAGCAGTAACTACAGCCAAAGCTGAAAAGGATGGCCATCCGGGCCTTATAGAAACTCTTCTTAACCAGACATAGTTTGGCTATTGCATGCTTATAATCTTAGTACACAAAAGGCAGAGGCAGGAGGATTGTGAGTTCAAGGCCAGCCTGGGCTACTTGGGAAGACCCAAATGAAAAAGAAACAATCGAAAAACAAACAAAATAAAGCCTCCAAATGAAATAAAGGTTCTGCCAGTCCTTGTTTTCTGATTATGCAAAATGGAAACCTGCCTTTCATTTTGCTCTTGAGTACATTTAGTGGCCTTGACACATTTAAATTTCAGCTTTTCCTACAGCTTATTTCTAATTGTTATCCATGTCTTAAGGTAATCTTTCTTTTCTAGATTTCGATGGTGTAGTTGGGAATTTTTACACACATTTCTGATTTAATCATTATTAGTTAACATTATAAGATGAGATATCATTTTTAAAGAACCACTGGTTGCGTTTAGAGTCTGTTTACAACTGTCTGTTAATCACTTTTAAAGAAAATTCTACACTTAGCTCATTGAGCTCCCACTTTCCCAATTCTTGAAAGCATAACTGCACTTTATGTCTCAAAAATGACTCCGCTTGGCATTGCTTTCAGTGCTTGACAGAGGGAGAGATGCAGGGTTGCATTTGCATCTGTAAATATTTCTCAGCATCTTCCAAACATGAGCAGAAATGCTTTAAGCCTGGAGGTAATTATCACTAACCCTTGTAGCCTGGTGATGTCTAGAAGTCTGAGGCGAGTCATTTACTCAGATAAATATCTTGTTTTTCTTCTTTGAATCTTGGAAGAAATGTGATGCAGATTAGTAGGAACTTCATATAGTTTATTAAAAATATTCTCCCAATTTTTAAAAAGGATTTATCTGTATCCATATACCAGCTTCTCATTTCTGATTCTTCGGTCTGGTCATTCTGTTATCCTGGGCTTTCTCTCCTACTAGTATCTGTAGTAATAAGTTTTCATAATCAACCAAAGGTTCTGTGCATTTTCCTTTTGTATGTGTCCATGTACATAGTAATGGGCTTCATAAAGACATGTGTGTCATGGACTTTGGCCATTATCCCCCACCTCCTGTATCCCTCCCATGATTCGTGTTCCTTTACCTAGATAGTCCTGCTAATTTCTACTTTCTTGTCTCTAATATATATATGCATGAGTCTATATCTATAAGGGTTTGCAAATGAAAGAAAATATGGTATAATTTTGTCTTTCTTTATGGTTGAACACAGCTCCATTGTGTAGATGGACCACATTATCTTGGCTTCTGTTCTCCGACAGAAGACTGATTCTCTACCTTGGCTGTTGTGAGTAGTTCAGCAATGGACACGGATGTGTAGCATCTCTGTGGTGTTGACTTAGAGACCTTCCAGCATACACTTAAAGATACAGCTGGAGCTCATGGGAGGTCTACCTTTAGCTCGTCTGAAGAAACTCCATACTGGTTTCCATGATGGTGGGACTAATTTACATTTCTCCCATCAGTATATAAGTGTTCTTCTGTTTTCTGTGTACCTTCTTCACTATTAGTTGTTATTTATGTTTTAATTGGATGAGATAGAATCCAATGGTATTTTAATTTGCATTTTCCTGGATGGCTAAAGTTGCTGAAGTTTTACATATTTATTTTTGACCATTCTCATTCTATCTTTTGATAACTGTTTATTCATTTAGTTTGCCTATTGATGAATTGATTGTCCTGTTTGGTTTCCTTGTAGTTTTTAAAGTTATCTATGTATTCTAGATGCTAGAATCTGTAGTGTTCAAGATCAGGAACTCAGCTAAGCACAGAAAAGTATCACCCTGTAACCAGGCATGAGATAGTGATTTAGAGATCTACTGTGTCTTTTCCTCTTAATGAAGCATCCATGTTAGTTTCCTTTGCTGCTGGAACAAAGAATAACAATTTCAGTGACCCAAGCGGGCACCAATTAATTATTTTGTAGCACCAGAGGCATCAGCAGCTCTGAGCTTCTTGTGGAATCTTTCAGGGAGCATCTTTTTCTTCCTCCTTTTCCAGCTCCCAGAGGATGCCTGCATGGGGTACACAGAGTATCACATCCTGCCCACTGCTGCTTCCATTGACCCCATATTTACTACAGGGAACCTTGTGATGACATTGGGCTCACCAATGTCCAGGAATATCTCCTTATCTCGAGAGCATCCATCGTCCCAGTTGCATATTCCCCTCTGTCCTGTAGGGTGGCATGTTCTCAGGTTTAGAGATTCAGATTTGGGTGTGTCTGTCGATCCTTATTTAGCTGAGTACAATGTCTACCGTGGAAGGCTCAGGATCTCCTCATCTACACTCTACCCATGAGAGCCAGTAGATTTTGTCCCTCCTCGTTCCTCACTTCTGTCCCAAAGGCACACATTTCCAGGATTTGCTTCCTCCCTTATGAAGAATCTTTTGTGTGGATGGATGTTATTAGCTATTTATTTTATTCTGAGACAGTCATTCCTCGTTCTGACTGAATGTAACTATGCTTTCCGTTCAATGGACTTACATCCATATCCACCTAGCATCTGATTGCATACACTAATTAAAATAGTCAGCACTCAGAGCACTGGGACCATACTATGTAGCTGGACTTTGAAGGGTAGGTAAAATATGATTATATCTCCCTAGAGAATCATCTCTACAGTGATCTCTCTCACCATCTTCTTTCTTTTATTTCTGGGAAATTTTGTTCACCAATCATTGCTTCCATAGTCCATGAATCGGCTCTGAATGAATATTAAAAATATTAGAGTTCTCTTTTTGACCACTGAATACCAACATTTTCCTTTAATTGCCTATCTTTGGAGTCTTTCTTAGCTTTTAAAACCAGATCTTGTTTTATCTGTTTATCTGTTTTTAAAAAAGAAGTGCCTTTTTCATGGAAACCAAGTTTCCTTGAATTTCCGTAGAACACAAAGCAGATCATCTGAAATTTAATGGCGTTTCATGCAGGGAATCATTTTCTTAGAAAAGTAAATTTCTCTTTGTTCTTTTTATTTTCATTTTTTTTTTTTAGTTTAAAAAGTGTATCATCCTAGGCCCTGTGTTTGATAAACTTTTTATTTTTTACGATTTATAAATGGATATGGCTCTCTCTCTCTCCTTGAGTGTTCTCTGACAAGTAAATGGATTATTTGGGTGCTTTTTATCCTCTGCTCTCCTGTTACTTTTGACATTTCTTGTCATAGGTACAGCTGCAGCTTATTCAGTAAAGCAGGCTGTGAGTGTGTGCAGTGTGTGCAGTGTGAGCAGTGTGTACCAGGCTGTGAGTGTGTGCACTGTGTCTGAGGCTGTGAGTGGGGGTTGTAGTGTGTCCCAGGGTGTGAGTGTGTGTAGTGTGTCCAGGCTGTGAGGGTGTACACGCTTGTGAATGCATGTTACAGTGATCTAACCCTGGTGGGAGAAATGCCAACAGATTCATATGTTTATTCCTTCTAAAATTCTAGTCCCCCAAACTAAGAGGTGTGGTCATAATACTATCCATGGCTGTACCCACATGAATTAATTCTTTTATCAAAGGAGGGGCTCAGGGGACTAGGTTTGGTCCTTCTATCCCTCGTCCAGCATGTGAGGCTGCAGCAGGAAGATACCACATTGGAAGCGGAGGACACACTCTCTCTAGACACTGACTTGCTCACTGCCTCGATCTTGGACTTGCGAGCTTCAGACCTGACAGTAGTAAGTAAAATATTATGAATGACGCTGATCCCCATTGAGCTTCAAATGAATGGGACTCAAACTACGATTTATTTATTAGGCTTTGTGCATTTACT
Organism: Mus musculus; assembly: GCF_000001635.26. Classification (NCBI taxonomy): domain Eukaryota; kingdom Metazoa; phylum Chordata; class Mammalia; order Rodentia; family Muridae; genus Mus; species Mus musculus. The sequence goes on along the minus strand of NC_000068.7, from coordinate 162,431,906 downwards.
GGGGGCTGATCCCTAATCTCCTCCTCTAACCGTACACTGGCTACTCCCCCAACTGTGCTCCCCAAATACTTGCTGTTTGATTCCTTCTGGATTATTTCTGCTCCAGCAGTCAGGTGTCCTGGGGAGGCATTTCACTTGGGTACATGCTGCTGGCCCATCATGACTACTGGAGACTTCCTGTTCTGTCTTTTCCTCCTCTGTTCATTCTCTTTCCCTCTCCCTCCCCCCTCCCCCTCCCCTCCCTCCTCACTTCTCTCCTGGGTCCTACCTGTGACCCCCATCCTGGTAACTCAACCCCTACCTCTCTCTATCTACCCACTCCAGTAATTGGCTGTTGCCAGTTTTATTTAACAGTAGTTTTAAGTTGGGGAGTGGGTTTATATAGCATCAATTGGTATATGTGAGGATCTGCTTGTTGGTGGCAACTGGATCTTGGTGGCCAGTATTTAGCATTTGAATACATAGCAGCACCAGACCAACCCTCAACAGCAATATATTTCATATTATTTATAAATCATTTAAGGTACTTTGTTACTGCATTAGGTTGTGTGGTAGTTTGAAAGAAAATGGCCCCCATAGGCCCATAGGGCGTGGCACTATGAATAGGTATGTCCTTATTAAAGGACGTGTATCTCAGTCTCTTCCTGCTGCCTGTGGATCCAGATGTAGAACTCTCACCTCATTCTCCAGCACCATGTCTACCTGCATGCTATCATGCTTCTCACTATGATAATAATAGACTAAGCCCCTATAGGATAAGCCAGCCCCCAATTAAATGCTTTCCTCTATAATAGTTGCTGTGGTCTTGGTGTCTCTTCACAGCAATAGAAACCCCAACTAAGACAGGTAGTGGATCAGTCTCATAAATTATCCAGTGTAAAGCACAGATGGGAAATGTAACTGATTGTCATCTTCTAATTGAAGTTCAAATATGCGTACTTGGAGAATGTTCAGGAGCTGGGGACTTAGCCTTCTTAGCATTGTTAGCAGTGTGCAGTGGTTCTTCTAGATGAACCCTGGTCTGTGCAAGGCAGTGCTTGCCTTTCTATCATGTCTCCATGACACACACAATTGGAAGGAGGACAGATTTATTTTCACTCCTAGTTTCGGGGGTTCAGTGAATGGTTACTTGGGCAGAACGTCGTGCTGATTATAAGCACATGGTAGAGGAGAGCTGTTGATGTCACAGCACAGAAAGGAACAAAGAGGCAGTTAGGGATAAAATGACCGATTCTTGGTGACACCTTCCTCTAGCCAAATGTCTATAGTGTCCCTAAATAGTACTGCCCACTTTGGCCCAAGTATTTGTGAGGGACACAGATCTAAAACATAACAGTCAGCGAAGGGAGATCTGCCCCTGCGAAGGGATTAGGCTCTTGGGAGAGGAAATTCATCAGTTTCAAGCCACTGGAGGACAGAGCTTGCCCTGGTGGCCTGGGGGTGGGGATGGGAGGTGATAATATATTCTCATGTGCTGGTAACACTCTGTTCTGTGTGCATTGCTCCTCGGTGTAATCATTAATAAAAGTCCTTTTCTATCTCCAGAGTGTCCCAGTGTGGATGATTCATCGTGTGTTCCTTAGTAAAGGGGTGGGAGGAGGTGCCAGCTGCGAGGTGCAGGCAAGACAAATGTTTGAGCACAGTGTTCAGTGTTGTTAGGAGGTTACTCAGCTGCTGTCTGCAGGAGAGCGGGCTGAGGTTGGACCAGACACGTTTTATGTATTGGTTTTCTTTTCTCCTCCTCCTTGCTCTGCTCTCCACCTCTTCACCACCCTACCCTCTCACGATTCTCATTTGGATGCCATCTCAAAGGATGTCATGGAATTTGTATGTGAGACACGGAGCTTGCTTGCAGCTCTTAACTCTTCAACTCCTTTTTGGCCCCTTGCTTGACTGAAGGCAATAAATGGGGTGTCATTTAAGAGAGTGTGATGCACAGATCATAAGTCTTAGGCCAAAAGTATAAAATATCAATTGATTAAAGAGTAATTAATGAAAACCTAATTAAAGCTGACGTTCTGTGCATGGCACTCCTGGAATCCTGGGACAGTCTCAATTGCTAACTTTCCTCAGAGATTTCCATGTATAATTGAGAGGTATTAGGCTCTAATGGATGGGATTAATATGAAATTTAATTAATGAAAAAGGAAATTAAGTCTGAGTTTTGTTTAAAGAAATTTCCAGAGATGGATACGTCACAGTGGAATAGTAGGTGCTAGGGGTTCATTAATGAAAATTTTTACGAGTGACAGGATGTCGCTTATCGAAATGACACCTCCTTTTTCACGGCCTCCTTCATCCTGCGTCATTTGTCTCCATTAGGCAGTCCGTGATGTCAACTCAGGTTGTGAGAAATTAGAAGGAATGTTAGATGGAGAGAGTCAGAAGTTTGCCTCCATTCACGAACAGAGAAAGGACGTTCCACCATCCTTCTCATGGAAATTCCCAGGATGGGAAAGGATAATCAAAGATTTGTCTTCTTAGTTCTTAAAAAGAAATTGAGCAGTGTGAAGTCAACATAGAGTATTATATTAAAAACAAATTTACTTTTCTTACAGTTGTATAAGAAATCAACTTCATTTTCTTTGCAGGGGCCCTGATCGTCCCAGGGTTGATGAGCAAGGTAGCATCTACAAGGCTTCTGATATTGTCGGCTCACTGGCCATATGATCCTATGGACCACAAATGTGACCTTTCACAGTCTTTATTGTTCTCTTTCATTGATCTGTAGTTAATCACTTCTGGGTTTCGATTTCTTCCCATGAAATGAGTTGGGGAGTTTAGGCATGTGTGTTTAGGGAGGTCACAATGCCATTCTAGATGTCTCTGAAATTCATTGTTGGGAGGAGACCTCATTATAAATATGCACATTTCCATAGCTGACTCTTTCTGTGGCTGTGTCTTGAGCACTGGGACGTAGACAGTCACTAAAATAATCACTGTTGTGTGTTCGGTCCACGATCTTGGGCAGTTTGGAAGGTCTTGGAGTTAGGTGATGCAGATAAACATTGCTCTAAAACAAACATTGTTTTCATGGGTGGTTTAAGCATAGGTACCTTGGCTATTCTAAATAGATACAAAGTCAAATGTCTCTGGCTCAGAATGAAGGACCAGTACACCAGACTCATAGAGGTAGGTATCCTGATCATAGCTTATTTGTCATTTTGCCACTAGCTCTTTGTTCAACTATAACCTTAGCAATAAACATCTATTTTGGACATTTCTTGGAGAAGAAGACACGTTTCTGCAGTCTCTATTTGATCTGCCACAGTGGGAGCCACAGTCTAGTGTGAAGGTGCCGAGTACATACTGTTTGGAAATGTGCCATCTTCAATGTATTTTCCTTCCTTCCTTAGGTTGCTTCTCTTCTTGTACTTTCTGTGCCCCTCATAATAAAGCCAGCAAGAATATTCCGGCCTTGGTCTCTCCGCCTTGTCTCCCATGCTACCACTGTGGTTGTAGGCCAGGAATTACAGGCATCTTATTTTAGGAAGCCCCAGCTTCAATATTTAGTAGATGAGATGATAACTATATCCTTTCATCATGGGAAGACCACTAATAGAAAAGACTTGCTATTAGAAAAAGGTATTAGCATTAAATAATCATTGTAATGCATTTGGTCAAGTTGGGCAGTTTGGAATATCCTGGGTATGAAGTTAGATGGTGCAGACAAACATTATTCTAAAAATCTACTTTCATATCTTGCTTTCGAGACACCCATGACAGCAAAAAGCCAACATCAGAGACAGGTGAGGGAATCCATCCCATTGCAGGCTTTTAAGGAAAAGCCTCTCAGGGTTCACCTTGTTCAATTCCCTCTACGTTTATGAACGTGAACTACCAAGCCATTCGTCACATTGTGGCCTGTAGGGCTGTGGTCAGGATTAACCACATTAATGTAGCAGAGTGCTTGAAACAGTGTCTGGTATACAGTAAGAGCTCACTAAGAGGCAATGATCATCATCAATATGAGTGAGAGGACAGCCGCTCTGTGAGTCCCTAAGAAGGGCATAGAGTTCTCACTATCTCTTACATGCACATTGTGTACAATTGCCTTTCTCCTCTTCTGTATTCTCATCTTTTTCTCCTCCCTGCTTCTCTTCTTTCTTGCTATCATTTCCTTCCCCTTCAATCCACCCTACCTTGTTATTGGGACTTCATCTATCATAGTGTATCCTCATTATCCATCATTACACCTGAACCAGTGTATGAACTTAAGAACAGCAGGAATGGGTAGGCAGTTAGTTTTAGAATCATGTTCTGGTGGGTAAATTGCCTATCATCTACCCATCTACTATTCTTTATCACTGTCTTCCATTTATCCATCTACCAACCTACCCGCCTATATCCATCAAAACATCCACTTATCTGCTAGTCAGTCTTCCTTCTCCATCTACCCATAGACTCACACATAATTGATTCTAATACATGTATCTGTCCATCCATGTACTCCCCCACCCACCCATGCATCTACCCATTTATTCATCCATACAGCCATGCATCTATTCATTAAGCATTTATCCATCTATTCATGAATTTATCTACCTCCATTTAGTTATTAACACATACATAATTCATAACCATCCATCCATCCATCCATCCTTGTACCTATCCATCCATCCCCAGCTATCAATGCATCAGTTTGTTCACACATACATAGTTTATTTCCATCCATCAATCCATCTATTCATTCATTCATTCATTCATTCATTCATTCATTCATTCATCTTTCATCCCCTCATCTATCCAACCAGTTATTTCTCAGAGCAGGAAAAAGGCAAATCACATCTGGTGTCCTCAGGTCAGATTCAAGTAAGTACTATGAAAGTGATCTTACATGTAAGAAATACAGCATTATATCTCATTTTAAGAGTGGATCGAGATAAAAGCAGACACTTCATATGTTAACAAGTGTCTTAAATTTTGAACCTGCATCTAAAATATTAAGAGGCAACCTGTGCTTTTTTTCTCATTTTCTCTGTAGATAATCATAAATGCCTCTGGTGATTTGTATACAACTCTTTGCCTTTTAGAATGCTACCTGCACTTTGAGGTGCAAGCCAGAAGTTGCAGGCACATCAGCATTGATAAGCTTGGAGACTGCCTCCACTTTAGGCGGTCCTGGATTACTGAGTGGATTTTTATAGTGTTCCGCTAAGGGATGCTGGGTCTTTCCATGTATCTGCCATCGCAAGGCCACCCTGGGACACAGGAGACCCCAGCTCTGCCTCTGAGGTTGGGATTTGGTGCTACTCAGCCCATGACAAGATGTAGGGGTTTCCATGTTGCTCCTGTAAACTCCTGCCTGTGGTCATAGCTAACAAAGTAGCTGGGCTAGAAGGGAGGCGATTACCAGTGCACGAACTTCATAAATATGAGATGAGATGGCTGGGGTGGAAATGAAAGTTGAGATGCTCAAAAATAAAGCGTGAAAGAGCCCTGGCCCCGTCTAAGAACAGGATTGATCTTTGTACGCTGGCAGAATGTACAATTTCCCTTCGCTTACTACAGAGTCTCTGTTTCTATAGAAACCACCAATTTTATAGACAGATTGGCTCTGTGAGAAGGCACTGTGAGTTCAGTTTGAAGCCAAGTGCCATCAGGGCAAGGCGCTCCCAACCCCGAGGAGGGGGCTTTCTTCTGTGCTCACTAACTAGCTCTCGTGGGGATGGTTAATGATCACCAGGCTCGGAACCTGTCAGGATTATTACAATAACACTTGCAGGGCTGCTTTCCTTCCATGGACCCCTGAAACCACTGGTAGGTCTAGAGTCCATGGAGTGCTCTCACAGAGGTCAGAATTAGATTCATTTGTTCATCAGATACACGCAGATGTCTTATCATCAAACACTATGCAGAGCCCTAGAGGCTGGAATATAGTAATGGAGGAAGACAGGCAGATGTGCAGCTTCATTTCAGCTGATGGAGAGATGTCTTTGTCCATGGCCACTTTCAAGAGATAGTTCTGATGTTTAGTGGAGGTCAAGAATAGTTTGGTAAAGATAGGCAAGAACAAAGTGGTTCAGGTACTTTTCGTGCATAACAAAGGACCCCAAACTTCCTTGCATAGGTAGACTTGGTGGCATAGGCCTATAATCCCAGCATTCAGGATAGTGAATCAGGAATACCAGGCTAGCCCAGGCTATTATTGAGGTTATACATCAAAACAAAGCACCAAAGAAAACAAAAAGCTAATGACACAGACCAACAATGCTTTTAGGTGTTTGCAGATCTGGACCTTGAAGTAGACAGGCATGGTGGCAAGAGACTTCACTGTTCTATGGTTGGGGTTTCAGCTGTGGTGCATCAAGGGCAAAAAATGATGGGCATAATTAATAAACTTACATAGCTAAAACCTTGGTTGTTCCTATGCCATGCTGGAGGGAATGAGTTCAAGAACAACCCTTCTATTTATCTGGCAGCACGAGGTTGGGAGGCCTAGAACAGCTGGAGACTAAGTGAAATTATTTTCTCTCTACATGACCTCTTTCACTGTCTAAGCTTCCTTACATCCTGGCTTCCTCTGAGAAATCTAACTTCTTCCATGACAATGAACGCTCTGAGGCTTGTGACCTGGCTTCAGTATTCTAGACCACCATGGCCACTCTATTTTATGGGAGAGAACTAATCACTAAGGAAGGAATGCCAGAATGAGTGTAGGGAGAGAAAATGGGTGGGTGCTGCCTCTCAGCTAAGAAATGGTATACATGACCACAAGGGAAGGAAGTGATGGCGTATGACTTTGGAGAGTTTCCCCATTGAGACATCCAGACCCTTTTCTGTATCAGGGTGCGACTGGAGTGGAGAAAATGGAATAGAGGAGCATCATAATAGAATTGTCATCAGGAGACTGGGCTTAGGACAACATGGGTGATACCTGGTGCTCATCTCTTCAGGCCAGATACAGGTTCAGAGATACAGTCCCAGCAATGTGTCTGTGTGGTAAATAAAAGCATTCATGCATAAGTGGATATATGGTATGATGGCAGTGTTGACTCAGGCCTAGTCACATGACTGGCAATGTCCTTTCAGAGGTGACTGGTTATGTAGGACACACTTGAAACTATCACAGACAAGATATTGGGTTATTTAACTGAAATCTATTGAGTCCTTCAAGCATAACCAAATTCCAGGGCCCTCAGGAAATACTGATCTTTGGATCTCTCTCTTCTCTACTCATTTTTCACTTTTGAGAGCTGGGTTAACCCCACACCCCCCAGGTATTCTTTCCTGACAGGGAGGCAAGATGAACAAATGCCCTTTCCTTGGAGCTCAGTGTGGGAAAAGGAGAGCTCTTCTCTTCAGCCAGGCAAATCCTGGACCAGATTTGCTTTGGCATATATCAGATCACTTAAAGATCCCTGAATAAGTCTCTAGGTTGAAGGCATGGGGTGGGAATGGGAGAGAGCTCGGATTGGGCAGCCTTCAGTTACTACTGTTTATCCTTCAACCCAATTACCTATCCAGTCCAGGGGGTTGAGAACTTATGAACGATCAGCTTTGGGTTACTGTCATGCTCAACACAGGTTGGAGTAAATTCTCCTGAAGATGTCCCGGGTGTTCTTAGAGACAAATGATCCATGAGATGATGTAGAGAAGAACAGACAGACTGCCCTGTCAGGGTGAGACTATGGTTAAGCTGATCAAAGAGGTGAGCAGGGAAGGGTATTGTTGAATTAGAAAAGGAAAAGATGTGGGTAGATCTCAGAGAGCTGCTGATGGGTGTACAGGAAAAGGAGACATGAGAGGCGTGTGCTGAGATAGTGGTGAGCACAGCTCTAGCTACTGGAAAGTAAAGAGAAGCAGAGGTTGGATTTGGCCACTGCACACTGGACAAGTGTGTAGAAATAACACACGGAGCCCCGTGGATATGTCCAACTAATGTGAGAATAAAAATAAATAAAAGATATTGAAGTGGAGTTCTTGGGAAGGAAAACCAGCAGCCAGAGGAAAGACGTACTTCCAGCTAGAGTACTCGTCAGGCATGATCACACTTGCATCCAATCTCAGCTCTCACTTGGGAGGTAGAGACAGAGGGATCAGAAGTTTTGAGGTCATCTTCAGCTAGATAGCAAGTTTGAAGCCAGCCTAGGAGACATCAGAGTGTCTCAGGAAGAAAAGAAAACCAGGGGAGGGGCTGTCAGCATTGGAAATGTCTTTCAGAAGTGAAGTGAGTGAGGTTCACTCATTTGCTCCTTCATGTTCATGTTCAGTCAGTGTTCTGAGCATCTACTATGTGCCCTGGGCCATGTGCTAGAGATATGAGTGAACAACACAGGGACAATCTCCCTGAGTTCATGGGTTTGAATCCCAGACAAGGAAGTGGCAATTAGAGGCACTGACATACAATTTTAGTGGGAAAAGGTTTTGGAAGTTAGGATGCTCTTGTGCACTGGGTTAGGAGTGTGTGGATGGTGAGGTGGTGGGAATGGTATGTGGATTTTGCCTTTGCCACAAGCTCTGTTGTCTCACAGGGAGAAGCAGCCAGGGCTGGAGGCAAAGGGAGGGAGACTGATTTTGTTTTATATTTTCAGTTTTAGAAATAAGAGTGTAGCTTACTCTTTCTGTGCACATGCTTTTCTGTGCCCTCCTGGGTTGTGATATTCTGTCTAGTGTACTCTCCAAGAAGAGATGTGGCTAAGTCTTCTCTGCCTGAAGGATGGACGCACAGGCTGGGGCTTGCAAGGAGAGACACTACATCAGAATGTTCCCTCGTTCCCTGCCTGTAGGGAGCAGGAAGGAGCCCCATCTCTCTTTAGTGTCTCAGCTTCCAGGGCCAGGGGAGTCTGGGTAGCAAACACACACACACACACACACACACACACACACACACACACACACAGCCAGATGCAAGGAGGATGCATAGTCTCCCTGCTAAACAAATAACCCAACCTTCCAGTGGGTTTGAGTGTTTGATATGCATCCCTTCCTACCTGGTGTGCCAACTCCTTGTGAATGGCAGGCTGGGTGGAAGGCAGGTAGTGTGGGGGTGGGGGCTGGGGTAATGTAGACAATCGGCCCCTGGATAATTGAGAGATGATTGTAATTAACCTAATTTAAGAAGTGAGGCTCAGGATCCCATGCCTTCAGCTCTCAAGCAATTCCAATCTGAAGTTTCTCACCTGCTACCCCCCACCCCCTCACCTGATCCTATTAGATGTTTGAAGCTAGAGCCCATCGATTTTGCTCCTCAGGTGACATTTGGTAGAGTCTGGAGACATTTTTGATTGTTATGATAAGGACATGTGGCATCTGGTGGATGAAGATCAGAGATGCTATTGAACAGGGCAAAGTCCAGGACATGAGTGACCCCTCTGGACACATCAGGGCTGAGAAGATGGCAAGAGGACCAGACTTGACCCTCAGCACCCATTTGACAACGGCAAGAGTTGGGGCTGGAACGACGGCCTATAAGTTAAGAGAGCTCATCCCGAGGACCCCAGTTCAGTTCCTAGTACCAATATTGGGTGACTAGCAGACATCTTTAATTACAGACTCTAGGAATCCAATGACACCCTCTTCTGGATTCTCTGGACAAGTGTGTTCACTTACAGGCACATAAATATGCATAGATATACACATACATGTTTTTTAAAAGTCTTAAAATGGAAGGGCAGGTGTGATTGTGTGTACCTATGACCCCAGTGCTGGGGAGGTAGACATAGGAGGGTCTCTGCATCTTGCTGGCTTCCTAGTCTAGCTAAGTCTGAGACTTCAAGGTTCAGTAAGAGCCACTGCCCCAAACTGTAAAGCAGAGAGCTATGGAGAAAAACATCTGTCACCCACACACATGTGTGCATGGGGGCCTGCCCAGGTGTATACACAGATGAATACACAGACTGATATAGATTAACAGCAGGGGAGGTGGAACACCACAGCAGCAGTGTGAAAAAAGCTGAGACACACCCTGTGAACAAATCCTGCTCTTTGAAGGATGGAGGGAACTTATGGTGTTGAACAAAGGAAGATGGGGAGGTTTGGGGCTACGTCTGTACTGTCTCCGGATACACAGGAACAAAGTGAACAGTATATTCCCCCTGAAAGGTGGTAAGCATTCAGTACAGGGCCAGGTTTTTTACTCTGAAGCCTTGGTTGTATTGATTATCATATCTCAGGGCTCTTGACTAGAGAGCTGATAACATTTGGGCCCTCTGTCATGCCTGTATCACCCTTGTCTGATGCCTCAGAGAGGTCAGACCACAATCTGTTCTACCTCAAGCTGAAATATGGTGCTATTAAAAATTTTGAAGGTGCTTGGCTTTGGAGGATTTCTAAGCTGGTTTTCTTCAGCAAAAAGAACCAGGCCCTTTAATATTAACATCTTTCCTTTCTCTGTGAGTACTAGCCTCTAAGAGCCTGAAGAGTTGGGTACTATTTACTAAGGAGTCTGATGTAAATGAGGGCTGGTCACTGGCTCTGGGCTTCCCCAAGTGGCTCATTGGCTAAGAACTATCCAAGGAACTGCTACCTCCTACAGGCAAAGAAAGTTTGTCACCAAATAGAATAGAGTCCTGTGGCTTTCGGTGTTTCTGGGTAGGTTGTCCAGTCTGTCATCAACTCACCCCAGCTTAGCATCTATGAAAGGCAAGTGGCCTAAACCGAAATGGACCCAGTTAACCCTGCTGGAAGGTGGAAACTCTCACAGATGTGTCCAACCTGTGGTCCACTTTACAGCATGCATCACAGAGTAGCTGTGACTGTGGCCCCACACATCTGTAGATGATGTAATGGATTCTTCCATTATAGCATCGTGATACCATGATTAGTAGAGAGAAACAGACTCAGGAGCTCACACAGTGTAGGACTGTACAGGATTTATAAAATGTCCAGAAATGCCAGGTCTGGGTACTGGGTGGTATGTGGGTGATGGTGTGGGGTATCATAATGGTAGCTGGGAGCAGGGTGTGTGGGCAGTGACTGGACGGTCTTCTTAGGAGGTAATGAACTTTGGAATGCCACAGAAGTGGTGGCCACTTTGCAAATGTATAAAGTGCCATTAAATTGCTCACTATTAAAAAAAAATGCCTATTTTATGTTGTGTGAATGTCACCACCAAGGAAAACTTCCCTTTGGACAGAATAGTTTAGCTGGCCTGACTCCAGGTTACCAGACCTAGCCTGGAGCCTTGGCATGCAGAAAGGCCACTCTCTGAGAAGCAAGAATGTGGCCGCCTGGTGGGACATCCCTGCTCTGCTGGGTCCTGGCATCAGGGAGCTTGGTTAGAGCTTCATCCCTGCCCTGTTTCATTGGAAGTGGGAAATGGAGCTGCACATTAGTTCATGGGAAATTAGTCCCAGGAGACATAGCAGATCCTCAGCAGATGCTCCATTTTCTTGGAAGGAGACATCCTGTGAGATGCCCAGTGGAGTTGGGAGAGGGGAGGGTCCCACTAGCTGCCATTAAGAGAACAGAGTGGCCAATGTACTGACATTCAATGGAACTAGACGCTGACAGGGGTAAAGAAAATGAGCCCATTTCTTGTGCTACTTCCCTAGATGTCTGTCCCTTGCAAGGAGCATGTGGACACTGTTAAATCCTGCATCTGAGATCAGTTCTCCACCAGCCTTGGTTTGGTGGTAACAAGCAGCTGCCATTCATTAACTGTATGACAGTGGAAAACCTATTTGACCTCCGTGATGGCATATCCTCAGCTGTGACAAGCTGATGATAATGTTTATCCTATAGGAAACTCAGAGATCAGAGTAGATTAAATCTACCCAATCATCTTTTAGATAGGTTGTAAGTCACATAGAAGATATAGCCTGCTTTCTATTATACAAATAAATGCACACAATATGTATGTATATACCTTATGTAAATACAAAATATATTGATATTTAATATATAGCTATTTAAAGTACAGTTTATATGCAATATAAAAATATTCCATGATCATATATCATACCATATGTACACACACACACACACACACACACACACACACATATTTATATATATATATATATATATATATATATATATATATGTATGTATATATACATACAGCTCCTGTTACAACGTCCAGTAACAAAGGTCACCAATGGATATTCATTTCATTGTAGAATGGCTTTATTTGTTCATTCATGCATCCATTCGATGAGTGAGTGAGTGAGCGAGAGAGATAGTCAGTCAGTCAGTGAGTTTAATAAGTTTCTGGTAAATGCCAGGCATGGGCAACAGTGTTCTATTCTGTCACAAGGCATATGTGTCAGTGCACATCAAAGACACATGCAATTGTATATGATGACTAAAAATGAGCAAGTGCTTAAGATAAAACATTACTGAGCATGGGTAGTCTATATGGGGGTTGGAACAGGCTTCTCCAAGGAGGGAGGTAAACTGGAATCCAATGGAAGAGAAGATGCTGACCACATGAATCACAGTGACCACATGAGTCTCAGGGAGCTTTACCAAAGGTGAGCAAGTCCAATACAAGAGACAAGAGATGCTAGCAAAGGTGGCTGTCTAGGACCAGTGGATACCAGCAAGGAGGAGTAGAGGGGTGGGGTGTGCTCTTCATTGGCTGTCTGACCAGTTATTTTGAGGTGTTTAATATTTCATTGTTTTCAAGGAAGGCAATGTAAGGCAGTGGTGTGATGGGATTTTCTTTTATAGGAAAGGCAACACTGTTATGAGGGAGAGTGGCTTGGGGACCTTCACAGGTGGACAAGAGAGATCAGTTTTCTTGGCTGCCTTTGTTGCTATGGCAGCATCAGTACTTGATTTCTTGTCTGCTTTTGAGGACAGGTGTCCCAATAGAAGCTCCTTGGGTCTCTGCAGGTCTAAGACCTCACTCACACTGTGAAATCTTCCTTCCTCTCTCTCACTTGGTTCTGGTCTTCACAACTTAGTATGGGGATGGTAGGTGGGCCTGTGAGAATGGATGGTGTTCCTGGAGGGGAGAATCTGCCTCTTCCCTACATTCACCAGAGAGTTTACCCTACGACAGGAGTGTCAGTTTATGGCCACACTTCTGGAGTAACATGGCTTAAGTACTTTGCCCAGATGGTTCATTCAGTTGGTTGGTATTACCTGAGTGAAATGTTAGGTAGCTGATGGCTTCAGTCAATGTAGAAGATACAGAAGAAGGAAGCAGGAAATACCAGCAGCCCCAACCTCGAGTGTGTGTGTGTTTCCCTGTGTCTGTGTGTCCGTATGTCTGTGTCTGTCTGTCTGTCTGTGCTTTTCTTCTCTGCAGGATATACATGCTTCCAAAGCCCTAAAGCCACTGGAAAGGCAGGATGCTTTAGGAGAGGTGGACAGCTTCCCAAGGCAGGGCACCTGGGGGAGGTTAATGAATGGCAGCAGCTCCCAAGAGCAGCACTTTTTCAAGATGGTGTGTCTTATATGCAGAGCTCCAAGTGTTTGGGTCTAAGCTTCCTCCAGAAGGCTCAGCCCATCAGCCCATGCCCATGCCCAAAGCTGGCTTTGGATCAGCAGAGGCTGTTCCAGTAGTTGATGGACTCTGATCTTCCTTCTCAGAGATGATACCCACGAGGTGTCTGAGTTATCTTGGGACACCTCCAGAAATGTGGTATTTTCCTATCGTCAGCCTCTTTGGCAGCTAGACAATTCAGCTTCAGCCTGAATGTTCCTAAGATGGAAATCCTGGAGGAGAGAGAAGATCTGTTGAAGGGCCCTTTTCCCCTTCTCATTATCTAAACAAACAGATGATTGAAATGGATGCCAAGGAAGAAGCTGTAAATGGTAACTAGTCGGGGGCCATTCTCTGAAGAGTGGAAGTGCTACTCAAATGTGTGTGTGCCAAGGCTCTGCCGCAGTACTGAACATGAAGTTAATGTTGACCTTTCAGTTATTCAACAAGTATTTATGGAACCCTGACAAAAATAGTTAATAAGCCAAGCATAGTATCCCATGCCTTTAATTCCAGTACCCAGGAGGCAATGGCAGGCAAATCTCTGTTAGTTTGAGGCCAATCTGATATACATAGAGAGTTCCAGGCCAGTCAGGGCTACGTAGTGAGACTTTGTTTCAAAGAAAAAATGTTAATAGTAAGAGTTTCCTAATGGACATTTCTTTTATGTTGAGGGATTCCCAAAGAAACAAGATGTGTTAGTTATCGGAAATTATCTGTTAACTTGAAGAAGTTGGTATCATCATTGTGCCTATTTGGGTATAATAGTGGGTTGGAAGAGTTGGCCACCATCCTGAAGTCATTTAGGCACAGCTATTGGGGATAAAATTTGAGTTTATAGCATCTCAATTCAGAACCAGTTTTCCTGTCTCTCATGGGTGCTCACTGTGATGGTTAATCCTGTCACTGAAATTTAGGATCATCTGGAAGAGAAACCTAGGAGTCTGCCTGTGTGCATGTTTCTAGACAGGCTTAATCTAGGATGGACAGCTGACCATGAAAGTGAGCCATGGACATCTCTTTCTGCTTCCTGACTGCAGACACTAGTGAACAGCTACCCCACACTCCTCCTAATGTGCCTTTGTCTCCACAATGGACTGTCCCTTCATACTGTGAGTCAAAACAGTCCCTTCCATTGTAAAGTTGCATTTATCAGATACTCCTGCAAAGCAGGGGGAAGGTAACTGTTATACTCCTTCAGTGTTGAGTCCTCTGCTCAGAGGCAGGGACATGAGAGAGAATGGAGTCTTTGATTGTCTACTCTAAGTCATACAACTGTAAAACTTCAAAGACCATTAAAGGGGTGTAGGGATTTCCATCCTGTACTTTTGGATGGAGAAGGATTCCCTAGAGGAAAATTAAGCAGAATCATATCTCATCTAAAAATATCACTAAATCACTAAAAATTATTGTTGGTTGGACATGTCCTTCTCTGGAAGCTATAGTTGTGTTAGAGAGATAGATGATTTGTCTCTCTCGTCTTGACCATTAGATGCCCCATCCTCTGCTTGACCACTGTATTCCTTCCTATCCAGCATGATCCTGCCATGCCCATTCCCATTTGTAAAATGTCTTTGGGCCAAGACATCTTTGGAGTCAGAATGTATTCATCTGGTTTCTCAGAATATTGCTTCCTCAAGATGATATACTTCATTTTAACCCTGATCCTCATGGTATAGGGACTCTACAGTCTAAATAGTCCTCCTATAGAACTTTGCTTTTCTCTCTAACTCATGCAGTGAATTGTGTTTTTCTGGGTTTGGTGAGAGGTGTGATTACTTGGCCATAAAATGCTTAGGAATTGCCTTTGATATGACCTCTCTGAGAACATATGTGAGGCTCCTGGAGGTAATGCTAGTTAAACATGTGATGACCAGTATCAGTAATGTAGCTTCTACAACCATTACACACAATGAATGCTACACAGAATACATGCATCAACTTTAGCATGGTTTTCTATTTTTTCTTCTTCTCTACTAGTTCTTCTGTAACTCAAGGAGTCCATGGCTGACCAGGTCCTATAAGAGAAACATGTAAAGTTCAAGTATTATCTTTCTCCTTCAGTGTATCATAGAGGCATCATTTAAGTGTGTTTTAGGAAGAATGACTCATGGCTTAGAAGGACTAGAGAGTTTAAACACAAAGCATAGACACGAGCTAGGAAGTCCTAGTGGGTAACTGGGTTAGGAGTCATGGGAACAGGAGGGAGGAATAGATGTGAGTGGTTTGTTGAGTTAGTGAGTTGGCTAATACTCACTAGAGAGAGAAAGAGACACAGAGAGACAGAGAAAGGCAGTGAGAGAGGGGGGAGGGGAGTGAGTTCTGGATAAGGGAATACCTTTTATACAAAAGTACCAAAGGGAGTGGAAGAAGATTGGTACTGATATTTGCACCTGGTGTGGAGTAGGTCCTAAATACGGAGCCTTTCATCTGATGACATCTGCCATTCTTAACATTGACTTTAAAGTCTTTGGTTAAACCTCTTCATTTACTGATGAAGGAGCTGAAGGTCTGAGAGACTATGCTTCTTTCAACAGAGTGGGCTATGAAGCTCTTTATTGAACTATTGGTAAGACTACAGCTCATGAACACTAATGGTATATGCCAAAGCCAAGGTGGACCCTCCCAACAGAATGTGAATCAGGCTTCATGGGAGTATAGAAGCACATACTGACTTTTCATTTTCTGACCATGTTTGTGGCTTTCTAAACTATCGTCTAGGGGGATACAGGTGCCATTGTAATTCTCTTGTATGCTTGAGCCAATTCTGTTCTTTCACTCAAGAGCAAGATGACACACGTCTCTACACATTTCCCATGTATAATGCACTGTGGATGCTCTACTATATGAACAGTTTCCTGCCCCTCTGTCTGTTTCCTCTCTGCTTTCCAAGTCCATCCCATTTATATGGACCCATTCTACATTTTTATATTGCTTTTCTGGTTATCCCAGCCCATCAGATTTTATCTCTCTTCTTTGCCTTGGTTATAGCTATGTGAATACATTCATTTACTCAGTGAGCTTGAGATCTCCTTAAGAACATTAAAGGCTGCTCTCTGACCATTTTATAGTATCTGCTGTGTCTGGAATGATGCTTCAGGCCCATAGCTGGTATGATGAAGCACATAAAATGTAAACTTTAGAGGGAAAGGAAATTGGATGCCAGTCTTGATTTCACCATTGTGTAGATAGGTGATCTTGGGTAATTTCAGTGACTTATGACATCAGTATTTTTAGCAATGAGACAAGAGAAAAATAAAGGTTATCTTTGGGAAGATTTTATTTTAAAGACTAAGTCAGATAATTACTTGTTAAAGGCCTGGCACCATGGCTGATGATGAGTAGCACTGGTATATCTCCCTACTTTGATATGACCTTTTCCCAGAACATATGCTGGGCCCTTGGAGGTGATACTGGTTAAACACATGATGCCCAGTGTCACTAATGTAGCTTTCACAACCATTACATACAGTGAATGCTATATAGAATACATAAACTTTAGCATGGTTTTCTATTTTCATTTTTGCTCCCAGTCCTTCTGTAATCATCACGGACTCCATGGCTGACCAGGTCCTATAAGTGAGACCTGTAAAGTTCAAGTACTTCCTTTCTCCTCTGCTGTATCATAGAGGCATCATTCAAAGGTGTTTTAGGAAGAGAATGACAGAGTTGTCACATTGAGAAGAGACAACTTGCTTTATTTACCTTTCTCCACCAAGCCAACGAGTGCTCTATGAGAGTACAGGCAGCTATGCAGAGCTCATGTGCAATAAAACTGGGTGAAGGAGGGATGACCTGACCCCGTCCCTTGCCACTCAACATTTTATTAACACCCCTTTTCCCTCAAAGCCCTGTTTATACATAGATCAGATTATTTATTAATGATCTCGTTTATTCAAGTATTTGTTTATTACCTCCCTCTCTTCCTAAAATTGAAGCCCTTTGAAAGCCAAAACCTTGTCTGATTCATTGCCATGGCCTCGCTCCTAGCTCGAGGACTTACTGCATGGTAGGGATCAAGTAAATGTTGGATGGGTGAATGAAGGAGGAGTCAGTGGATTTCAATTTGGCTAAACAAATATTGCCTTAGGGCTGAGGATGGGCCGGATATAGTTCCATAACACTGATCTCAAGAAGAAAGAGAGAAGAGGAGACAGGGAGGAGAGACAAACAGAAATGGCCTCAGGTGGGCAAAGTGCACGCCCAGTAAGCGTGAGGATCAGGGTCTGGATCCTAGACACTTACAGGTGTCCCACCTGGAATCCCAGTGCCCAGCAGGCAGAGATGGGTATTCCATTTGATACCTTGGCTCACGGAAGTGGCCAGCTCTGGGCTCAAGGGAGAGATACTCCCTCAATATGTAATATGGAATATGGAATATGGAATATGGAAAATATCATTCATTATCAACATCTGGCCTCTCCATGCACAGGTATATGCACACCACACATATGCATGTACCACCACACATGTAAACATGCCTACACATTTGTACATGCTCAATACTGACATGCAAGTGCCAAAAAAATTGGAGCCTTAATCCTTTTGGTTTGTTTGCTTGTTTCTGAGTCAAAGTTGGTAGCCACGTGGCTGCGGTGGTTGGGGTGATCAGCAGCCTCTGGGATTAAAGCTTGAGACAGAGTCATATTCTGTTTTGCAATTGGCTTCTCCCCTCTGTCACTCCAGATTAGCCTGGGAGGCCACTTTGCCTGGCAGGAGAAATTGACATCCCATTGAAATTGATGAAATATTTAAGCATTTCTCCGTCAGAGTGTGCTGAGCATTGGCATTTGGGGAAAACTCCTTTAATAAGAGGCCTAACCCATGCAAATGTGCCCGCGTGTCTCCTTTCTCCATGGATTGTACAGAAACCAGGGAGTACAGTGAAGGGGCCAAGCGAGTTGACAAAAGTGTCTCTGGAGATCAAGTACTAAATGGTTTTTTATTGCTCTCCTCTCCAGGAAGCTCCTGTTTCAGCTGGCAGCAGTAAGTGCAGGTTAGACCTGTGAACTTCTTATAAATGCTACTTGTAAGCTTAAGAACTTTAGTTTTTAATTGGTTTCTTTTCTTTCCTTTCTGTTTTTTCCCCCTAAACTACTAATGCAATAGGAAGAACAAAACATTTTTATAATTTCTTAAGACACAGGAACTATTGAGAGAGAGAACAAAGGGACTATTGAAACACTATAGACATTCAGAAAACCCACAAACATGCATAACCCCCTTGCCTCCTTTCATTGCACAATGGAACCCTCTCTAATGAGCTTTCGGGGGAGGGGAGGCAGGCTTGAAACCCCCAGCACAACCCTTGTGGAATGAAAAGTAGGCTGTAGGAGGAAAGGAAGGGTTTGTAATGACAGGGGAAATTTGGGGAGGCAGGACTTACTGTCCTGGCTGAACTCTTTCTTCTTCTCTGACCCTCTCAGATTCTTCTCTCATATGCTGCCAGCCATTGAAAGCCTTGCCCAACTGTGTTACTTTAACAGTCGGGTGGATAGATTTTGGCAGAGCACACTATGACAAAGAATCACCTTCAGTCCCCAGCTGTGATGGTTACTGTGATGGCTACCCTTGATGGTTACTCTTGATGGCTAACTCACTTGCAATCAAAAGACACAAGAGGGAGATTGGTAAAGTACACCTCTGGGTACTTCTGGGAGGGTGTTTCCAGATCATGAATTAGATCATTAGTGTGCTGACCCAATCAATGGTTTCATTATTGATGGATCTAACTTTGATTGGACTATTAGGCAAGAGCGCTGCTGGAGAAAGTTGGCCTAGCTGTAGGTAGTAGTCACTGAGCTGGGTCTCTCAGAAGGCTTTCTCTTGGCCTTACCCCTTTCCAGTTACTTTTTCTGCTTCCTATCAGCAGTGACAGGAGCAGCTTTGTTCTCCCAGTCTCTTCCTGCTGTGATGTTCAGCCTTACCTCAGGCTCAGAAGCCAGAGACGCAAATGCCCATAAACTGACAGTCCTGACATGGACAGCCAAAATAAACCAAGGATTCAACACAGCTATAAAAACAAAACCAAACAACTAAAACCCCAAACAAACAAACAAGCAAAAACCACTGGCTAGTCAGGAGATTGAAAAATGTGTGCTTTAGTGGAAACCCTGGCTATCTAGCTGTAGACTGCAGGACACTGCTCTCCATTTGCAGATTTTTGAGCTTATGAAATCTATTTCATACCCATATGAATTATAGTTAACTGTTATGTATGGTCTGTCCCACACACAAGAGGTTCAGCCAACCCATTTGATCTTCTACCTAAAAATGTTCACCTCCAATTTTATATCCACTTCAGTGTTTCTGATCGGTGGCTATGTCTGCTCACTAGGTTATATTTTGAGCCACTTGAAACATCTTCCTCATCCTCCATTTTAAATGATATAAAAAAGTCCTTAACATATTTTAGATCATTATGAGTCATGATCAGACTCTGACTTGGAAATTATGTTTTGACACTCGTTACTTCAAGGTGTTTTTGAACTGGGAACTTCTGCAAGGCTCACTATCTTCGTGGGCACAGTGGGAGTAATAAACAGGGTGGAATTATCAAAACTTCAGCAAGGGGTTTGCAGCTCACTGTTCAGTTTGGTGCTGGTAGGGAGATAACCTTTAGCGATAAATCTTTAGCCATTGCAGATGACCAGTGAGCTAATGTTTGTGTAAACACTTTTACCAAGGGTGAATCATAAAATGTGATTCAGATTTTCTCTATTCTCTTGTTCCTCCTAGCATGGCATGGAGATTCAGGAGCAACTCTCAACTCCTTGATGCTTAGAGGAAAAAGAGAGGGAGCCAGGGGATGGCAGCTACAGGATCAGTTTTGGTGGGTGGTCATGCGGGAGGACATTCTAACAACCAGCCATGAGTGGCAGCTTCATGGGATAGTAAGGGCCTGTCAATGAACATATGCAGGCAATGGTAACTGTAGTACTAGAGTTCTCAATCTAACTCCTGGTTATGAGAATTGTAATGCAGAGAAACAGGCACACAGGGAATTAACTTCCAGGACACACTTCCAGGAAGTGTCACAGCTTCCTAATTGCTGGAGTTCCTGGGAGCCCCATCCCAGATATATATATACATATACAACACCTGAACACTGTCTGACACAAGGCAGATGTGTGCTATGAGCTGGTTTTAAGTAATTTGCCTTATGATAGCAGCTTTCTTACTTGCCCAACAGGATACTGACTTATTATACAGTTGTGCACTGTATAGAATAGGAAAAGCTGGTGACCCTACTTACACAGTCAGACTGTTGCTTAAGTGTGTGACTTGGCAGCAATCATATACATGCGCAGCCACAGCGAGGCAGCACAAGTGGAAGCATGCCAGGCAGGCTGTGCCTGGCAGATCACTCTGATGCAGAGCCCAGACCCAAGCTGTGAGGTTCTGATCCTGTGCTCCGGTCTCTTACTTTCCAAGCTCTGGGTTCCCACACCTGTTTATCCTCTTCTCTCAACCTCCATTTCCACCGTGTTAGCTGCTGTGTCTCAAACCTGACATCCTTCCCTTATCTCTTTCCAGTAATTACATTCCATGATCCAACCCCTGAGCGAATCCCTGGCCATGCCTCCAGAATATATGGCGAGTCTATCCATATCTCTTTTCCACTATCCCTTGCAGATGACGTCATCATCAGCCCTTAGCTAGAACCTCCAAGGAGAGCCCATTCTTCCTACCCTTGTACCCCATGAGAATATTTCCAGCCAATACTCAGTGGAAGCATGACAAGCTGTAAGATGGTCGTCATACTACTCCTCTGTCACAGGCACTCCAGTGGCTCTCTGTCTCATTCAGTGTCCTGTTATAAATCTCTGGGTTGACTATTACCAACTGCAAGAAGACGTCTGCTTAACCACAACTGGGAGCACCACAAGTCTATAGTGATTGTTCATCCATAGGTGAGCCTTCTCCAAACCCAAGGTCCAGCGGTCATTGCAGAAGAGGAGACAGAAAGAATGTACGAACCAGATGATGGGGAGGAGAGCTGTGAACTGCTGCTCTTTGGACATGGCATGGCTGTGTGTGTGTGTGTGTGTGTGTGTGTGTGTGTGTGTGCATATGAACTATGCACAGCTGTGGTTACCTGCACAAAATCAAGCCAGTTAAAAATTCCAGCATGGGTGGAGCAGGAGCTTCCTAGATTTATCCTTAGCCCAGGAGCTATTGGTGGGTGATGCTGCTGAGGGAGGGTGAATGGTTTCCTTTGGGGCTTTGGCTGCTGGCCAGTTGTCCATGCTCCAGTGTATAGCCTCACATACTATGCATTGCATGCAGTGGGTTAATCAAGAGGAGAAGAATGGACGTGAACCTGGAAATGCATCTATCAAAATAGTCCATGGGTAGAAAAGGTGATGAGATTATCACACTTACAAAGAGGCCTCCAAAGACTGAGACTTCTGTCCTGTTAGCTGTCTTTCTTGAAGGCCTCTTCCTCTTACCTTCAGGGCTACTCACTGTGTAAAGCTAATTGGCATGCTATGAGATACTCTAAGGCGGTCTATAAGTCAAGGGAGCCCTTTGGGTTATTGTTCAGTATGAACCAAGGCCAAATCCTACCAGTCTGTATGGGCTGCACCATGTGAGGCAAGCAGAACCTCCCCCTGGAGAGCCTTTGGAGAAAAGTCTGCAGCCCTGGTTCACATCTCAGCTGTGGCCTTGTGAGACACTGAAATACAGGCCTTGACTATCTATGCTTATATTCCTGACAGCAGAAACTCTGAGGTCATAAATGCATATTGTCTTAACTGCTACATTTTGGGAATAACTTGTTACACAGCAGTATGTAGCTAGTACACATCTGGCTTTTTTCTCTTTACCTAATGGAAGCTGTTTTCTTTTACGAGACGAGTTAAATTCTTCTGTTTTCTCTAATTGGCACATACATTCCTTCTGTCCCCTCCCAGCTTCCTGCTCTCCTCCCTTTCCTCTCTCTCCTTTCCTCCCACCTATGGGATTCTAGACACGGGTGTTTGACATGACTTTAGGATCAGCAAACTCCCTGGGACCCCGTTAGCCATGCCGTGCTGAGGCATGTAAATTCTCGGCACCTTCTGACACTTCTCAGGGCCAAGCCATTGGTGAGACCTGTTTGATTATTCCAATGCATGTCATTGCCCAGAGGGCCAGTTGGTATTTATAGGAAGCCGAGAGTTTGGCACTGGGGGAGAATTCGTTCCAGACTGGTGCACTTGCATTCAGATAGAATCATATTCTCTGAAAAATGGCACGGGATGTTGAGCTGATTGGAAATTCAGCACGATTGTATGGCTCACTGGGCTTGCATTGTGGCTGAGAAAAACCATCCTGTTGGGTTGGGGAGATGACAGTCACCTCTCCTCAGCCGGCTGTTGATAGATGTTTGAGGACAGGCTGAAGACGAGGCTGCATTCTTCTTCCAACTTGAAATCACCGAGTTGCATTTTAAAGTAAATCAACAGAGAAGAAGGGCGCGCTGACAGAAACATCACCAAGGCTCGGCCCCGGTGGCGGCGTAAGCAGGTAGACACAAAACAGAAGGCTTTGAGATAAGTGTTCAGAAATTCAGAGAGGCAACTTGTCTGTCATTCGTAATGGCTAAAATCTTTGAGGAAAATATATTCTTATGTGGATGGGTTTGGAGGAGGCAAGCAAGCTTAATCAATCATTGAGTAATCAGTCGACTGGCAACTATTCACCATTCCCACCTTGTTCCTGGCCTTATCCTAGGGGTAATAAAAGCACAATCAAATAAGATCTTATCTTTCTTTTTAAAGAGTTCATGGGAAAATAGGTTTGAGGCAAACATAAATATACGTAAAATTATACTATGATATGGTGAGGGGGCAGGCTAGGTGGGAGAACACTTGACCCCATCTGTGGAGACAAGGGAAGAACAATGGAGGGTTCCCTGAGAAAACAAACCATGCTGGCAGGTGCCAAGATCGAGATCTAGGGGAGCAGAGGACGTTCTGGGATGGACAGTTGGCTTATGCAAAGGCCCAGCAGTATGAACCAACCTGTTGGCATTGAGGAATTAAAAATTTCATTAAGATTGATGTGTGCTAGACAAGATTATATGACGCTAAGAGTATTATGAAAGGCTGGTCTAAGAGGCCTTGTGGGTCAGGCTAAAGTGCAGAGTCCATCCCTGGGGAAGCAGGGAGTACAAGACAGGCCTAAAGAGCAGTAGCTGATCAGGTTTGCTGTGGAGGAGAGGTTGGAAGAGAAAAGAAGAGAATGAGACCCATGAGGTTAAAGAAAGGGGAAACTATTCCCCTCTTCCCACACCATGTAAACTGTGGGTCATTTCTCTCTCTGGGTTTTTAACATGGTGCCTGTTTGCAGGTAGTTAGAAGCATCCCTTGGGGGAGGCCATGTAGCTAGAGGCAATCTGTTTAGAACTAACCTGAGTGTTCAGGCCAGGTACCTGATGTTCCTTCTCTAAGCCACAGTTAGACCCCAGCCAGAACATCGACTAGCAGTTTGTGAGCAGCAACTGTCCTGGTTGGCAAAGATAAAGGATGTTCTATTCTAAAAAAGAGGGAGTTCTGAGGATACCAGCAACACATTACAGTGTCCAGCCAAGGTTGGAGATAGGAGTTCGTCATATAACATTGCCCTCTGAGTTTAACAGGAGTCATTTTCCTCAGAACATCTGTGACCACTTATTTAGGATCTGGCCTGTTTACTGTCGACAGTCCCCATCACTGAAGGGGTATGAGGTGACTCTAATACCACCTGATCTCAGCCACTTCCTGCCTTGAATACCCCACCCAGCTAGCCATAAGACATTTTGCTCTAGCACTGTAAAATGTTAACTGAAGGGGAGGCCCCATCTAAGCAGATGAAGTCTCCATCACTGTTGGGAAGAGACCTTCCAGAGTGGCTGTTTGGGGTCATTTGTGCTCGTGTGGTAAACCCCTTACCCTTCTCTGTAAACAAGCCTAATCTACTCGTTGGTTCCCCAAGCCGGATTCTGGTGGAATCCTATGTTGGCTTGTTATTGGTGCTTTATAGGGGTGGGGGTGGGGGGTAGACATTTATGTCTCACTAAGAGGAGAGACACCCTCCATTTCTTTGCATCATTCATCCCAACCAGACCTTCTGATATCAGTCCATGCCAGCATTTCAACTCCTTTTTCTGGACTTGGCTCCTTGTCCTTCTTTGTCTGAGACACACCCTGGTCACTTTTTGAAGGCTGAGACCTTTTCCTGCAGCCTCCATGGGAGTCAGATCCTGACTGAGCACATGTCTTATGAGAGGTTTTGGCTATTTGATTGCAACAGCTACTCATCCAAGGCTCCTAAGAGGTTTCTTCCCCTCTGAAACAGTGAACCCTGTAAAGACTCGTGCCCACTTCAAGCCTGAGTCTGACAGCCATGGATGAAGGAGCTAGCACTAGCCCTAAGCAGGAGTTCCCAGACAGCATGTGGAAATGACAGGACATGACTAGGACTTTTACTCTGTCATTTCAAAGCACTGCCAACCCGATACCAGCAGCTCGCCTGGTACCCTCTTTTCCTGCTGCCAACCAGCTGTGTGTTGTATTTGGGCATGCTAGCTTTCTATTTAGATGGAAAACATATCATTCCCTTAGCAAACATTTGTTGCGTTCCTATGCTGGGTCCTCTCATCAGATTGCCAGCAGTGCTCTCCCTCTCTCCGTATCTCTGGCTCCAGAAGCTGCTCTAAGGAGAACAGCATCTCATCTTCATTCTGAGCAGGATGCAGAGTGGTCGTTTTCCTCATTTGCTCCCAACAGGTTCTTGTCCTCGTCTGAGCCCATGAGGTGTTCCTCCAGCTTTCAGGAAGCAGTGATGCCCACTGGTTGGCATTCTCTGGTCTTACTCAGTTGCAGCTGCTAGAGCAATAGCTGAAGGGTAGCTGGCTGGAACAATATACTTCTGTTTTCTCAGACTCCCATGTCCTTGTTCTGGCTAATGTGGTGTCTGGTTTTATGATGGGCTCTTTCCCTGTTTTGTAGTCAGCTACCTTCTGCTGGGGCCCCACATTGCTTTTCCCACCAGTGGGCATGTAGAAGGGACATATCTCCTCTACACTCTCCTTCTCTTTTCTTCCTCCTCCTCTTCTTCCTTTTCCCCTCCCTCTTGATCTCTTCCTTCTTTTAACTTTTGTTATTGCTGATGTACCCATCCATCCTACTTTTCTTCCTCTCCTTCTATCTTTCTTCTCCTCTTCCTCTGCTTTCTCACCTTTCACGTTCAGCCACCACTCCTATGAAGAGCCTACCCTTATTCACTCCTCATTTAACCTTAATTACCTTCTAAAGGCCAAACTCCAAATGTGATCTCATGGAGAGTTACATCCTCAACTTGAAGGCTTAGGGGTAGCAGTGGGGAGTTACAAGTCAGTTCAAAACCCTGCTTGTCTCCATGTCTGACTCCTGGTTTCTGATTCTGGCCTGAGACTTGGTACTCTGAAGATATCGTTAAGGATGTGGATGGTAGTGGCCAAAGTGGAGGGCATCAGGGGAAGTCGCTTGTCTCATTCAAACAGCTTGACTATAGGTATTTCTTGTCAAGCTTCTATGCTTGATTGCCAGGCACAACAGTTATCCTAGGCTGTCACACTTGTTTGGCAGGCGTATCATGCAGATTTATTACAAGGTAAATTGGGTTGCTATTGTGCAAGCTTTGTCTCCTAGTAGAGAGGGGAAGTCGTGAGGGGATTTGCATCAGGGCACAGAGTAGACAGAGGAGCCTTGATTGGCATCATTGTATGGTAAGAGCTCTAAGGAGAAGATCCTCAAAAGTACTGTAGAGCCAATGTTCAGAGCCATGTGCTGGTCTTTTCAGGCAAGATTTCCTTATTTATCCATAAAATGATTCCTGTCATATGACAAACTCTGTCTCCTTTGGTAAGACGTCATAAAGTAAGAAAAGAGTTTAGCCCATTTTGTTTTAAATGCACATCTGCATTGACAGGGTGTAGCCCCTCGGCTGCTGGTGTTGGCATCAGAGGGGAACCAGCAGGCTTGTGAGGTGGTTTTGATGGAGGCCATGTTGCTTCCTGGGATCAGATATATTGGGGACTATAAAAACTAGGGCCCATCTTCCTCACTGCCACCAAGCTTCTGGGCTTGGTGTCTCCCTCTCTGCTTCATTGGAAGGGAGTGTAGAGAGATGATACTTAAACTTTTCCAAGAGACTTCCCTGCTGCACTGAGCTCTCGGAGCTTAGAGGCAGGCTTCCCAATCTGGGGACCACTTTTTTTCCAGCCTGCACAGGCACTAAGCTGAGGATGCTGAACTCATTATGGCCATGAGTTATACTGTTCCAAAAAGCACAGTCAACAGTAGAGGAGAAATTTCTCCATCATGAATCAGACCATTCTAACATGTGTAATCAACATTGGAGGAGAAATTTCAGGTATTTACCAAATGGTTTGCTAACACATTGTCATGGCAACTGCTAATCCTTAAGGAGCCTGTCTTGAGTGGTTTCTTTGACATATGCTTGCTAGAGCTGAGGACACTTGTATTCCAACAAGCATCAAATCAAATATTATTTTTCAGAATTTATTTAAGAGGAAAATTTGCCCATCATTTTGGCTCTGAGGGATATCAGAATCAGGAAAAACTTTCTCTGACACTGGCTCTTAGTCTTGTCAGGTCCAAATGCTGTCTAGCTCTACCTAGAATAAAGAATAATTTCTTTATTCTCCTGTGTTAGGTATCTTTCCATGGCTGTAGTAAAATACCTGAGATAAGCATTTATAGAGAGAAAAGGGTCAATTTGCCTCACAGTTTTTCAGGTTGCAGATCATAATTGATAGGCCCTCTTTAAGGTAGTGAACCATGATGATAATGAACGATGGAACCAAGATGGTTGTTTTGTGGCCAGTGTGGTGCCTTGAATGAGATTGGCCCCCATTGGCTCATATATTTACATGCTTAGTACCTAGTTGGTAAACTATTTGAGAGGATTAGAAGGATAAGGAGGTGTGGCTTTGTTATAGTTAGTATGGCCTTATTGGAGGAGATGTGTCACTAGAGGTGGCCTTTGAGGTTTCAAAAGCCCATAGCTCCCTCACGCTCTCTCTCTCTCTCTCTCTCTCTTTCCCTCCCTCCCTCCCTCCTTCCTACCCTCCCTCCTGCCCTCCCTCTCTCCCTCTCTCCCTCTCTCTCAGCAAGCCTGCCTGCCTGTGGATTAGCATGTAAACACATTGTCATGGCAACTGAATGCCTTCATACTCCCCACCATAATGATAATGGACTAAGCCTCTGAAACTGTAAGCAAGTCCCCAGTTAAATGCTTTTCTTTGTAAGAGCCATGGTGTCTCTTCACAGTCATAGAATAGTGACCAAGACAGTCAGAAAACAAAACTAGAGGTAAGAAGGGTTAGGGTTTCATATTCCCCTGTGAAGGTGCACCCCCATTGACCCAAGGATCCCCCTTGATCTAAGAATATCTCATCTGTCCCACCTCCTTACATTTCTGCCACCTTCTGCTAACACTAGTTGGGGACACATTAAACATCTCATGCAGGGGTGTCCAGCCTTTGTATCCCGAGCATGAGTCTCAGGACAGTTGTGAGGAGTGCTGCCCAACAGATTTGTAGATGACAATGCTATGTTGAAATTCCAGAAGATTGCTCACTGCAAATGTAAAGTATGGTGCCTCTTACTACTTTTAACTACACATATATTTTTAATTTGAGAAGTGGGGAAGTTTCTACATAATACATACATTTGGTACAGGAAAATAAATAAGAGCTCCGTGTAAGAACATTGGTGATTAATGTGCTCGATTTCGGTTTTATCCTTTCCTTGCTCATATTTATGTATCTGTGTGTTTTAAACACAATTGGAATAATTATTTGCATGATAGATTATTTCATATCCTGCTTTATTACTTAATGTTTGATTATAAACGTGTCCCCGCACTTCAGATTATTTAGAAGTCTAAATTATTGATAACAGTATGCACTTCAACTGCACGTGTATATCACAACTGTTTAGCCTGTTTCCTATTGTAGTTGAATACTTTTGAATTTCTTTGAATGCTTATGAATTATGCCATACCAAATATCCTTGCATGTAAGTGGTAAAATATCTTTTTAGAAGAGACTTACTCTGTCAAGTGCTTGGGATGTTTAAACTGACATGCACATGCCCAGACTTCCTTCTGGAAATTTTTGCAGTGACACACACACACACACACACACACACACACACACACACACACACACACATACATATATATATATATATATATATATATATATATATATATATATATATATCAGAAGCCAAATCATTAACCCTCTTGCCTAAAGGATGGGTGAAGATCAAAAGAGAGCAGATATTCTACGGGTGTTACACAACTTAAATTCATTCTCTGGGAGAGGTGTAAAGAGTGTCTACTCCTCCCCCTCAGGTTTTCCCAATCTTGTCTCTGAGTAACCAATGAGTTTATTGGGCTGGCTTATAGAGCAATGGGTGAAGGGTAATGGGGAGGATCATAGGTGACCTTAGAGCATCCACTTTGGAAGGTCTGCTCCAAGTATGGATGTTGATCCCTATGGCTGTATAGCTAGAGACTCTTCCTCCAGTCCTTCACAGAGAACCCCAGGCTATGCATAACTAGGGAGCACTGCATACAACTGATTGGGAGGGGTCAGATGAGGGACCCATGACCTTCCTTGCCACCTCTTTCTATGAGGGAATGTCAACAGCCAACAGGACTAACTGTGATCATCCTTTGCACATAGGCACCAGCAGAATCCTGAAGATGGTAGAGGGTGGCTTAGAGGATCACCCTGTACAAATGAGTATTTTGTTATTTTGTTACTTGTGGCAAAGCCATGCAAGCAGTAATCTGTGGACAGGGTGCTCGGTGTGAGAAGAACCAAATGGTATGTCTGACAAGGCCAGTCCTTGGGGGAAGAGGGTGTATATTGATGGATGTTCCCATTGCAGTGACAAAATTCCTATCAGAGCACCTTAAGGAAGGAGGTTGTAATGGTCAATAATAATTACCCACTTGATAGGAAGGAATTATTTAGCGTCTGGACATGCCTGCGAGGGATTATGTTAGTTAACTGGGTGGGAGGACCCATTTGGAAGTAGGTGGCACCCTTCCCTGGGCTGAGAAGGCTAGCTCAACAATAGAGTCATCACACTGATTTCCAGTTGTGGGTGAGACATGACCGGATGTTTCCGGTTCTTGCTGCCCTGACTTCCCCACCATGGTGAACCTTGTACTATGAGCTAAAACAAGCCCTCCTTTGCTCTAGTTGGTTTTGTGACACATTTGTCAATGTAACAGAGTAAGACTTGTTTATTTTGGCTCACAGTTTGGACATGTAGTCCATCACAACATGAAAGTTACAGAGACAAGAATCTGAGACAGTTTCTCATAATGACTACTGGTACTCAGCTTGCTTTTTCTTTTTTTATTCAGTCTGGGATGCCAGCCCAAGAAATGGTGTTACCCCATTAGGGTGTGTCTTGCAATCTCACATAATCTAACCTAGATACTTCTTCATAGACAGTGTTAGAGGTTTGGCTCCTAGGTGATGCTAGATCTTTTCCAATTGGCAACCAGTACCAACCTTCATAGGATGTCTCCTCCTCCTGTTTGGAAGCGAAGGAGGCCAGGGTTCTATGTGGGGAGGCACCATCTGTCCTGGTATAGCTGAAGATATAGAAGATGTTTCTCACCAGAGAAGAAAATCTAGGCAGACTGAAAACTCCAACATGTGGAACATAAGAGTCACTGGCACATGCTGTCTCTCAGCTGGCTGAAGGCCATTGCTCCAACACCTCCTTCTTTTCCTGGATGACCCTTTCTTAGTCCTCTAGATAAGTATACTGTATTCTCTGCCTTACACACCCAAATCAGCACAGGAGTATCATTGCATAGTCCTGCTGTCATCTCCCCATGTTGTCACTCTCACAGACGTGTGTGCCAGATGCATGTGGTGTCTGGCATGAGGACAGATGTGCCCCAGGGAGTCTGTCCTGGGCTTGCAGCATCCTGGCCCATTTTGTCCAGCCTGTAGCTCACAGCTGCAGGTGCAGGGCTCCCCAGACAGCTGCAGTCATCCGAGTTCTGTCTGGGCTCTGTCCTCTCATCCCCTCCCTCTGTCCTGCACTGGGCATCTCCAAGGGCTGCCTTGCTGGGAGCAGCTGTTGATTCGGATTTTTCATCAGGACTTTTATAATTAAAATTCGAAGCTTTCAGACATTTGCGTTCCATTACACTGAAGGAGCAGCTGTTAAAATTTGAGGTAGGGAAGCAGAGGTTTCCCGGTGCGATTAGGGTTAGGTTAATTAAGTATGTAGATGTATTTCCCCTTCTCTCAGTCTAGC
This sequence comes from Mus musculus, assembly GCF_000001635.26. Classification (NCBI taxonomy): domain Eukaryota; kingdom Metazoa; phylum Chordata; class Mammalia; order Rodentia; family Muridae; genus Mus; species Mus musculus. The sequence goes on along the minus strand of NC_000068.7, from coordinate 162,401,201 downwards.
TACAGGATTGAGAAAGCAATCCCCACCCTCTCTGCCCTGCCCTAGTTTCTATATGCCAAGTACCGTGTCATTCAGTACTCCTTAGGAGGCTTGGAAACTAACTGTATGTGAGGGTCAGATCCTAGCACTGGTCTAAACTGTCTGGTGACCTTGGAATAGTTACTTTTGTAGAATGAAGAGAGATGCCACATAAAGGTAGAGTCCAGTCCATGTATAGAATAGTCTGTGTTCTTTAAAGGAATACACCTGAGAGAATGAATATATGTTAAAGGGGGATTTATTCAATTGACTTGCAAGACGCATCCAGCCTTGAGTACTCCAGCAATGGCTGTCATACCGGAAAGACAAAGAATGCCATAGTGGCTTAGTCCCCAAGTCTGGATGTCTTAGCAAACCCAATCTGGTGCTGAAGCTCTGGAAGACTCCCAGAGAGCTACTGGTTTTCATTCTACATTAGCATCCCTAAGAAGTTGGTTCTAATATTGGTGAAGGGATGCCACGGGAACAGGATGGGTGAACTTGTCAGTGAGTGCGAAGGCAAGCAATCAAGAAGCAAGTTTCCTCCTTCCATGTTATTTTATATGGGCTGCCAGTGCAAAGTGTGGCCCAGATTTGGGATGGGTTTTCCTCTTCAAATGATCTGGCCAAGAGCATCCCTCATGGGAGTGCCCAGCGGATTGGGTTCCAGTTGATCTCAGATGCAGCCAAGTTGACAACCAAGATTAGCCATCTCCATGTGCCTAACTTATGTTTGCATTTATTACTAGAACATCATTAATGCTCTCAACAGATTAGCATCATACCTGAATTACAGGGGAGGAAGGGAGCCCTTTCAGGTCAAATCATAGGTGTATGTAGGTGCTTGCAGTAGGTGACGTGCTGGATGTGGAACCTTAGTCAGTCTGCATCCATCGCTCCATTGTCCCACCATGACTGGCTTCCTCCTTGTTTTCTTTCCCCACCCTGATGCTGCTTCCTTCACACAGGCCTTGCCTTTTGTTCTTCCCCTTAAGTAGGATGGTGACTTTGATGCTGGGAGTCACCAAACCCTACGTTAGTTCCGTGGCAAGTGGGACATCCAAGGAGAGAATAAGGTTTCTTATTTGTTGGACCCTCAGCTTTTCCTGTCTTGTCTTATCATAGACATCTAATAGCAACGTTATTAATACCCTGTCTGAGCACCGTAGTTTCTAGGGATACTAAGACATTGAATCTCTCTCTCTCTCTCTCTCTCTCTCTCATACACACACACACACACACACACACACACACACACACACACTTCATATCTACTAAATGTTAGTGTAAATGGCACTAACATATCACAAGAGGTCCAAGAGAGTTTTGCTCAGCCAGAACTTCTGCAGAAAGAGTTTTGCCTGCTCCAACACTTCATGGCTGGCAGCTTTAGGTTTCTATTTTGGAAGGTCTCTTTGTTCTGCAAAACATGCCACACCTCCTGTGATTCTTATGCTGTGGACATGAAACTCCAGCACTGGATGTACCTTGGGGGTACTCTACCAGTGTGCATGCTTGGGGCCCATCCCTGAAGTACAGACTCAGAGTCTCTAGTGCCAGGCCCAGGAATCTATCTGCATGCAACAAGTTCTAAGGTAACTTATATAACCAATAAAGTGTGAGGACCATGGATGAAGTCTTGTGCACACAGACTTGTCAACCAAAGCCCTTTTATGTCCAAATCTCTGTTTAGTGCCACACACTCACCAGACCTTTTTTGAGCCACCTTCTCTTTGCTGTGTCGTGAAGTTACTACAGCTGTTTTAGGGGACTGCTCTAAGGCTCAGCCATTTCCAGCTGTGATGGTCTGTGTACATTTGAGCCATTCTGTGTAACCTCAGCTCTCTTTGCCTTGGCAATGTCAAAATGATTTCACTTGTACTTAAGCCCTCAGGGCAAAGAGCTTGCATGCTTGTGTGGGTTTTAGCCTACTCGGGCCCCATTTTGTCTATTTTGCTTCTACATTTGTACTTTTGGAATCAAGTTGTTTTTGTTCCCAGGGGGTCTCAGGTGCAGCCTTGGATGCTGGCAAGCATTGTATTGCCTGTTCACCAGACCGTGGCTACATCTCTGCTTCTATTACCAGGGTAGAAGACTGTTTTACATACAGGTGCCATGGTCTTCCTTTGCTGGCTGTGTGTAGCATAATGTCCAGAGATTTCTGGACATTCATGATGTAGACTGTAATTGGAAGGAGAAGGAGGAGGAGGAGGGAGAGGAGGGAGAGGAGGAAGGGGAGGGAGAGGGAAGGGGAGGGAGTAATATTAAAATGCAAATATTGAAGTGGTCAGGAAATTCTTATGTGAGTCTATATAGTTTATTCAGAGTACCCAGTTTAGCTGGAAGCTGATGGGATGCTGATAACATCAGATGCTCTCTACCAAGACATGGTACCCTAGACATCCCCACAGTGTCTGTGGGAATGCTGGGATTAATTCCAGAGGCTCCCAGGTCTTTTGAATTTTATCGAGTGACCCTGTTCAGTCATCTGACTTTCCTAGGCTCTAGATTTTCTCAAAGGCAGAATAGCAGTGATAATGGACCTCTTGGGGACTATTATTCAGGTGATTGGGAAGATCCATATGAGAAGTGTGTTGTCACCTAGGTGGTGCCGTATGGGCATTGTGTCACCTGGCAAGTTCTGTGCAGGCATTTCCCACTGTCTGGAAGCCTTCGGTCAGTTTTCATCCCTGAGGTCTTACACATTTAAGAGCTTTATGTCATTTGATTCAGATATTGCAAAGCCATGGGCCTCAAATCCAGCTCGAGGCACAAAAATGTTCTGTTCTGAGTATCTAGTGTTCTTTAACCACCATCACAGCATGCCTGTGATAGGGTCTGTATTTTTCATTTTGTTGAGAATCCTAACCCTCTGTATTTCCCAGCCTGTGACTTTGTTCATTTTTATTGCCTATGAACAGAGATCCCTAGTGGTGACCTTTAATGTTCTTGATTTCACTTAGCATCTCCAGGTGCTGTGGTAGAACATGCTATAGGTAGGACCGGCCCTTCCAGTCATACTTTAGATACATGAGTGATATCAGCAGCTATGGTTACAGGGCAGAAAAGACAGTTGGGGGGCTCCCCTGACACTATGGTGGAGTCCTTTCTGTCTACAGAAATGGACTGTTTGTCATTTCACAAGGTAGGTAGGCACTGGGGATTACAGGGGTGGACACAGATGCAGCTTAGGATGGGAGAAGTCTTCCTGGAGGGAAGCTTGACGGCTCAACTTTACTTCCAAGGGTGAGGATTCCATAAGGCCAGGGTAGTTTGCTCCCATCTACAATGGTAAGGGCTGAAGGCATTAAGTGCTGTAGTGTTTGAATGGCCTCAGTGAAGCTATGCAGGGCTTTGATCCTGGCGTGCACAGTGGCAGCCAGGGAGTCATCCCGACTCTCACATGCAGGCTCCTGCAGGCAACAGTCTTCTCCTTCAAGGTGTGTTACTGCAGAGGACTGCATGGAGCACCCACTGTTGATACAAAGGAAGGCTGAGGGAACCTTCCAGGGAGACTGAGACCGTGAGGGAAGGTACACAGGAGCAGGCTGGGAAGAAGGGAAACCGTTACCTTTATGTATGAGGCAAGAAGCAAGGTGTTTGTTACACAGCTGTGTGGGTATATTAGTTAGGTAGAGAGACCGACCTGAGCTTAGTGGAGGTTTATAATAAAGACCTGTCGGTTATGGTCCTTGTATGGGTATTATCCCATGGGCTTGGATGCAGTCCTCTAGTTGAATGTAGAGAAGAGAGGACTGAGTTCTGAGCTCAGTAGAAGAGCCCAGTGATGGGGGCTCAGCAGTGTGAGCTGTAGACTGGAGGAGGAACAAGGAAATAGCATGGCGGAAACCCCTGGGGGTGGGGGTAGGGGTACCAACTCCAGCCACACTGCCCATTGAGTCAGTGTGGTAGGGACTGAGTTCTGACCTTAGGATTCAGCCAGAGGTCACAGATGACCTTGAAAAGAACAGGTCACTCTCCTGTTTTATCTGAGAACCTGGAGAGCAGGTACGACGGACACCAAGGGCACAGAAACTTCAGGTTGGTCCCCTTTTTTCCCCCTTGTTCTCAGAAATAGCAAAAGGATAATAGTATAACTGACCTTGACACATCTAAATCAACATCCAATCTGAAAGAAAGGAAGGTAACAAAACCATGTTTGAACAAATCTTGGATAACAGAGATTTAAAAAAAAATTCTTCTAAACACCCCTGCTCTGTACAATTGCTGGCTTAATGTTTTGCTGTTCATAACCCTGCACTCCACTTTACTTCATTAATACGCATATAGTTTTTTCTTTCTTTTTTAAATTAAAAGAAAGAAGAAGAAGAAGAAGAAGAAGGCTGACCTGAAAGCCTAGTTCTAGCTCGTTTGGTACCCTGTTCTCCTGCTTACCGCTCCATCACAGGCGTTTTTCTGTGCTGTCTTCTTGCCACGGTAACCTCAGTAGTTAAAATTCACAGGATCTCATTAGAACCTGCTCCCAACCTCCATATTTCCTGCGGAGTCTGAAGCTAATGAAGGGGATGAGGAAAATGTCTGTAAATATTTTGTTGTTTTGCAAACACAGGCACTCTTAAATCCAGTTTAATGATTGCTCAGTTTAATTAAACCCTCTTGGTCTTATTTGTTACCCAGTTCTCTGCACTGATTAGGGCCCGGTCTGAAAGGAGGGACTCAGATGTGCAGCGCAGTTGCAGTCGCTTCTCTCTCTCTCTCTCTCTCTCTCTCTCTCTCTCTCTCTCTCTCTCTCTCTCTCTCTCTCTCTCTCTCTTCCTGAGAATGCGAAGGGAAAAATTTGAAAGCAAGACTGTGGATCTGTTCTGTGTATTCTTCCGAACCAACTTGCACAGTAGCCTTTTGTTTGGATGAGGGGCCGCAAATCTTTCGGATGTGTATGTCTCTCTCACCCCTTTGAAAATGCATCAAGATATCGCTTCTAGTTTGTCACGTTAAAATACACAACATGGCAATACTTGGCTATGCCGCAGAACCGTGTAACCCTGTGACATTTACATGTGGAATTGTTCCCTTACCCTAAAAAACAAAACAAACAAACAAACAAAACTCTCTTCTCTTCTTTCCTGTTCTCAACTTCCATCTCGCTTCCCTCCCCACCAACTCTTCCCCAGGCAGCAAATTCTCCACTTTTTGATACTATGGTTTTCCCATTGCTACCATTTTATATAAAAGGAACTATAGGGTGTGTGGTACTTTGTGCCCGACCTGGCCATTTAGCCTGCTCCTTTCATGCTTTGACCATCGTGGGCATCATGCTGGGGACTCTTTCATAGTTAGGATCTACAATACACTTATGTTTTTTCCCCCCTGTTTCTGACTCACCTCATTCACCTTGTTCAAACCAAAATCACTATGACCATGATAACCCTAGAATATTGTTGTGCACCTAGCCCTTTCTCCATGCTGCAGCCCCAGGCTGGCCTTGTGTGATGTCCTAGTCCTAAGCTCTGCCACAGCAGACCAGAGTCCTGTGGAGAGAATGGCCTCTGAGATCAACACACTGGGAATCGCTTATTGTCAAAATTACCCTCGGAAAATCCTTTAAGGCTTCTGTGATAAAGTTTGTTTGTGGCATGATTCTTAAGCCCAATGCAGTGTATAAGATCTGTTGAACCTGGGTTGGGAGATAGCTTAGTCTGTAAAGCTTGCTGTACAGGCTTAAGGATCTGAGTTAAATACGAAGGACCCATGTAGAAAGCCCTGGGTGTGGTGGCACTCTCTTGTACTCCCAGCTCTGCAGAGGGCAGAAACACGCAGATCCTTGGGCTTGCTGACCAGCCAGTGTAGCCTATTTGCTTAGCTCTAGGCCAATGAGGGACTCGGTGTCAAAATAACAAAGTAGATAGTTCCTGAGGAATGATACATAATGTTGTCCTTTAACCTCCACAGGCATGTGTATACACACACACACACACACACACACACGCACACACACAGAAACATACAGAGCCTATTGAGCTAGACTAAAAGAATGAGTAGAACAAAATCAACACACAATCAGTGGACACTGACGATACTCTTCATAGAATGGGTGAGTGGGTGAGTGGGGAAGTTCCAAGGCCTTCTTGCTTAACTACAGGGATTTGTCCCATTCTGTTTTAGTTTTAAGTCTTTGACTTTAATTCAAATGGTATTTTTCAGGGGGCAGTAGCAATCTAATGAGCTAATATTTGCAAAATAAAGCCTACAGTTGGCACCTAATATATTCAGCAAGATGTTTCATGGACTGGCATCTACTGCTTGCCAGATCCGAAGCACATGTAGCTCGTTTTTTTTTGTTTGTTTACATTTAAGCGGAAGGGCTTGGGCCACCTGGCCTTCACATTTCCCAACTGTCATCTCTGGCGGGGCCCACACATTAGCATTATCTCATTCTCATCCTAGAGGCTTGGTCAGCTGCTTATAGCTCAACGTTCCAGTTCAGGGGCTAAGGTCCAAGCCCTGATCTCAGGAAGAAAGAGGAATTTGGGGAAGGAAAAGCACGGAGCACCCTTGATCTCAAGAAGAGAAACCTGGGGAAGGAAAAGCATGGGGCACCCTTGATCTCAAGAAGGAAAAGAAAGCTGGGGAAGGAAAAGCTTGGGGCACATCTATTTCACCTGCTTTCCTTGCTGCTGTTAGCTGTCCTGATAGAGACAGTCCCTTTGTCTTCCCACTGCCATCCCTTTGTGGTTTCCTTGATTGAGACCCAGCCCTGAAAAGCTGGACAGGTGCTTTCACAGCCTGTAAAGAGAGCAGAGCTCCAGGAGTGTTTGGCGTTGAGTTTCAAGGCATAGATATAAACTTTTAGTGCTGCACTGTTTCCTGGTGGCAGGTCTTAGCCGGAGACGGAGGAGTGGATATCTTTCCCTGGGCAAGGTCTGTTTTATGTTTAGGGAGTTATATGGATGGTGCAGCTTGTCGTAGAGGGGCCTTTTCCTGCAGTTATGGGTGGGAGGGAAGCTGCAGAGAGCAGTGGACTAGTTTAAGCATTTAGGGCAGCTCAATTTAGCATCTTTCCTTTAGAGTCCTAACTGATGAAAGATAAACGGGTGTATAAGTGCCTTCCACCTATATATGTGCTCTCCATCCTGATAGTGTAGGTCAGGCCTCGTAAATGGTATGGCAGTCCAGAGTGGTGGCTGGGACTTTGCCCCGCTTCATCCTGAACTGCTTATCAGAGTAAAAATTATAACTGTGCACAGCAGCAAGAAAACACGTTAGGAAGCAGACACTATGAAAGTAGGAAGAGTTTAGAATGAGGAGAGCCGTGTGGTTGGGGTGTGTTGGTTTGTATCTGAAATCCCCTCCATATGATGATGCTTCGAGGTTTGTTCTTGAGCTGGTTATGCTATTTTGAGAGACTTTGGAACCTTTGGGTGCTGAGGGCTGGCTAGTAGAGGTAAGTCATTATGAGGGGCAAGTCTTCTGAGGACAAGGCACAATGCCCCCATTCTGTTAACTGTTCCTGCTTCCTTGTTCAAGGTGATGTCTGGGAGCCTCTGCCACATGCTCTTGTCATCAGGAACTTCACCGTGGCTTCTCTGCCACGATGAGTCCATGATAAGATGTCTGAAGCTGTGAGCCAAAGGAGATCTTTTCCATCTTTTACTGTCTCTGCCAGGTGTTTGGGTGACGTGGATACAAAAGTAGCCACCCCAGAGTGAGTGGAAGGAGAAGTAGCCTGATAGGTAAAGGGATTGGCAGTGTTCTTTGGTGGTCAGCCAGTCCTGGGAAGGGTCTGCAACAGAGGAAGAAAGCCCATGTCCTATCTGACACAGTCACACTGGGGGTGATTTGTCTACACTGGTTAGTGTAGCTACATTGAGGGTGAGAATTTATAAGCTTCCTCTTTGGTCTTGTCATAGGTAAGCTAAGGTTGTTCTTAGTTTTGGGTAAGCCGTGTGGGGAACATGGTTCTAGGCAATGAGCTGTTTCCTGTAACACACAGGGCTGGAAGTCTTTCTCCATCAGGAACACAGAGCTTTAGTGAAGCTTAGGCTCCGATGACTTCTCTACTGACTGCACAGAACAACTGGAACTCATGACTCACACTGGTCCCCAGGGTAGGGAGATCACTATGGGCCTTATGCTGCCCATTTGAGTTCTTGCTGTGCCTGAGCTAGAAGGAAAATGGTATCTGGAAGGTGGCAAGAACAGGTGAGAGATCCCTGGTGCCCAGGCTCAGGTGGGCAAAACATGGTAGAAGTGACAGGATGCTCTGAGACCCGGTGACCACTAGTGAGTATAGCCAGGGTAATGGGTGGCGGCGGTGGCGGCAGTAGCAGCAGCAGTTAAAGGACCAGTTCCTCTGCTCCTCATTGACAGCTCCCCTTAGGTGGAGCAGTGGAAGGCCCTTTGTTTATAACAGGTATTCTCAACCTCTGGGTCCAGACCTCCTTGAGGGTCACACATCTGATATCCTACATATCAGATATTTACATTATGACTCATGATAGTAGCAAAGTTACGGCCTGAAGTAGCAATGAGATAACTTTATGGTTGGGCATCATCACAACATGAGGAACTATATTAAAAAGGGTCACAGTCTCAGGGAAGTTGAGAACCATTGGTCTATAAAATGGAGGCAGCTACAGAAGAGTTAACCTCTTCTGCGTGTCCCGACCCTATGTTCTGACTTAGCTAGCAACCTGTCACTTGCTTTTTGGTTTCTGGAGGTACTTTCTGTAATAATGAAGTGGTTAACAGTGAAAGAGGCCTCACAACTCAAGTTCTCAAGCCCCAGGGAGTTCTTTTTCATTCTGGACTGATTGGAGGGCAGAAAACAATGTGGTTTCACTGGCTGGATATTTAACAGTTCTCAGTCCTTCTTTTGGTAATGCCTTTTCAAATAGCATCGATTCATCTGTCTCCCAGAGTAAGACTATGGATATGTTGTGAGGTATACCATTAAGGCAGCTGCTTCCGATACCCTGAGCTCTCTGGATCGGGGTGTATGGGTGAGTCTGGTCCACTCTGCAGATAGATGCAGGTTGCTTCACTGGACAGCCTGCCCTGGCATAGGGCAAAGCTGGGAAACCAACACAAAGCTTTTGTGTGCATTAGGATGCAGCTCACAGAGGACTTTCAAGCCAAGCCAACTACTGTCAGGGCAGGGACTCCCCAGCCCTTTCTTGTAGCCCTGCCAGGTTTGAGAACTCTTTCCAAGAGACTGAGTGATCTTTCTGCAGGGGCCTCTAAGCTGAACCATAAGCTCAGACTTCGTAATGGAAGCTCGGGTTTCCAAGCACATTGTGTAGTACAGCTGGCCTCCCAGAGAGGCCCTAAAATGGCAAAGGCGGTAATTCTGGGAGCCGTTTTCTCTTTCCTCTGACCATGAGACATTAACAAAGATATTAGCACAGCCATTTCACTCCAATGGCCAAAGTTTGGGTTGCCTCTTTTCCTTAATTGTATCTCTTTCCCCCCCGTTATCTCTCAGTTTATTAAGTCATGGGATTGCATATTTGTGAAGTAGGCCATTTAGGGAGGGCTAGGGGTTCAGATAATTAGAGAGGGAAAAGGTGCCCTAGGGCCATGTTTTCAAGGCTTCTGCCTCACACAAATTAGGTGGCTCTGTGTTTTTTATTATAATTTTTTTAACTTTATGTTAAGGTTTCAAATTTATACTAAGGAGGTTAAAAAGCACCTGTGATTATCACCTTGTGGTTGATCATTCACTCATACACAATCCATTTACCCCTTAGGTGTGTCATTAGGATTTCCCCCCATTATTGAGCAGATTGCCTCGTGGTATTGCGTAGGTAAGAAAACCTCTCCTTACCTTCAGCTCCTGTTCACCATGGATATGTTGGTGCCTTCCCGTCATTTTCACAGGCACAGAGAATCAGATGCAGGAAGGCAGGTGTTTTGTTATCCATTGGCCTTGTGGGAAATATTTAAAAATGAGAACAGGCACACATTCCTGAACTTGTGCATTTGCCCCAGCGGACTGGCTGGCCATGCACTGGTGGGCAATGACCAACCTGTTTTTATCTTGTGGAGACTCTGACTCAGAACTCCAAGATCTCTCTACCCAGCTCACTAAGTTTCCTCTGGTAGGTTGTTACCATGCCAAACCCATGCTTCAAATCTCCCACAGCCTTTGTGGCACACATCTGGCAAATCCACACTTTGTTGCTGTACCTTTCTCTTTTGAACTCAGACGAGCCGTCGTATGAAGGAAAATGCAACACAAACTTAGTTCAGAAACAATGGTAACTCAATCGCTGAGCACAACAACTAAAATCCTAATCTTGTAAGCCTTATTAAAATCTGATTCCTCCAATGGCGAATCATTGCAGATCTACCATGATACCAGGAAGCTCTAGCAGCTACATCTTACCCCTCTGCTGTCCCCATTCCAAAAGGGCCTAGCTCTCTCCTGCTTCCTCTCTTCCTCTGTCCAACCTGGAAGTCCTGCCTACTCACCAAGTGATTGACTCCTTTATTCATGAGGGGATTGGTTCACAAGAAGTCACCTGAATATGACTCACTCCTTGTCTACAACCCCTCCCAGCAGAGCAGAATTAGCATACAAACAGCACAGGACCCATCCACAACATTGGCTTTCACTTCTAGTGACCAGAAAGCATTTGTTAACTGTTTTTGTTACTGTGTGTGTATCAATGGTCCAGTCATTTTTATTGGGAAGTGTTTTTCCATTGTATAGAAGCACATGTGTTTGGTTCTTTAAAACTCATGTTCTAAGGAGTCAAGAATCATGGAGACCAAGAATCTTATCTTGGCGTGCTTAATGGACTCTGGCTTCTAAGAAAGGGGCGTTTTTGCATAGGTAACCTGTCATCCATGCTTTCTTGAAATGAGGCACTATGACCAGAATATAATGTAGAAGGAAATAAAATTGAAATGAGCAGGTTATGAAGTAGAAAATCACCATCCTGTGGCTTACACTTCTAGCAGATACTATGAATGAAGGCTCTGCCAAGGGTGAACCCATCACTCCCCTTTCCAAGAAAACAACGACAATGTTGTCTTGTGTTGGTTGTGAAATTTGTCAAGAATGTTTAGGACCCTTTGAAGAATGAAGATGGATGCAGCCATCTGCAAGAAAATAGAGCAAAAGAACAGTAGTCACATGTCTGTGCTAGTGGTATGTTAAAGGGACAATATACCTCCTTGCAATAGAATTGGTAAAATGGACTTGAACAATTACTATATGAATAACCCAATAACCTCAAAAAGTCACTCGATAAGATCCAGTTCTTACTGTGACTTAAAAGCCAGCCAGTAGACTAATATCCCTAGGGATCATGAGATGAGGTCTTGCCATGCTCAACAAATAATTCTCTAAACCTTGTTTTACAATTTGCCATAAACGGTACAGGGGCACCTTGATTAAAGCCACTGCTAGCATTGTCTGAGAGCCCCATAACTCACATGAAAAGATGTAAGGGATGTTATATATTAAATTGTATCTCCCAAAAGAATGCATGTTGAGGTACTAACTCTGCCAAAAGTCAGGTCACTGAGATGCACTCCAATCTAGTATGACAGGTGTCCCATGAGAAGGAAAAGGGTAGGTGCAGGGAGGGGAAAGATACTACGTGTATACATGAAGGAATGTCCTGCTAAGATAGAGTTGGGGATCATGGAGGCATATCTGTAAGCCAGGGAGTACCAAGAGCAGCAGCAAATCTCTTGGAGCTGAGAGCCCTAGAAGGACCCAGTACTGACCACCCATTCATTTCCAACTTTTGACCTCAGAACTGCTAGGCAAGACCTTTTGCTTAAGCCACTTGGCATGTGGTGCTTTTCTGTAGCAGCCATGGGGCACAGATACGACTTCTAACACTTCACTGACACTGTGTGTCAGACACTATTTTGAAACTCAGGCAGGGAGGTTTATCATGCTAGCCAAAAGCTGATAAACCAATAAGAGGTGGAACAGGGCTTTAATCGGATCAATCTGCTTTCTCAGCAATTATCTAACATCACTAGCTGTGTCATAGTCAGACCCATAAATATCACTTTTAAAAGTAAAACGCAGGAGCCGGAGAGATGCTTCAACAGTTAAGAGTACTTGCTGTCCTTTCAGAGGACCTGGGTTTAGTTCCCAGCACCTAGTTCTCAGCACAGTGGCTCACAACTGCCAGTAACTATAGTTCCAGGGAATTTAGTACCCTTTTCTGGCCTCCTCGAGTTCCTGTATGCATGTGGTACACACACTTATACTCATGCATACTCATGTAAAATAATAAATAATTTTTAAGTATAAAATACAGTTAGATTAATAGGTGCATCATCCTCTGTAGTTTTCCCTGGATGAATTGAATATTTAAATGTACCTATAGCTTAATAAGAGAACCAAAAGATGATACACATAAGTATTAATTTTTTTCTGTGGCACCAAATACTTATATAGATATCCTATGTAGAAAAAAATTCTATGTGGGAAATATGTAAAAAAGTAGGAATGTGATTTCTAGATTTTGTTTTTATATTCTATAGTTCATGTATATCAAAAATAATTCAGAGAATAGAAAGAGTCAGAGGAATACTTGTAAGTGAGAATATGTTAAATAGATTAATATTTTTACTGTATAATAACACAAATTAGAATAAACAGCCCAATCACAAATGACCAAAGGGCATAAGTTGATAATTTATGAATGAAGAAATATTAATGGTTGGTTAACTTATGAAGAGCATTCAAGCTAATATTCAAATAAAAAGTGAAACAAAGGGCCTCTGCAGTTCGCCAATTAAAATGACAAAGATTAAAAATAATGATGATTTTCAGTGATGGTGAGATTGCAAGGGAGTTGAACAATATTCCATATTATAAGTTTTGTTAATTGTAATAACAGTTCTTGAAGGTGATTTGAATATGTATATACATATATAATTATAATACAGATCCTCCATCCCTAGAACTCCAATGTTCAGAAAGTTATCCTGAGGCAAAGAATATAGAGATGCCTTAAGGTTTATTTTCTTGCTTTAGGAGTAGTAAAATATGCAAACAACAAGAAATAATAAGAGATATGAATTATCAAGGGCATATAAGATTATGTCAGGCATTAACATTCACCTTTTGGATAGTAAAATGGCAAAATACTCCTGATATAAAATGTACTATAAAAGCTGGTTAGGTGGAGGCCTCTATAGCCACCATGCTTCTAGTACTTTTAAGAAAATAAATGTATATATCTGTAACTAGAAAAATATTCAACATAACAAATGTGACCCAGGTAAATGTCTACAGAAATGAATTAGAAGGAGATTGTTGTGTTCTTCATTCTTCCCCAGATTACCTGCAATTAAAAAAAAAAACCCAACCTCATTTCTTTTCATTTAGAATAAAAACAAAACAATAAGCGTATGTAGGATGCTCCTATATAACATATGTACAACTTTCTGATGTTAAATATAACAAAATATGCAGCCCCACTTTGATACTTGTGAACAGCCCTCAGCCTTCTTACTCTGAACACACTCAATCTTATCAAATATCTATATATTTGACTATAGGGTAACCAGAATAGGCAGTTACTCCTTATTCTTCATCAATAATTAGTAGTTACCAAATTGTGAGCTATTGGGTTATTAATACATTTTACTGCTATAAACCCCTGGACATAATAATAACTATTGTATATTTAACTTTTTAAAATATGCCAGACTCCCCACACCTGAGATTCCAGAGCTTGTGGTCTCCTTTAATAACTTTAAGTGTGTGTGTGTGTGTGTGTGTGTGTGTGTGTGTGTGTGTGAGAGAGAGAGAGAGAGAGAGAGAGAGAGAGAGAGAGAGAGAGAGAGAGAGAGAGATGTGTATAGAGAAGACTCACAATTGTTGTTGTGACTGTTAGATATGGACTGGAGACACCGTGCTTTAGGAAGTGGCCCTCCTTTGATGCATTTACCTGAAAACATGCTCTGTAATCATGTCTACCTCACTGGTATCTTTATTTTGTGTAGCTGCCTTTTACAGTACCCTCTGGGTATCATTGAATAAAACAGCTGTCTCAAGATTCACTGCAATGTTTGGACCCAGTACACATCTCTCATTCACCTGTCTAGCTGTTTCCCAGAAAATTGGGGATTCTTTGGGGAGTCACTAGAATCAGTGCTTCTTAGAGCACACCACAGGTCAATACCATTTCTCCTATTTACGTTTCCAGTAAGAGCTGAACTGTATGGTTTGCTAGTCTCTGAAACCTCTATCAAGGTTCCTAGATGACTAGGCCATGATGGTCATATGAAGAGTCTTAATGACCCAACCACATGGTTTCATGCTGCTCCCACATTTCTGGCATACATGCTACATCTCACACATGTGCATGAATGCATGTATGTATGCATGTGTGTGTGTGCATGTGTGTGTGTGTGTGACAAATGCATGCATGCTTAAATGCACATGTGAACACAAACACATATAAATGCATGTGTGGAGGCTAGAGGTAAACATGAGGTGCCTTTCTCAATCATTTTCCACATTGGTTTTTGAGACAAGATCTCTCACTGAATCTGGAGCTCTAACCCACTGAGCTAGTCTCAGTGGTCAGCGTGCCCTAGGGATCACCTGTCTTTTCCTCCATGGGGATTACAGGCATGCGACTATGTGTTTGGCTTTTACATGAGTGCTTGGTGTCTGAACTCATGTCCTCCCGTAGCTGTTTCCCTAGTCCTTAGCTCTGTTTCTTAAGGTTAGCCTTCGAGGTGGCTCCCAGTGTAAGCTTCTTTGAGAAACCCCTGTTAAAGCTTCCAGGTAGAGATCAGGGTGATTCTAGTGTGTCTGAATCAAAAGAGCTTCAAACTCCCAAATGGGCAGCAGGATTCCTAGATGATCCTCAGGGCCTGCAGGCTGCCACAAGTCACATGATATGGCCTGGGGCTTCTTATGAAAAGCATAATCTAAAAATCTTCAACCAAACCACCTATTAGATTGAAGAGGATAAGGTAGGCAGCTTTATAGCATCCACTTACAGGGTTCAAAGGTGTGATTGTGGCATGGAGAGAGGAAAGATGTGGAAAGAGATAGGATAATAAACAAGACTGAAATAGTGATTGGGCTCAGCATGTCTTAGAACACTGGGCAAAGGTCTAAATCATAGTGCTTTGAAGAGCTATGGACAATAGCAACTTCCTCCCTCCCTCCTTTTGTCCCTATCTTCCTCCCTCTCTTCTTTTTTCTTTCCTTCCCTCCCTTCCTCCTCTTTCTTTCTTTCTTTCTTTCTTTCTTTCTTTCTTTCTTTCTTTCTTTCTTTCTTTCTTTCTTTCTCTCTCTCTCTTTCTCTCTTTCTTTCTTCCCCATCATTGTTGTATATTTTTAAGCCAGAGGTAAAATCAAAAATGTTAATATGAAAGTAAGTGCATTTCAGTGAACTAACAGATCTTGTCTCCAAGACCCACCCTATTCCCTTACCTGAGCTCCAGCAAGAAGTTAGGAACATGAGATAGGCCACTGTACAGATATAGCAGATGTTGGCAAATGCTGGGCAGGGCACGGGTGCCTTCATCAGAATGAGGGCCAGGAACATGAATCAGAGGATTAAGTTGTTTTCTGTACAATCCTGGAAAGGTGAGTTTGATCCCTGGAGCATGTAAATGTGGAGGAGAGAACCAAGTCAAAGGAACATGTTTCCTTTGACTATAGAGTGTACTCTGATACACCCTTTTACATCACATACATGGTGTTTATCATAGTAATAGAAACATTAACTACTATATATCATCATCAAGAAATTTGGCATGGCTACATGGAATAATACTAGCCACATCCGGAGACAGGCACCTGTCATGCCTATTTGCATCCTGTGAGAGTGTTGCAGAGTCCTGAATTCAAGTTATTGTAGCATAGGCTTCAGGTTCCCCTCTGTCACATTACTTTCCAAAGCTCAGAGAGGGGCCCAGCAGTTTGTTCTGAGAGTCATATATTTTATAAAATGATCAAAAGCAAGAACACTGTAGTGATAGTTGGTTAAGCCGGCTGCATGATTTCCCCTACAGTAGCCTTTTCATCATACGTTTCTTTAGAAAGAGTCTTTGGAGTAGTCAGAGTACTTTCTGGATGTATATAAGCAGAAATTAAAATGTAAACTTGGGTTAATAGAATAAGCACATACTGTGTGTGTGTGTGTGTGTGTGTGTGTGTGTGTGTGTGTGTGAGAGAGAGAGAGAGAGAGAGAGAGAGAGAGAGAGAGAGAGAGAGAGAGAGCATGCTCAATACCATCAGTTCATGGCTTATTTAAAATCACTTAATACACAAGAGAACATAGGATGATCTTGAATATTATAGCACATAGATGAGAAGGATCTAAATGATGAGAATCCTCAAGAGTTCTAAACTGTATAAAAAACAACGTAAACTTGAAGGGCTTAAACTAGCTACTAATAATAAAGAAATAGTTTTCGGGCAGATTCTCAGTGGTTAAAGTATCTGCCTTACAAGTGTAGGGACTGGAGTTTGGATCACAAGAATCCATGTTGCTGCCAGGTGGGCAGGATTGCCTGCCTGTAATTTTAGGCAGAGAATGGGGATCCATAGAGAAGCTTGGCCATCAAGACTAGACATATCTGTGAGTTCTGGGTTTGATTGAGAAACCTTGCCTCAATGGATAAGGTTGAAATTCAGTTAAAGGTGGCTCCTGACATCCACTTCAGGCCTCCACATGTATGTGTATCATCACACACATGTATGTGTACCATCACACACAGGTGTCCACACACATGCAAAACCATGCATGCATGCACAGGCATACTATACACACACACATGAAAAGGGACAAAGGAAAATAGTAAAATAATGCAGAGATATTAATCAAGCTTTGAGAGAGGCCATTTTTAGTCTCCATTGCTATGAACATGATATTGTAAAAGCCATTTTAATTGAAAAATAATCCCAAGCACAACATCCAGAAAACCAGAGAGAAGATAATAATTACTAATGCTGTTGTTTTTCAGGAAAATACAGTATTTGTAGTGGTTTTTGGTTACTAGAATTTTTTTCCATATGATTTCTTTTCACATTTTAAATAAACAGTGTTTGTTCTGAGTTTACATCTTTTTCTTGAAGATGTTGGTATCTTTGGGAAAGATAAAACACTTTCCCATAGTGTTTAGCCTTCAAGTTTTACAAAACTCATAGGATTATTGTCTTCTCATAAGAACTTCACTCTAGAAAGGAATGAGTGCCCTGTCCCAGGTCCTGCCTGGGTCATGGGCTAGGCAATGTGCACAAGCCAGGATTCCTCAGGCTTCTCTTCACCCATTGTATATGCTCTGCTTCCTTGGCGGAGCATGTCGTCAGATGGGTTTGCTGTTCTCCAGGTGACTCCAGTTGTATTTGATAATGGGCAGGGCCTTGGAAGGCCAGGGGTGGGGGGGTTATCTGCTCAGCTTTCCTCAGACTTCCAGGTCTCCCCACGTCCAGAAAGTGTTCATGGTCGTGGCTTACAAAAGATACATCTCTTGTCCAGGCCTCTCGGGGTGAGCTGTTCAGGGCTCATGATTGCTTGCCATTTGGTTAACTGCCATTGGTCCTTATCTTAAAAGCTATCCTACTCTCTTGTCCTCTTTACATTCTGCTCTTCCAGTATGAGGGCTCTTCTAGATGCTTCTGGAGAACTGACTTACAGCAGAGATATAAGAGAGGTGTTGATACCAAAGTAAAGGGTACCTCAAGTGAGATATCCCCCTCTTCCTAGATCTCCTATCCCAGCCGTCAAGTTCCAACTGGCAGATACTCCAAGCTCTTCCAGAATTCACTAATTATTTTAATACCCAGCTATTCTTTCAAGAATGGATCCCATGGGGTGTAAGTTCTAGGCATTTTGGATGGGCCCAGATTGTGTCCAAGTCAATGAGGGACCATGCCTGTGGTTTGTATGCTGCTTTTGATTCCTTTGCTCATTTCAGCCGGTGTTGAGATTGGAGGGCTTGTCATGTAGGCCATTTAGGTCACTCTTGATGCTGTGTTTTGCATTTTATTTACTTTCCATGAGATTCCTTGAGAATCTACAAATTGCCATCTAATCCTGCTGTCTTTTCATTTGATCTCAGTTTCCCGCTATGTCTCTTTCTTCTCGTTTCAGCATATATAGATTACATATAGATGTGTGTGTGTTGTGTGTGTGTGCACACGCATGTGTTGAGTATGTGGGAATTCGTGTCTGTATTCATGTAGAGGCCAGAGGTAAACTTCAGGCATTAGTCCTCAGTGTACTGTTCATTTTATTTTATTTTATTTTTTTGAGACAAAGTCTATAGGTTTCTCACTGGTCTGGATCTCACAGATTTGGCGAAGCCTGCTGGCCAGCACCCTCCTAGATCTGCCCATTTCTATTTCCCCAATGCTAGGACTACAAGAACACATCACTACCACAAATAGGTTTTACAGGTGTGCTCTTGGTCTTGAACTTGGGTCCTCATGCTTGCACAACAAACACTTCCCTGACTGAGCCATCTCCCCCTTAATGAGGACATAGAATGTTCACCAGTTCGTGCTCTTGTTATTAACATCAGCAATGCTTTCTAGTTCTGTTTCTCCTGAATTTATTCTCATATATTTTTGATTCTTATTTTCCTTCAAAAATTATATTTCATAAGTATAGGTAGGATATATCAAGGAAGGGAGAGCTATAGAATCTAATCCAGGTCGTCTGTTGAGACCAGTGATGTGATTGGTTTCCTAATCATTAGATGTGATATATTTCTGAACATGGGTGTTGACAGAGTAGAAAAACCACACACAACCGATTAAATTAATTAGGCAGATTCCCGTTCCTGCTGTAGATTCTAGCAAGGGTCTAGAAGAGAAGGTTTGCCATTTGTATCTCAAAATCCATTTCAGTTTCTGTAACTGTAGCATCTTTTCTCCCATCTTCTTCCCTTAATTACTACACTACTACACTAGTTTCTTTCCATTCCCTCTGAATACCCACTTCCCCCCACCCCCTTTTCCCAGGAGTTGCATGGTCATCTGGGTGAGGTTCTATGAGAGACAGCCAGGAGCTTCCAGCCAGGTCCATCTTCAACAGAGTGTACCCAGCCAAGGTCACACAGCCAGCTGGTGGCAAAGCCAAGTCTTTAACGCAGGGCTCTTTTCTCCTAGGCAAATCCTCAGTCTTCAGGACCACCTGCCTCCTTGTCCTGTCAGGTCCTGACAGGGTTATTATGTGATTTAGCAAGTGGCAGCTTTGGTGGTAGAAGTTCATTTCTGTTTCAGAGTTTTTGCCTGAGGTGAAGTCATGTTGGCAGGGGCTGAACCTCTGCTTTGGGCCTTTGCAGATTTAAGAAAAAAAAAAGTGCACAGAGCTGGAAATTGCTAAGTGCTTGTTCTGGAAATGAGAAATGTGTTTGTGTGTCCTGGACATGAACTCTTAGGCATCTGAGAGTCTGACAGGAGGTGGTTTTGAGGTATTGGGTCTGCTTTATGGTTAGGCACCATAGCGAGCAAACTACTTGCCTTTTAAAGGCTTCATCAAAGGCTACTTCTTTAATCCTCAGGAGAGCGCTCCCTTTTGTTGGCATCCATGTCTACCTAGGCCAGTTTTCCCTCTGCAGACAACCAAAGTGTCAATATTTGAGAGTGGGTAGGCTGGCTGGCAGAACTGAGGACAAGCTAATATAATTAACATAACAGTTCACCTCACCATCCCCAAGACCCAAATCTGTGGGTTGACCCAGTACCAGCATCTGGGTGATTTAAGCTTCATATCATTGAGGCCTTCTTATGCTCTGTCCTTAAAAACCCTTTCTTCTATGTTTAAGGTTCATCTGGAGAGGCTATGGTGGATGAATCCCATCCAGCCACCACAGGCTGATTTGCCAGAGCTGAACTGCTGAAGGGGTTTCTACAGCCAATTATATTTAGGATAATACCCAGACCTCAGTAAATATTTTATCTGTGCAGTTACCAGTTTGGTGATTTATGGAACTCTGGCTGCTATTACCAGGCTTAATGAATGTATGGGACCTTAGTCTTTACTTTAGGTAATTAAATGTTAATATACTTATAAAATTAAAGTACATGAACTGGTATCCATCAGCTGGACCTCACCATTTCTTAGGCTTTTGCATGCATGGCACTGTGCAATAGACAGATGGTGGCCTCTGAGGAAAGAGAACTGTCATAACTGGCAGGCATAAGGGGTTGTGGACTGGATTCTGAAGTCAGTAGGGTCTCTATTCCCCCATCTTTACAACGATTAATTCCTGCATTGTGGGATGTCTATTATGATTAGGTAAGATCATGAAAAATTACTGGCTTGATGCTGGGACCATACAATGCAATGTTTAATAATGATCACTTTCTATAGTGGTATACCTTATTAATTTGTATTAAATATTAAAAACATTCTGTTATGAGAAGAGCTTAAACAGGCACCTCACAGGCTGTTTCTCTCTGTATTTCACTGTTCCCAGCTATACTGTGAGCTCTGAGGGAAGTAGGGGGCCGTTCCTGCTTGTCTCTGCTTTATCTGGGGTACCTAAAGTAATACCTACCTTACAGTAGACAGCCCATAGCCTACTCATGAATGAAATGCGAATGTGGCTTGAATGAATCCACAGAGGGTTCTAGCAAGCAGTGCGGATTTCCAGGATGCAGAGTTTCGCCTGTTTCCATACAGAAGACAGAAGATGAGTTGAGAGAGCTTGGGTCTGGGTTTGAACTGAAACTCACTCTAATCATGACTCTGGCTATTGGGAGGTAGATAGGCCCAAGGAGGTCATTTAACCATGTTCAAACCCGGGCTCCCACTTTTCAAAACTGCATTTTGTCTCAGAGGGCAAATCAAGGGTGACTCTCAGGACCGGAGTAGGATAGTCCTTACAGAGGACATGTGGGTTGGGTACAGACAGCTGATTTTTCCAGAGTGGGATTTGAGATCACTTTAAACGATGTGAGAGTAGTTCCTCTGGGAGACTCTTGATTCAGAAACCACCCTTATCAGGGCTTTCTCCTTCTTCTGCTCTCCACTGGGTTCCTAATGGCTCCTGCTCCCCGGGTTCTCTTCCAGGTGACTGTACTAGTTGCTCCTTTCATTGCTGTGACCCTGAACAAGAAGCAACCTTGGCAAAGAAGCATTCATTTTGGTTTACAGTTTGAGGGGACACAGTCTATCATGGCAGGAAGGAAGTAGAGAGTGGGTAGAAAATAAAAACTAGTAGGCCAGGCTATAAAAACTCAAGATCAGAAGCAAGCGAGCAAGAATTATTATTGCCTTTTACTGAGTTTTCCTCCCAGATACTTAATCATTCATTCATTCATTCATTCATTCATCCAGTGTTGTTTGAGTCCTCAGCATTCAGTGATGAATGAAAATGGGCATATGTTTCCTACCCTAGAGGGGTGGGCCTCCCACTGGAAGATAGGAAATGAGTGAGTGAATGATTGGAGAGTCTACTCCGGGTGTACGGGGAGCAACCTCATCCAGCATAAACACAATGGCATGGTAGAAAATAATTAGAGAGGTGAGGAGGCTATTTTTGTCGGAATATTTGAGAAGACTTCTCCAGGAACTTGAATTTTGGTGGGGAATCATTTGGAGCGAGCCTCCTGAAGCTCCAGTGTGGTGGTGATCTGAGTTGGAAGAGCTGGAAGTGCAAAGCTCCTGGGAGTGCTGGGATCTTGGCTTCAGCTTCTAACGATTTCTGATGCTGATGCTGTTGCAGATGCAGATGCTGATGCCAGAAACCTTCCCCCATTTTATCCCAAAGTATAGAAAGTTTTCTCCCTGAGATGGGGCATGACCTGTGGTCCTCCTTGTCTTTCAATGCTCCCTCTAAATAAAAAAAAAAAAAAGAAACAGACATTGCTGTTGTGTGGGGAAAGATCAAAGATGGTCTTCTGGCAGCTGAGTGGGTAGAGGTCTGGCCAGGGTCCAGGGCTTCTGGGCTCTGTCCCAGTTCTGGACCCCTTCTCGTTGTAGCCTTTGACCTTTGTCTGTTTACCTACCTGTAAAATTCGGAGCTGGGCCAGATGATCCTTCAGTCTTTATATTTGAGAGGACGTGGGACCCTTGTGCCTGTCCCAGTGCTGTTTTGGGGCAGAGTGAATTGCTGGTTGTTCGGGCTACTTTTCTAGCTGATTTTATTCTCCTGCTGCCCCCCATCTTGAGCCTTCTTTACCAGTGATGACTGAAGGTGGCTCTTCTTTCCCTAAGCTTCAACCTCTCGTTGATAGGTTGAGGCTGAGAGCAAGCTCTTTTTCATACTTTATCTATACTTTATCTATACTCTTTATCATAGTCTTTTCCTGGTTATAGATCATCCTAGTGTTCATGGACAGACTGGTACCAAGGAACCTTAGGCATGAGAGAATGTATAAACCTGATGCCTCATAACACTGGGAGACAAAGGCCAGACAGTCCATGGGAAGAAGCTAGTTGGATGCTCTTATTTCTACTGCAGCAGGGTATCATGAAGGAAGTTCCAATCATGTTCTGGTAGTATTCAGAAGCCAAGGGGTCCCAGGAGATGGCTTGCTTATGGCCTCTGTTACAGATGAAGAAACCTGGACCATGGGGGGACCATCTTGTCTGAGGTCATCTAGTAGAAAGTGCTGAGGGTGCTGGGGGCTCATTATGGTTACTGCCAGTCTATCCAGGACAAACAAGCAGACTCAGATATAGCTTCTCTAATGCTTTGCTTTAAAATATTTTATAAGGTGGATAATGGAAACACTTAACCTTTCCATTTTGAATTTATACATGGAGATGAAATATCAATGTATTTTGTACTTGAAACCTACTGCGTGCTAGTCTGACTCTTTATAGATAGTTCATCCAGTCCCCATAACAGAGCCAAGAGGTGGAGTCTATAAGAATCTTAGGCTTACAGATGGGGGTAATAATGCACATAGAGTTTATATTGGCCAAGGTCATACAGTTAAGTGAAACAGAAGAGTTTAATGGCTGACTCCAGGGTCTACAGCTTTAGCCACCTCACTGAGCTAAGAACAACCACCTCTAATGAAGGTAAGTGTGTTTGTGATTCATGAATTTCAGTGCCCACATTCACACAGTAAAACCAGAGCCCGGCAAAGGTACAAGAACATTGACTTCAGCTTGAGGACATCATAGCTTCTGTTACCCTATGGTTTTCCCAGGGTGCTCTGCTGCCTTGATTTCCAAGCACACGGCTGGTCTCAAAGACACTCAGCAGCAAGGTCATCATTCCCCCTTGAAAACTCCTGGCTACCTCCTATCTTTGTCACTTTCCTTCTTAGACACAGCATAGTGGGCCATATTGCTGCTCAGAGCCTCACAAGGAAGTACCCGTTGATCAGATCAAACACTATTTCCCTGCCCCTTGGGGAATGTCCAAGACAACATCTTGTTTATAATAAATGCAACATCCAAAGAGCTCTAAAGCATCTTTTCTTTTTTTTTTTTTCTATTAGGACTATTGTTTCTATCTGTTGAGTCCATGAGTATTTGACATTGGATGACTTTATAAAACATTCTACTAATTGGATTTGTTAAAGCAAATAAATCAAACACTAATTGGAACGTGCCCTGCCATTATTTTTGCTTACTGAATTAGATATAATGGTGTGAAGGCCTTCTTATCATATTTGTGCACTTATTTAAACACCCCCCTGGCACACACTTCTGCAAATTCAATTAGATATTCAAAAAAGAAATTCAATTTATGCAAGGCTGGTTTACATTCATTCCGGGGGCAAGGCTGGGCTCCCCACGATACGCTGCTCACGATTAATAAGCCCTACTTAGATCCTGCCCTGCCTTCAGAGCAGCTGTCGGCACAGGGGGAGAATACGAATGACTAGGGCTGGAGCTCTTTAGAATGTGTGTGTCCATAGAACAGGGTTTACTTCCTGGGCCTGCAAACTCTGGTTACTCAGGCTCTAGCAGCTGGCTTAGAGCACTGCTATTGCCCTCTTGATTTCTTAATTGTGTAACATTATATTCTGTAGGGTAGTTATGTGCTGGCTTCACAACGTTTAGTTGAACCTTCCTTGGGATTTGCTTTGGTTGGCAGACGCGGTGTGATTAGAATTCAACTTCTTCTGCTCTAGACTCAGCCTTCTCATCTGTGCAATGGCAGTGTCAGCTTCTCACACACAAGGTGCTTTGCTAAGTCCTGAGGTATTAATAGTCTTCGCTCAGTCAGTCCCTTTACCTAGGGCTGGGTTTGTGACGTCAAAAGTCAAAAGACTGGCTGCATCTCTCCATTTCCCAGAGAAAGGAAGAATCATTATGTATCTACGAAATGGGAAGGGTGTGTCGGGGTCACAGGGCATCAGACACTCAAGTGATGACACGTGGTACTGTTCTGAAGTTAGCCATCCTGTTACCATTGGAGATGTCCATGCTACTGAATTAGGATTGGAGTCTGCACCCCAACACTGAGTCTTCCCCGTTTTTTATATAGCCCATGGATGATGATGGGTTTTGCATTTTTTTTTTTTTTTTTTTTTTTTTTTTTATTTTTTTTTTTTCCATTTTTTATTAGGTATTTAGCTCCTTTACATTTCCAATGCTATACCAAAAGTCCCCCTTACCCACCCACCCCCACTCCCCTACCCACCCACTCCCCCCCTTTGGCCCTGGCGTTCCCCTGTACCGGGGCACACAAAGTCTGCGTGTCCAATGGGCCTCTCTTTCCAGTGATGGCCGACTAGGCCATCTTTTGATACATATGCAGCTAGAGTCAAGAGCTCAGGGGTACTGGTTAGTTCATAATGTTGTTCCACCTATAGGGTTGAAGATCCCTTTAGCTCCTTGGGTACTTTCTCTAGCTCCTCCATTGGGAGCCCTGTGATCCATCCATTAGCTGACTGTGAGCATCCACTTCTGTGTTTGCTAGGCCCCGGCATAGTCTCACAAGAGACAGCTACATCTGGGTCCTTTCGATAAAATCTTGCTAGTATATGCAATGGTGTCAGCGTTTGGATGCTGATTATGGGGTGGATCCCTGGATATGGCAGTCTCTACATGGTCCATCCTTTCATCTCAGCTCCAAACTTTGTTTCTGTAACTCCTTCCATGGGTGTTTTGTTCCCACTTCTAAGGAGGGGCATAGTGTCCACACTTCAGTCTTCATTTTTCTTGAGTTTCATGTGTTTAGGAAATTGTATCTTATATCGTGGGTATCCTAGGTTTTGGGCTAGTATCCACTTATCAGTGAGTACATATTGTGTGAGTTCCTTTGTGATTGTGTTACCTCACTCAGGATGATGCTCTCCAGGTCCATCCATTTGGCTAGGAATTTCATAAATTCATTCTTTTTAATAGCTGAGTAGTACTCCATTGTGTAGATGTACCACATTTTCTGTATCCATTCCTCTGTTGAGGGGCATCTGGGTTCTTTCCAGTTTCTGGCTATTATAAATAAGGCTGCTATGAACATAGTGGAGCATGTGTCCTTCTTACCAGTTGGGGCTTCTTCTGGATATATGCCCAGGAGAGGTATTGCTGGATCCTCCGGTAGTACTATGTCCAATTTTCTGAGGAACCGCCAGACTGATTTCCAGAGTGGTTGTACAAGCCTGCAATCCCACCAACAATGGAGGAGTGTTCCTCTTTCTCCACATCCTCGCCAGCATCTGCTGTCACCTGAATTTTTGATCTTAGCCATTCTCACTGGTGTGAGGTGGAATCTCAGGGTTGTTTTGATTTGCATTTCCCTGATGATTAAGGATGTTGAACATTTTTTCAGGTGCTTCTCTGCCATTCGGTATTCCTCAGGTGAGAATTCTTTGTTCAGTTCTGAGCCCCATTTTTTAATGGGGTTATTTGATTTTCTGAGGTCCACCTTCTTGAGTTCTTTATATATGTTGGATATTAGTCCCCTATCTGATTTAGGATAGGTAAAGATCCTTTCCCAGTCTGTTGGTGGTCTTTTTGTCTTATAGACAGTGTCTTTTGCCTTGCAGAAACTTTGGAGTTTCATTAGGTCCCATTTGTCAATTCTCGATCTTACAGCACAAGCCATTGCTGTTCTGTTCAGGAATTTTTCCCCTGTGCCCATATCTTCAAGGCTTTTCCCCACTTTCTCCTCTATAAGTTTCAGTGTCTCTGGTTTTATGTGAAGTTCCTTGATCCACTTAGATTTGACCTTAGTACAAGGAGATAAGTATGGATCAATTCGCATTCTTCTACATGATAACAACCAGTTGTGCCAGCACCAATTGTTGAAAATGCTGTCTTTCTTCCACTGGATGGTTTTGGCTCCCTCACACTACAATCCACAGACCCAGAGAGAATAGATTGCTTGTTTGTTTGTTTGTTTGTTTGTTTGTTTGTTTTTCGAGACAGGGTTTCTCTGTATCGCCCTGGCTGTCCTGGAATTCACTCTGTAGACCAGGCTGGCCTTGAACTCAGAAATCTGCCTGCCTCTGCCTCCCAAGTGCTGAGATTAAAGGCGTGGCCGCCACCACCACCAGGCCAGAGAGGATAGATAAAGAGGAGAGGTCTACGGAGAGACACATGGATCTTCCTGGGAAGAGGAAATAGATTTTAGGGAGAGACTGTGAGTGATATTAAAACCTAGTGCTGTGGCAACGGCTGTCTTCTGTAATCAGGCCAGGCTTCTAATGGTGGGACTGAGACACCAATCCAGCCTCAAAACCTTCAGCCCACCCTGTCCTGCCTGCAAGATGCACTGGGGCAATGGTGGCTCAGAGCTTGTGGGAGTGGCCAACTGATGACTGGTCTAAAGAGACCCAAACCACAAGAGAGCCCAAACCCAACACTGCCTGGATGGCCATGACCGGGAAGCTGGATGCCTCAGAGACCTGGGGTAGAACCAAAATGACTGATAAAAAAAAAAAAAAAAAAAAGAGCAGCGGTCGCCATCTTGGTCCGGGACCCGCCGAACTTAGGAAATTAGTCTGAACAGGTGAGAGGGTGCGCCAGAGAACCTGACAGCTTCTGGAACAGGCAGAAGCACAGAGGCGCTGAGGCAGCACCCTGTGTGGGCCGGGGACAGCCGGCCACCTTCCGGACCGGAGGACAGGTGCCCACCCGGCTGGGGAGGCGGCCTAAGCCACAGCAGCAGTGGTCGCCATCTTGGTCCCGGGACTCCAAGGAACTTAGGAATTTAGTCTGCTTAGGTGAGAGTCTGTACCACCTGGGAACTGCCAAAGCAACACACTGTCTGAGAAAGGTCCTGTTTTGGGCCTTCTTCTTCGGCCAGGAGGAGGTCCAAATACAAGATATCTGCGCACCTTCCCTGTAAGAGAGCTTGCCAGCAGAGAGTGCTCTGAGCACTGAAACTCAGAGGAGAGAATCTTCTCCCAGGTCTGCTGATAGACGGTAACAGAATCACCAGAAGAACAATCTATAAACAGAGTCAACTATAACTACTAACTCCAGAGATTACCAGATGGCGAAAGGTAAACGGAGGAATCTTACTAACAGGAACCAAGACCACTCACCATCACCAGAACCCAGCACACCCACTTCGCCCAGTCCAGGGAACCCCAACACACCTGAGAACCTAGACCTAGATTTAAAAGCATATCTCATGATGATGGTAGAGGACATCAAGAAGGACTTTAATAAATCACTTAAAGAAATACAGGAGAACACTGCTAAAGAGTTACAAGTCCTTAAAGAAAAACAGGAAAACACAATCAAACAGGTAGAAGTCCTTACAGAAAAAGAGGAAAAAACATACAAACAGGTGATGGAAATGAACAAAACCATACTAGACCTAAAAAGGGTTTTGCATTTTTAAATGGTTAGGAAGATGAAGGGATGTTATCTTGTAACAAGCAGATTATGTGCAGTTTTAGGTATAGTGAGTGCAGCGTATGGTTATGTACACCTGCAAACCCAGAACTTGGGAGACAGAGGTAAGAGGACTGCATCTCAGGTAGAACATTGACATTCATTCATTCATTCATTGAGAGAACATAGACATGCTAATTCTTTATATATTATGTTTTCTTACTATAGTGGCTTGGTGAGTACTAGCAACAGAGCTTGATGCTATTGCAATAAACAGAACCGTTAGGTAGCCCCAAAGATTCCTGATATATCCCATAGAGTTCCCATCCCCTGCACAGCAGTGTGCATACAGCGGTCTTGCTCCACACCTTGGTTATGTTAGTGACAAAGGAGAGAGACTGTCAGATGTAGCTAAGGCCCCAATTCTTTGACCACAGGCTAGAGTGAATATTTTGGATGTATCTGCTGTAGCGGACAAGTCCTTCAGAAGAATGAGACCCTGCTTTAAGGAAGAGCTCGAAACTATAATAAATATATAAATAAGAAAGCTCTTGCTGGGCATCCCATGGCCAGGGATTGTGGGTAGCATCTGTGGGCTGAGAGTGGCTGCTGGGAATAGCTAACGAGAAAATCAACACGCCGGTTCTGCAGCCTGAGGAACTGGATTCCACCGAAAGCCATCCGAGTTGAGTTCTAAAGAAAATCCCAAGGTCAAAAGTTCTGCTGGCACCTGGTTCCGTCCTGGGAGAAGAGAAACAGGGTTGCCGATACCTGCGTTTGTTCCTTGCAGATTCTGCGGATACCAAGTAGGCATTTTAAGCCACTGCCTTTGGGATAATTTATTATGAAGCAGTGGAAGACAAATGTGTGTTCTGTGACAAATTACATTCTGTCCTCCTCGGACTCTTGAGTTGACATCTATACGCTGAAGCCCTTACTTTCAGCATAACTGTGCTTGAATAAAGAGCCTGCGGATGGGGCCACTGGGGTGGGGTCAGAACTCTCTAGGCTGGGAAGAGACCCCAGAAGTCATGCTATTTTTCTGGAAGCATACCAAGGAAAGGCCATATGAGGATCTCTGAGAAGGTGGTATCCGCAGCCCAGGAAAGAAATGATCGACAGAATCCTCCCAGCCAAACCTTTATGTGGAACTTCATCTTCCAAAGCTATGAGGAAACACATGTCTGTTTTGTATGACTCAGTTTATGACATTTTGTTATGGCAGCATGAGTAGACTGATACAACACACAAAGCTGACAATATTTATTCCTTGGTCATTCAGGGGAAAGATTTGATACCCCCCTTCATTTAAAAATAATAAAAACTGGTACTTTATGCTTTTGCAAAGGACTTGCATAGTGGTTCACACCTACCTGTACGTGCAGTTCTAGGGGATCCAGTGACTGCTTCTGGCTTCTGCAGGCACCAGACACACATATTATATACAGACCCACATTCAAACACTAACAATTATATATAGAATAGAAACAAATAAATCTTAAAATAATAGTTGTTTTGGTCACATCTCTCTCTTTTTCTGGTCCCTTTTAACCATGTTGGGGTGGTTTGAATATGGATGTCCCCGTAGACTCATGTGTTTGAATGCTTGGCCTATAGGGAGTGGCACTATTAGGAGTTATGATCTTATTGGAGTAAGTGTGGTCTTGTTTGAAGAAGCATGGAAGTGGGCTTTGAGGTCTTATATATGCTCTAGGTACACCCAGTACAACACAGAGTATTCTTACACAGCAATAAAATCCAAACTAAGATCCATGTATTCTTGCTATATCTGGACTCCAAACTGTTCCTCCAGTGTTTAGTGTGAGCTATCTCTATATCAGTGAGTGGTACATGAAGCTGATACCATCTTCTACCATGTACCTTCCTGCTTGATTCTGAGCCCCCTACCCTCTGCACCGTGGTCTTCAAGGCAAGCTGAAGCTGCAGAGCCTATTTCTGAGCATTGACCTCTAGATTTGAGAACTAGAATCTTGTAGCCCCAGAACAGTATGTGACTTGGGAATAGAGGACTTGAAGAGGCCCAGAACTGAGGAAGATCTGTGTAGCTACCCCAACCAATTCTGTTTAAAAGGCAATGTTAACTGCTGTGGTGACCTAATATAACAGGTTGAGTGTATGTGTAGACTGAGCTAGCTGGGATTCAGAGTCAAACTTTGTCACTTGGATTTGTGTGACCTAGGGCAAGAGTTTTAGAGCATTCTTTTTTTTTTTCTATAAATTTTTATTTTTTTTTATTTTTTTTCCATTTTTTATTAGGTATTTATCTCATTTACATTTCCAATGCTATACCAAAAGTCCCCCATACCCAACCACCCCCAATCCCCTACCCACCCACTCCCCCTTTTTGGCCCTGGCGTTCCCCTGTACTGGGGCATATAAAGTTTGCGTGTCCAATGGGCCTCTCTTTCCAGTGATGGCCGACTAGGCCATCTTTTGTTACATATGCAGCTAGAGTCAAGAGCTCTGGGGTACTGGTTAGTTCATAATGTTGTTCCGCCTATAGGGTTGCAGATCCCTTTAGCTCCTTGGCTACTTTCTCTAGCTCCTCCATTGGGGGCCGTGTGACCCATCCATTAGCTGACTGTGAGCATCCACTTCTGTGTTTGCTAGGCCCCGGCATAGTCTCACAAGAGACAGCTACATCTGGGTCCTATCGATAAAATCTTGCTAGTGTATGCAATGGTGTCAGCGTTTGGATGCTGATTATGGGGTGGATCCCTGGATATGGAAGTCTCTACATGGACCATCCTTTCATCTCAGCTCCAAACTTTGTCTCTGTAACTCCTTCCAAGGGTGCTTTGTTCCCACTTCTAAGGAGGGACATAGTGTCCACACTTCAGTCTTCATTCTTCTTGAGTTTCATGTGTTTAGGAAATTGTATCTTATATCTTGGGTATCCTAGGTTTTGGGCTAATATCCACTTATCAGTGAGTACATATTGTGTGAGTTCCTTTGTGAATGTGTTACCTCACTCAGGATGATGCCCTCTAGGTCCATCCATTTGGCTAGGAATTTCATAAATTCATTCTTTTTAATAGCTGAGTAGTACTCCATTGTGTAGATGTACCACATTTTCTGTATCCACTCCTCTGTTGAGGGGCATCTGGGTTCTTTCCAGCTTCTGGCTATTATAAATAAGGCTGCTATGAACATAGTGGAGCATGTGTCCTTCTTACCAGTTGGGGCATCTTCTGGATATATGCCCAGGAGAGGTATTGCTGGATCCTCCGGTAGTACTATGTCCAATTTTCTGAGGAACCGCCAGACTAATTTCCAGAGTGGTTGTACAAGCCTGCAATCCCACCAACAATGGAGGAGTGTTCCTCTTTCTCCACATCCACGCCAGCATCTGCTGTCACCTGAATTTTTGATCTTAGCCATTCTGACTGGTGTGAGGTGGAATCTCAGGGTTGTTTTGATTTGCATTTCCCTGATGATTAAGGATGTTGAACATTTTTTCAGGTGCTTCTCTGCCATTCGGTATTCCTCAGGTGAGAATTCTTTGTTCAGTTCTGAGCCCCATTTTTTAATGGGGTTATTTGATTTTCTGAAGTCCACCTTCTTGAGTTCTTTATATATGTTGGATATTAGTCCCCTATCTGATTTAGGATAGGTAAAGATCCTTTCCCAATCTGTTGGTGGTCTTTTTGTCTTATTGACGGTGTCTTTTGCCTTGCAGAAACTTTGGAGTTTCATTAGGTCCCATTTGTCAATTCTCGATCTTACAGTACAAGCCATTGCTGTTCTGTTCAGGAATTTTTCCCCTGTGCCCATATCTTCAAGGCTTTTCCCCACTTTCTCCTCTATAAGTTTCAGTGTCTCTGGTTTTATATGAAGTTCCTTGATCCACTTAGATTTGACCTTAGTACAAGGAGATAAGTATGGATCGATGCGCATTCTTCTACATGATAACAACCAGTTGTGCCAGCACCAATTGTTGAAAGTGCTGTCTTTCTTCCACTGGATGGTTTTAGCTCCCTTGTCGAAGATCAAGTGACCATAGGTGTGTGGGTTCATTTCTGGGTCTTCAATTCTATTCCATTGGTCTACTTGTCTGTCTCTATACCAGTACCATGCAGTTTTTATCACAATTGCTCTGTAGTAAAGCTTTAGGTCAGGCATGGTGATTCCACCAGAGGTTCTTTTATCCTTGAGAAGACTTTTTGCTATCCTAGGTTTTTTGTTATTCCAGATGAATTTGCAAATTGCTCCTTCTAATTCGTTGAAGAATTGAGTTGGAATTTTGATGGGGATTGCATTGAATCTGTAGATTGCTTTTGGCAAGATAGCCATTTTTACAATGTTGATCCTGCCAATCCATGAGCATGGGAGATCTTTCCATCTTCTGAGATCTTCTTTAATTTCTTTCTTCAGAGATTTGAAGTTTTTATCATATAGATCTTTCACTTCCTTAGTTAGAGTCACGCCAAGATATTTTATATTATTTGTGAACATTCTATGTGTAAGTTTCTTCATGCTTGTCACAGCCATCGGTGATCATGTCTAGCTTATGCGGTGACTATTACAGGCAATCAGCAGCATGCTTGGCATAGGGTGCTATCTATGATACCATCCCTCAGATTGGCATTTGCTCCTAAGCATCCTTCTCCTGTCCCTTTTCCCTATATCATCATTTCCTGACCCTAGAACAGTTGAGCCCTTAGCAGTTTCGTCTCTCTGCACCTGTTGCTACAACTCTGATTTCTCCTCCTGTTGCCTCTTGTCCTATGGGCCACCTTTAGCTTACCTTCTTTCTCCCAAAGTGATCTTAGCACATACTTTGGCTTCCCTTCTCTTACAATTTGAACTCTCCACCATTGCAGAATAGGGATAAATACTCTTAGAAGGCCACGTCTGACTCTGAGCCCTCAGTCCCTCCCTGATTGGAAGGTTCATTGAGTTCACTGTGATGCCCTAAGAGAAAGGCACAGATGTACTACATTTCCTTCTGCAGGGTCCAGCCTGGCACTTCGCCATGAATAAGGCCCATGCTAATGTATTCAGCCACTCATTGAATATGAGTCAACTGGGCTGTGCTGGGGCCTGACTTTGGTGGGGACTCCTGCGGTTTGTGTATGTTCTCTTGGATCTTTGGAACCTGGAACTGGAAAGGCACTATCCTGTGACCTCACATGTCTCATCCTATGCCAGAGTTGTCCTTTGAACTCCACAAGCATGGTGCTCTGTGGCTTCCTAGTATGTTCTGCCCCAGCTATTTAGGCCAGAGTCAAAAGTGTTTCTTTGCCTCCCCCATGCCAGGTCAGCTCAGATTCTGGTCATGTTTGTCAACATTGTGAGTTCTCTCCACCAGTAACACTTACCATAGAGAGGAAAACTGAAGGCAAATCTGTACCTTTTTAAAAATAATTTTTCTTTTTTTATGCTTGGCCTAGTTTCCTATCTTCACTGAGCTCCATGGCTGGATATTAAAGGCTCCACTTTCTATTCCAGAAGCGGCAGGGTGGGACTCAGAATCTGAATATGGAGTATTCTAAAAGAGGCCTTGCTGGAACATTGGAAAGCTTCTGTCCCGTAATGCCAGGGCTAATGTCCCACCTCCTCTGTTTCCTGTGTTTGAGCTGTTTCTAGGGGTCTGTGATGCTGCATCCATAAGATGGGATAGGCATGGTGAAGACAGATAGCAGCGTGCTGAAGCTAGTGTAGGTGAGCGCTGCACATGAACACTGTTAAGAAAAAGGAGAGTTGCTGTTTTTATCACCAACTGTGATGTCATGCTTTTTCTGCAGCTGGGAAAGTCCCTTGGGAGTTCCTGCAATGAGATTCCATGCAGAGAGAGAGAGCATGATGCTTAGCTCCTAGAGCAAGAACTGACAGGTGACAATCCCTGGGCAAAATGTGACCTGCCCACATTGTTATGTATAAAGTTTTGAGGAAACATAGCCACATCTGCATGTTTTCATATTGAAGATGGTTGCTTTTGCATTACAAGGGGAGGGCTTAGCGATTGTGACTGAGACCATGTAGCCACAAAGCTAAAGAGATTTAGCATTTGGTCCTTTGTAGAAAAGTTTGCTGAGTCCTGACTTAGAGAAAGGTGTTGGGGGTTTTCTGCTTGCATATGCAAACAGATTTGCATATACATCCACACCTCTCACATACAGTGCCTGGAACATGCAGAAAGTAACAAATCTTTCGTCCCTCTCCTGAACTTAATTCTGCTTTAGAATACATAGGATCATATCTGAGAAATGCAGAGGCAGGCACATTTATATTTTTATTGAATTCTATTCCTCTCTCATTTTCAAAAGAAGAGCTCATGTTTAAAGAGAAATTCTGATTGGCACTATAAACCTTATTTATGCTTTAATGTCTCCTAAAGTATGTATCCTGCACTATGTTTACTCCCTTACAGATGCTGATAAGCTATACATTACCAAATCCAAATGGATTTTCAAAATCCAATTTCCTTGCTACAGTCTTCCAATTCTCTGTTGACTTTTTTTATATTTGACTTGCGTCAGAGCATCTGGGGATTTTGCCACATTTTGACCTCAACCTGCCCAGTGAAAAAGCTCATCTGCTCAAGAGCAGAGACCATGGGTGGTGGCTTCCTTCCCCTGTCCTCCTGTGATTCTGTGGGTCTCCATCAGGCTGGATGGTGGCTTCTGGAGGCAGCCTGAGCTCTCTTCTGAGGTTGAGTTAGAGGTGAAGATGTGATTTCCTCCCCAGGTGACTGTGCTAAGCTTGACATCAGTTGCCTGACACCACATGGTCCTTGTGCCCGAGTGAGGTCAGCATCCAAATAAATTTCTCTGGGGATTCTTTCAAATCATATATCTTCCTTAAGTGCTCTGATATAAACACCTACAGAGGGGTGAGGTCTTTTGTCTTATGGTCTCTAGGGAGGACAGATAAAATTTTGGATGATCAACATCACCTATAAGAAGCCTTAAGGCCATGGAGGTTGGATAAATGCTTCCTGTTCAGGGTTCAGGGGATCTTGAATTTCTTCTCTTCTCCTTTCTTGGTGGCTCCTGGTGTCTATTGCACACTGGCTTATTGCCATTTCTGCATCTCTGTGACTCCTAGAGGTTCCTAGTTGTCTCTCTAGCATACTTAGATCTTCTGACAAGAAGGTTCCTCGTGGCCATCTTGTTCCTGTATACCAGGAACTAAAGACTCAGAAGTGGGACTGGGTGTGTGGGTTAGGAACTCGTCTCTGACTGACTGTCACCTGCTGTCAGTCTGGAGCATATGTTCATGCTGATTCTTCATATGCCGTCTGAGAGGAAGAAAACCATCCTTAAGTGTATTTTCCTTCTTAGTGGTTTTAAACACGTTATGCCTGCATCAAGCCATATGAGAGGGGAGCAGGTATCTATATCAGTTGCTATCGCCACAGTGCTTTGTTTTCTCTTATGTGTGTGTTTGGGCGATGCTATCAATTTATATTGAGAAGGATTATGAGAAGCAGTCTCACGAAGCTCGCCGTGCACTCCTTGTGTGGATGGAGTCTCAGATAGAGGTGGTGTCTCATTACGGGAAATGAGGTTCGTCACGGATTCCTGCAGAGGCTCTTGTCTGATGTACGTTCCTGGACTGGTTGTCATTGCCCTGGAACAGTTTGGCTTTTATTATAAGAACACAGTGTCCGGTACCTGGGAAGCTTTCTCTCTTGACATAGGAAGCTGGGAGCTCAGAGTCAGGCATATAACCACAGTTAGGCAGATGGACATGTGGGAAATTCAAGCATGGTTCTATAACTCCCTCCTACCTTGTTTTGCCTTTTCTTTCTCTTAATATCACCGTGATGCACATCCTGCTTCTGTGTCTATCAGGCTCATGCAGATGCATGCTGAACAGTTAGACAGCATCTCTTAAATATGCTCCGCTTTCTAGGTTTGGCACCAACCACAGATGGGAACTTAAATCCCACTGGTCATATTTCCTTCTTTGCTGAGAATCTCAGTACTCAATGGGAAAGTCTGCACTGTGCTCCTGGCTGAGATGCAGACATGTGTGTGATATAGGGCAGCCCACAGCCTGCATCTAGAACTCCCTTGTGGAGAGACATTAAAAGACATTCACAAGCCATGACAAAAACAAGGCAGGGTCTGAATATCCTAAGAGTAGCTCAAGAGAGAGTATGGCGCTACCTCTGGTTGCGCCAATGAAGCTCTTCTTGTGCGAGCCTTCTGTTGCCATGCCTTCCTTTGATTGCCACCACCTGCAGCCTCAACCACAAAGACCTTTTCATCATCAGAGGAACTGAGCACAGTGTGTCAGAGATTCTGTATGTAGCACCTGTCACTGAGAGGTTAGCACGGTGGATGGCCATTGTAGTTCAGGTCTGCTTCCATTTCATGGTTAGAAATCTCGTACCACTTCAGCTTTGTGGTTCTCTCACTCACTCCCACCTGAAGCCTCTGTAGTGCATTGATTCGTAATTATCCGTGTAACCTGCTTGTTTGCTGCTGGTCTGCCTCACTGAGTTTCATATGTCTTTCTGGAAGCCACTGTGTAGCCAATGCCACCACTGTGTCTGCTCTTTCAACAAGAGTCATTGTTGACTTAGCAAGTAGCTAGATAGAAGCAAGTATTTTCTCTCCTCTTGTGCATCAGTCACTTCCCACCCTCTTTTTTTTTTTTTTAATCAGACATTTCCCCCTGACCTTATTGCAGATTTCAGGGTTTTTTTGTGCTTCTTAGACTTCTTTATCTGTGTTCCTCTCAAGATGTTCATGTAATTCCTTTCCTATTTCATGCAAAGCATGCCTCAACTCCCGAAACAATCCCTCCCAATGGGTTCGGTCCTCTATTGCTAAGCCCAGCATTCACTGGGGTGCTGTCATAACCTGCTCACATGACTATAACAGACTACCTGGGGCTGGCTAACTTATAAACAGTAGGAAAAATGTCGTCTTCACAGTTTTGGAGACCTTGAAGTCTACAGTCAAGGCGGCAGCTGATGCAGGATCTGATGGCACTTTTCCATAGATGCCTCCATTTTATTTTATGCATATTTTATTAGCTTATTATCATAACATAATAGATTTAATTATGACATTCTCACATATACTTTGTTCTTATTGACCTCCTCCCTTCTCTCTTCTGCAACCCCCCCCCCCCCCGTTCCTCTCCTGCCATCCTTCCGTCTTTTGTTCTCTTGCCATATATATTCTATTATCTTCTTGACCTTCCCTCCTTCACAGTTCCTCACTGGCGGCAGGGGGGTGGTGGGGATGTGGTGGGGGGTGGGCACATGCACTTTGGGGCCCTTTTATCAGGATGTGAAGCTCCTACATGAGAGCCAAATCCTCATAACCTAATCATCTCATCAAAATCCTTCCTCTTAACACCTCCTCAGTGTTGAGTTCCAACGTAGGAGCTGGAAGAGGACACAGACACGTGACCTGCAGTGGCTGTGGCTCAGCTTGTGATCGGAGCAGATGGGTGTTTAGAGGAGAGTGGGGTGCTGAGCGCCAAGGGGACAACCCAGGGATGAGAGTGGGTGTGGGTAGCCAACCAGGGGTCCAGTGTAGGCTCAGGTCAGCAGTGCCAGCTCCTTTTGTGAATCAGATTGTGCACCGTTTGGAATAGCCTTCCTCCTTCCTTCCTCATATGAAAAAGCCCCCTCTCCTCTAGAGCCCACTTGATTCTCTCCTTCAGAATCGTGGGCTCCTGCTTCTCTGCTCCCAACAGCTCTCCTAGTTGGAGCCTCCGTTCTCATTCTGTATCTCTTTCAATTTCATCTTGAGCAGACTTACAGTATATGCTAAGTTTTTCCTTGCCCACATCAAAGGGACATAAGGGGGAATCTGGCGATACTCACTGTTGACTTTCTCATCCTCCAAGTGCATGGTTGTCTGATGTCTCATCAGTTTGTTCTTCAAGCTTTACAAAGCACGGGCTTTCAGTCTACTTGTAAAGCAATGTGGTGGGGGTGATCCAGAGTGTGTTCTGTGCTTGCTTTTCAGAGTCAATCCAAACAGTGACTTACCATAAGGGAAGGGGTGTTCTCTTCCACATGACAGGTGGGGAAACCAAGACCCCTCCAGAGGTGAACCAGGTGGCTCCAACTCACAGCTCTGGAGAGCTGAGGTGTGATCGAGTCCTACTGGACTCTAAAGCTCCTGTTCTCTGTGCAGCCTCCCAGCCCATTTTGCCTGTCGCAGGAAGCAATTACAGAGGCATGCCCTGGCATTCATTTCTCCTACTTAGAACAAGCCGTTGCTGTTTACTTTCTCAGGAAGGAAGATTGAAATCAGTGTAACTAGCCTTATTAACTTTCTTAAATAGGGGGGCCTGCAGATGCTGGCGCATTTCCTAAGAGCACCAAAGCAAATATAAAACTCCAGTTTGCCCGTTTTTGATTTGTTCCCCCCCTTCAACACCTCTCTGGAGTTTAAAATTCAAAACTGTAAAGGGCTGATGGAGCAGGGGTAATGAACCAAGGTTCAGGCATTGGGCTGTACTTACCTGTTTCTCTTTTTTTTTTCTTTTTCTGTAGGTGGCTGTTCTTTTGACGAACATTACAGCAACTGCGGGTATAGCGTGGCTCTGGGAACCAATGGGTTTACCTGGGAGCAGATTAACACATGGGAGAAGCCAATGCTGGACCCAGCTGTGCCCACAGGTATGTGATCCATCATGTTTGGGGCTGAGATGGAGGTGGCTGTCTTTTGCAGTAGCTCATGGGGAAAGGACCTTCTTATGGATCGAGCTGTCTGAGAGGACAGTAGGTTGATATATAGGTGGAGAGTTCTGATCCTTAGAGGCACTTAAGCTAGGGTAAGTGAATTCCTTAGTGTGAAGTGAGAGTCCTAGGTTATTAGGATCCAGAGTCCTTTGGGATTTCATTTTACTCTGAGACCTTTAAGCTCTATCTATACATATGATATCACTGAGTTTTGCTCTGTGGCGAGATGGTAAAGACATTTTAAAAAGAGGCAAGTTCACTCCTTTCCTCTCTGTTATATGAACATGGGCTGGATACACACACTATGGGATTTCCACTGTCATATTACTACCACTTTGATGAGTGTGCAGGCATCTAGACTACCAAGCTTCTTTAACCGTGTAAATTCTTGATGGATGCCTGCATGAGGCCGGCCTATGAGAAATGCACCTGCTGGCTTTAGGAGATGTTCTCAGGAGAGGTATGTACAGACTCTGGGAGAACACTGTCAGAGCTGGTGAGAGTCAGGCAAAACATATCTACAAGGTTGCCTGGTGATGTAAGCCCAGATGTCCTACAGCTCCGGGACAGTTGAAACCTCTCTTTTGAACAGTGGAAAGCCAGCTGGCTATAGGACAGGAGAGGACATGTCTATGGAGGCTTCCTCTCCACTCACTCCCTGGAGCTCATACACTGTCTTGTATTTCATCAGCCTCTGAGCCCTCCCTGAGCCTCACCCCTCTTCTTCCATAGTTCACTATGGCCTTAAACACTAGTGGGTTTTGGGCTTGCTCTGTACTCCCCTCATGGACGGCCTCACCAACCGAATTGCTTCGTGTTCCATCTGAAGACTGACAACTCTGCATGTGACTCCCATTGCCATGTCGTCTCAGCCAACTCTGGGGTGAGGGTTTCTAGAGTGTCAGTAAGTGGAGGCAGAGAGAATACTCAGAAGAATCCGGGTCGGAAATGTCTTCCCTGCCTTTGAGCTTGGTTCCAAAGCAAGAGGTAACTGGCTGGATTTTTATGGTTCCTACTAAGGAAGGAAGGAAGGAAGGAAAGAAGGAAGAAAGGAAGGAAGGAAGGAAGGAAGGAAGGAAGGAAGGAAGAATGGAAGGAAAGAGAGAGAGAGAGAGGGAGAGAGAGAGAGAGAAAGAAAGAGGGAAAGAAAGAGGGAAAGGAAAGGAGGTACTAAATTGGATGTTTTAGATTTGGTGAGATCCTATTTGACTTAAGGAGGAGCACCACTTGTCTCTTATTCCAATGACTAAGACATCATGGGAAAACTTTATCTGTTGCCCCATTGTGGATTTTAGTAATGCTGACTTCCCTCCCTCCCCCTCTCCTTCCTTCCCTCCCTCCCTCCCTCCCTCCCTCCCTCCCTCCCTTCCTTCCTTAGGTGAAAATCTCACTGTGTAGCCTTGGCTGGTCTGGCACTCACTGTGTAGACCAGGCTGGTATTGAATTCATAGAGATCTATCTTCCTTGCCTCCTGAGTGCTGGGATTGATTGTGCATGTCACCATGTCCACATGTTTTGTGCTCTGTTGGCCAGATTGAACAAATGTGGCTCTTATAGTGCATGTATGTGTGTGCATATATGTATGCATGTTTGTATTGGTATGGATGCAACCATGTGTGTATGCATTTGTGTGTGTATACATACATACATATATGTATATAAATACATATATGTTTACATCTGTATGGATTTGTTTGTGTTTGTGTGTGTATTCAGGCACATATCATATGTGTTCATTTGTAGCTCACTCAAAATCATGTAATGTCTTGTGGACTCAACATCTCCAAAATCATTTTTTTTCCTTCCTTCCTTCCTTCC
Source organism: Mus musculus (assembly GCF_000001635.26). NCBI lineage: Eukaryota > Metazoa > Chordata > Mammalia > Rodentia > Muridae > Mus > Mus musculus. The sequence continues at coordinate 162,361,019 of NC_000068.7, read as the reverse complement.
TTCCTTCCTTCCTTCCTTCCTTCCTTTCTTCCTTCCTTCCTTTTTCAGATAGCCTTAAACTAAAGATCTTCCTGCTTCCTCCTAAGTGCTGGGATTGTGAATATGACCATGTCTAGCTAAAATTGAAATCTTAATTCACTTATTCTCCTTCCGTGTCTACCTAATCTCTAGAATGACTCAAGCCAGTGGTTGGACTTGTCTCCCCCTGTTGCTGTTTGGTAGTCTCTTCAGGCTAATGATTCCCCAGCTCCAACTCTTAGATTTGCCCAGTTCTTTGCCTAGACTCTCACTTTCTGGTCAGACCATCTTTGCCCCTCTCTTGGGTACCTTGGGACCTTTCTTTCTGGGTCTTTGAGTCATCCTTTCAAATTTAATCCCCACTCAGAAGCCGAAGGAACTCTACTAAAGTATAGTAGTGTCCATTTCCCCTTGCCCTTCTTCATTCCTCTCCAGCCTCTGTCTTGAGGCCTTTTGATGTCTCCTGATGCTCTGAGAAGACTGAGTCCCTCTGTTGCATAAAAACCTTGGTGGCTTATCCTTCCTTAGTGTCCACCCTCCCTGGTTCTGCTCCCCCCGTGCTTGCTTCATATTGACTCCTAGAAGTTGTGAGAAAATTCTGACTCCCCTGCCTCAGGAACTCACATGCAATAGTCCTAGGGAGCCTTTCACTCCACTCTGCCTAACTGTTGCTACTCTTCTCATTCAGTCTGTGGAGGCTCTGGGTAAAGATTCCCACTATGTTTGGCAAGTTTCTCCCTCATACACATTGTGACTGATGTTCCTTATCCTCATGTGAGAAGTCCCTGTGATTTGGGGACCATGGTAGCCTTGTCCCAGCTTTAACTTCAGCACCTGTGAGATGCAGTGTGAACACGGAGCATCCCTGAGAGTGTGCTGGAAGGGTGCATGGATGCATTGCTTATCCGAGGTTGTTACTGAAGGCATCATGCATGGCAATGCAAAGGCCTTTGGTGCTTCACTTCCTGATCACATGTTGATCCTCTTCCTCTTCTCATTCCCATTTTACAGATAAGAAAAGCAAGGTTCTGGGCAGCAACTTTGTAAGATTGCTGCCTCTTCTCCCCATAGCCCCTCTCCCTAAGGCATGGCGGTTGCTTCTAATCTTTATTTTCTCAGCCCCTTTGGATAGCAGAGTGTCATTTTGTAAATATTGGATCATGCTAATATGATCTTCTGAGCATTCCTAATAGAGGCATTCGATAGTGATCACCGAAATGAGTCTGTCAGGAGTTCCCGTGGATCTCAGCGGCTCTGCCGGCTGCTTAGGCTAAGAGGTGTGGAGGTGAATTTGGATAAGCAGACACTATTCTGGTTTCTGAAATCTTACACGTGTTCTGTAGTCCAGGAGTTTCCATCGCTTCTGGAATCTAACTTGAGTCTGTTTATTCCGAAGTCTGTCGCCGTTTATTGATCCACTCTGTGTGACAAGTTCTGTGTCATACTTGGCCTGGGCGAATCGGATCATGTTATTTTGGAGCTTAATCTCTTTAGTGGCTTGGCCTTTAAGTAGACTGTGATTCACCTACTGTTAGGCCTAACCGGGCTATCTAGCATCTTTTTTCAAGTACTACATCTTAACTCCCAGTGTTCACAATACTCTGGCTGGTTCTGATGATTGACATGTCATATTCTGTCCTGATTTACCATGATCTTTGAACATGCTCCTCCTACTCACTGTAATGCCTTTCCCTACCATGGACCATTTTCTTCAAGTCTCAGCTCACGTAAACTCCCATAGAAACCTTCCCTCAGTGCAGAGCTGAAGAAGGTTCCTCTGGATGCCTACTTACAGCATCCAATTCTTAGCTTCCAAGGCCCTTGTTGTAGATCCAGTGTTAGCTTTGCAACTGTGGCAAGAAAACACCTAGGAGAAACAACTTAAATGAGGAAACATTTATTTGGGCTCGTGGATGTGGAGGGTTCATGCCAAGGTGAGATGGATCCATGGCTTTGGATGGACCTGCTGTCCAGCAGAACACTGTGGCAGTAAAGGTGTGAGATAGGATTTCTTCTCTTTCAGAAGCCAGGAAGTAAAGAGACAGACATAGAGACAGACAGACAGACAGAGACCCTTTAAAGTAACGTCTTTAGTGATATTTGTCCCCTAGTCTGGCTTGCCTTCCTCAATCTTACATTTCCTGGTATTCCATTAAGTTGTTAATCTATCAGTAAATGAATCCATTGGTTGTAGAGCCCTCATGATGCAATCACGTCTTCAAGTTCCCACTGCTGAATGATGCACTGAACCCAAGAGCCTTCTAGGGATATTTCCTATCCAAACCACAACCCACATGACAGATCAGCTTATTCCAGGCTTCTGCCAAGCGATGCTGGCACCTGGGTGCTTCTGTTTTCCCACGTTTTATTGGAAAATCAGACTTATGCTGGTATTATAATTTTCTTAGGAATCCTTCAGCTGTACAATCCCCTGCATCCCGGCATCCCTTCCATCCCTGCATCCCATCCAATCCTGCATCCCATCCATCCCTGCATCCCATCCATCCCTGCATCCCATCCATCCCTGCATCCCTTCCATCCCTGCATCCCTTCCATCCCTGCATCCCATCCATCCCTGCATCCCATCCATCCCTGCATCCCATCCATCCCTGCATCCCATCCATCCCTGCATCCCATCCATCCCTGCATCCCATCCATCCCTGCATCCCTTCCATCCCTGCATCCCTTCCATCCCTGCATCCCATCCATCCCTGCATCCCTTCCATCCCTGCATCCCTTCCATCCCTGCATCCCATCCATCCCTGCATCCCATCCATCCCTGCATCCCATCCATCCCTGCATCCCTTCCATCCCTGCATCCCATCCATACCTGCATCCCATCCATCCCTGCATGTTTCTTCTACCTTTTTTTCTGAGGCCAGCAACTCTTTTCCAGGTCTAGGTAGCTGCCCACTCAACAACCTGTCTTTGGCCTGTCCCTTCTTAAGTGCTTCTGCAAAGCAGAGTGGTCCAGCAAGTCCTTCTCTGAACCCTTCCAGGATGAGAAACATTCTCCCTCCTCTGTTTAGCTTTCCACAAATGCAGCCCTGTTGAATTTTTAGCCTTTCTGTTATCCATGGTAAGCACTCTGCACTAAGTTTAGATTTTTGGGAAATGAAGGAAAGAAGAAAGCACTCTTTACTTTAATACTTGGTATTAAAGCTTGGTAGTTGTCTGATTGGAATGGTTTGGGAGGACAGGAGCTGGGGACAAACAAGGAAGAACATGGGACACCTGGCAACATGATCTTCCCATCAGTCTCCTGTGAGAGGAGGTATAGCTTCCATGATGGCTCTGGTCTCCCTTTTATGCCCTCGGGTTCTCAGGCCACGCATCTTCATCTTTTTCTAACTGCTAGTGTTTATGGAGGGCTGCTAGCAGCTATGGACTGAATTGTTCTTCCTCAGAGGACATGTGCAAGTTCTAAACACAGGTACTTGTGAATTTGACCTTATTTGGAAATAATCTGGTACCCTTATGTCCCTAATTGCATTAAGATGAGGCTGTGCTGATTATATTGGATGTCAGTCTAATAGGACTAGTAGGACGTCTTAGGGCTTTTATTGCTGTGATAAACCTTGGCCACAATTAGCCTGCACAGGAAAGGGTTTATGTTATCTTAGAACTCTCAGGTCATGCTCCATCACCGAGAGAAGTCAGAGTAGGAACTAAGTGGGGAAGCCTGCTTACTGACTTGCTCCTCATAGCTTGCTCAGCCTGCTTTATTACAGCATCTAGTGCCTGCATGTGGCTGGTAACCCCTACAATGGAATGGGTACTCCCACATTAATCAATGATTAACAAAGTACCCCAGAGGATTGCCAAAGTAAGCTCATGGAGGCATTTTCTAAATTGTGGTTCTCCATTTTTAGATATGTCACAGGTTTTGTCAAACTGACGAAACCCAACCAGCACATAGGGGTACACCACACACACACACACACACACACACACACACACACACACACACACACACACACACACACACGGGAAGAGGTCGCATGAAGATAAAAGCAGAGATTGGAGTGATGAGTCTATAACCCAAGGAAAGTCAAGAATAGCTAGTAGACAGCAGGAACTAGATAAAGTAGAGAAGGCTTCTTTCCTGGAGACTTTTGTGGGAACATAGTTTGGTCAACACCTTGACTTTGAACCTTTGGCCTATAGATTTGGGAGGAAATGAGTTCTTATAGTGTTCAGTTACTATTTTGTGGTAGTTTGTTATTATATCCCAAAGATAGATAAAGCCCAGTCAATCTCATATCAGTGGCCTGCTTCTATCCCTGCCCAGAGCACCTTTTTCACAGAGGAACTTACATAAGGGCATTAGAGATGTTAGAAGCTGGCATTTACTCTGTGCCTACTCTAAGCGAGAATTAGATTAGACATTTTTTCCATATAGTATTTGATCTAATTTGCAACTCCCTCATGAGTTCGGAGATATTGTCACCTTTTCATTTTGTAGTGTACTGGGTCCCAGAGAATTAAATAACTGGACCAAGATCATGCGAGCTCCCCGTGGCAAAGGCGGACAGGCTTGGAATCTTGACTAGTAAAATATAGATGATATGCATGCTTCTGTCATCAACTGAGTATCTTATAAAATGATTTCTATTTGCAGTGTGATTTATGAGGGAAAGACCAATGCATATTCATGCAAGCGACTATGCACAATAGACATAGCGACGGAAAACAAAGTGGAAGTCATGCATGCATACAAATACATATAAATATGTTTCTTCATATGCTTTTAAAAAAGCATTTTCCCATATCATTAAGTATTTCTCAAATCATGTTATCTAAAAGCTTCAGGGTTTTCCATTCCAATGACTGTTCCACAATTTATTTAACAACCCTGTCTCATTTCATATTCAAGTCCCTTGTATTTTCTTCTAAACTACATTGTAGGCCTCATTCGTGCTCGTACACCAGTGCACTCATGTCCAGACAGAGTTACCAAACTTGCTTCCAGTGGTGTATAGTTCTATGTTTATTCCCTTATGGTACTTCCAAGGCAGAGTGCTTTGCATTACTTTTGAGATAAGGGGGGAAAAACACCATCCACATGCCAAAAATGTTCGGGAAAATGCTTTGTGAACCCTAAAGCAGGAAAGGCGTCAGGAACAAATGGTAGCTTGCTCAGAGTAATATAATAGCTTGTGGCTTAGATGTTAGATGGACGGGGGCTTTCCAGTGTGCTTTAGGAAGAATTATGCATGCCAAGATGGACGTCAGCTGCACAAAATCTCGTGGCATTGCCAGTGATGATTGGTTGGGTAGCAAGTTTGTTCATGGGCTGTGTAGGAAGCTAGAGTTTGTTCTTTTGTCGGTAAAATCAACATTTTTCTTGAAATGTCACCAGTGCTAGGACTTAAATATGTTAATGTCAATGTCTGTCAAACAAATTGTGTGTGCGCGCGTGCATGTATATACATCTGTATATATGCATGTTTGTGTGTGTACATATGAGTATGTGCATTCATGTGTCTATGCATGCATATGTGTGCCTTCCTGTGTGTATTTATATGCTCACCTGTGTGTGCGTGTGTGAGTGTGTGTGTGTGTGTGTGTGTGTGTGTTTGTGTATGTGTGTGTGTAGGCCAGAAGACATGGGGTATCACCCTTGGTTGATTGCTATTTCCTGCTGTATTTACTAAAGCAGAGCCTCTTGCTGAACCCTGAGTTTATTAACTGTTTAGTCTATTCAGCTAGCATGCCTGGGACTTACCCCTTTCCCACCACCACTCGGACCACAGATTAAGGCTATGCCTATTGTTATATTGGTGGTAGGGATCTAGACTCCAGGCCTCATGTTCATTCAGAAAGTACTTCATCCACTGAATCATCTCTCTCCTCAGCAGTGTCACTCTGTGTGTGTGTGTGTGTGTGTGTGTGTGTGTGTGTGTGTGTGTAGGTCTGGAGAACATTTTTCACAGTTGTATCTTTTCTGCTGTGGGTTCTAAGAACTGAACTTAGATTATTAAAGTTTTGCGCAAGCTTTTTCTCACTGAGCTCTACTGAGTATTCTTCTGTGTATCATGAGACCTGAGTGGCATACACCCCTTTTCAACCTCTTCCATTTATTCTCTGTGTCTAGTTTTAGAAGACTGTCCTTCAATCCTGCTGGCTAGTTTTGGGAATCTTCCATTGAAATGAGGCTTGGTACACTATAGAGCTAAATACTGAAGTATCACCTAGCTGTCCAAGGTGGCTGCTCACACAACTGGGATATGGCCACCTGGACTCTTCTGCCCTGGGTGTCTCATCTGGGAGTTTAGGGTCAGCACCCAGAGGGTCAGCATCCAGAGCTTTGAGTGTCATGGGATAGTGATAGTGCCTGACCACCATGTTGGAATGAAAAGATGTTGGTAAACTTTTGCTTACTGGCCAACTCTTTTATAGTCTGCTTTTTTCAAGATTGGTCCCTTTCTCTTCATGATGTTTAATGATATTCTTCCAGAACATTCCTAGTTTTGAGGGAGACAGTCAGATTTGATTTTTTCTTGTTAGCCACAAACCTGGCATGTCCCACCATCACGCCTTTGCCATACTTACTAAGTCATTTTCTAGAGTGTGCCTGTCTTTTCCTATTAAACTCCATATCATCTAGGAGTCTGGAATCCTTTGGACACTTTTCTCCACTGTGCTCTGTTGCTGAGTCTGCCCCTGCCTGCTGCCTCACATTCCTCACTATGGCTAAGAGCCTCCTCAAGACCTGGACTGGATTTCCTGTTCTCTGCATGGAGCACATAGTGGTCCATGTATGGACTCCATGGGTGGTGGGTGACAAATGGAGTCAGGGATGGGGGAAGAGGTTTCAGGACAGTTTTCAATTCTGATGTTTTCATATTCTCAGCAGCCCTGTGGCTGTCACAGTTTGAGTGTGTACTCTTTGCTGGATAAGGCTGTGAACTGGATCCAGGGAAAGGTCCTTTGGGCTTGCTTTCTGCAGAGCTTGTCCTTTGATCTTTGCACCAGGTAAAAAGGATTTGGGGGATTCACCTTCCTTCATGCTGAAGCTAGTCAACTGCTCACTGGGGAGTGCAATTTGGAAGAGGCTCTCTGGGAAAAGTGTTGTGTGCCCCAAGCTCAATTATTATGTCTTCCAAAGTATTAATGCTGAAATGGCCTGGGCACATGGTCTTTATGGTTTCATATCACTCCTAATACTGTTGCTAATTATTTCAAAATTATACATTCCTGGATTCCCATTCAGCTTCGGCTTCATCCCCCCTCTGTAATGATGAAATACTGTATATTAAATCTTTAAAAAAGATTGGTTTGTACATATGTGCGTATTCTTTCTTACTCGGCATGAGATATTCATCCTAATATCACTATTAACAGATTGGCATGTGCTGAAAAAGAGAGAAGAAAAGGGAGGAGGAGGGAGACGAGGAAGGGAAAAAAGGGAAGAGGACAGTAAGTGGCAGAAGATGAGGAGGAGATAGAGAGCATACATGTATAGCAATTATGCAGGGTAGATACACACATAGTGTATAGATTATAGTAATTGTCCTGATCATAGGAGAGTGGTATTTATATAGCAGTTAACTTGTGGCAGGGTGCTATACTAAGCAGCTTAAGGACATTCAGCAGTGTAATCCTTAAAATATTCTTCTTAAGTATTTTTATTATCTACATCTTATAAACGAGGAGGGTCAGGCACAGATTGCTTAAGTGGCTTGTCCAGGATCACCATCAGCATGTGCTTGAGTGAGGATTTGGCCTCAAGAAGTCTGGGCCCAGCCTCTGCTTCCCAAGGCTGCAGGTCATGATGATTTCTGAAGTCGCTTGGCCCTTCTGCCCTCCGTCTCTTTTCCCACTACTGTATTCAGATCTAGGTTTTCACCTCCCAAGATGGCTTGGTGTCCTATTGGGTAGATGAGCCATGGTTTATTTTACTAGCATCCAAAACGTGGCAGCAGGGGAACAGAAAGGTGCCATGCTTCTGACACACCCAAAGAAGAGACAAAGTCCTTGTCTCCAGACAGTGCTCTGAAAAATGCTTACAAAGCATCTCATTTTATGAGATGGTCTCTGGTGTACCTAGGACTACAAAATTAATTGGGAAAACTGCATTAGCCTGTGATGACCCCAATCAGTGCTAGTTTGGGATGTTTATAGGGATCACAGAATTGGTAGAAAAAGAGTGGACAGAAAATTGAATGCAGGTTTAGTAATTATAGCAGCAGATATGACTGGGTAATAATGAGCGCTGGCTGTTGTTATAAACAAGGGTCCTAAGAATTGCTTTGAACAGCAAAAAAGAACCTTGAAGTGATCAGAATACTCATCTGCTAGATAAACAGGGCAATGCATCTGCATGTGGATGGCTATTTGAATATATGTTGCCTTGTGACATCATATCTGGATTTCAGATATGTCTGTCATATGCTCAGGAGTATATGCAATAGTTTTGATCCCAAGTTTCCCCTAAAGGTTTACGTGTTCAAGGCTTGGTGTTAGAGGGAGTTGGTGGAACCTTCCAGGGGGAAATATTGCTAGGAAGAGGTCTTAGGGTGCTAGAGGCATGTCCTTGAAGGTGAGAGTGGGGCCTCAATCATCATCTCTCCCCCTTCCTCTTTTCTCTCCTCCACCATTTCTCTATCTCCTCCTCTTCTTCATACTTTCCCTCTTAGATATCATCCTCATTGTCTTCTTCTCCATTATTTACCTTCCCCCTCCTCTTCTTCTTCTCTTTTAACTCCCTGGGATATAAGCTTTTGATTTTTCAGATGTGGTGCCTCACTGTAGGCCCAGAAGCAATGGGAACAATTTATTATAGGCTGAAACCTGGAAAACTCTGGCCTCAAACATATTCCTGTATAAGCTCATGCGTCTCCTGTGTTTGTTAGGGCAGCAGAGTTAACTGAAACAGGATAATTAAAGCAGAAAGTGATATGCATATATCCTTCAGGTGTTTTAGTCATAGACATCGATGCCCAGAGTGCATATGAACAGTTTGAATAAAGAATTTCCTAACTGGGACTCAGGAGATGGCTCAGCTGTAAAGAGCACTGGTTGCTTTTCCAGAAGACCTGGGATCCATCCCCAGCACCCACATGGAAGCCTGTAGCCAATTGTAACTCCAATTCTATAGGATCTGGCACACTCTTCAGGCATCTGTGGGCATCATACATGCAGGCAGAATGCCCATACACATGAAATAAAATCATAAATTTTAAAAAGAACTTTATAGCTGTTGAGAATTTAATAACGTACATTCTCCCCCTAAATACATATACCATTTGTTGAGCAATAGTCTAAGGTGTTTGTGTCTATTTAGTGTTTGATATCTCAACAATGCTGTGATCTAAATGTTACTCTTTACTCTTGATTCTTATTTACAAATGAGGAGACATTAACTAATGAACTGAAATATTTGAAATAAATAGAGGAGCTGAGATTTGAATCTGTCCTTTCTGGCTCCAGACACCTTGGGCCATTATCCATTTTTCAACTGGTAAGTAATTTATGAAATATGTTTTTGTTGTGGTGGTTTTGAGATAAATTTCACCCATGTAGCTCAGGGTGCCCTTGTGTTCAGAATCCTGCCTCAGCCTTCTGAGTGTTGGAATTCATAATTAATAATTAATTATTAATACAAATATTAAATGCTTAAATATTAATATTAAACACTTGAAATATTAAGTATGAGAAATAGAGGTGTAGCTAATGTTACTCCTAAAACTTTATATATTAATTTAAGATTTTCTGAAAACATTATTGTGGGCTTCTCACTGGGAAATGGAAGGAATGGTTTACTTAAAATGATGTTTTTTACAGTAAAATAAATTTGTGTATGTGTGGTCTGTGTATTCATTAGTGGATGTGTGCACATGTGCACATGTGCACATGAGTTTACATGTATGTGGAGGCCAGAGGTTGACACTGGATGTCTTCCCTTAATTGCTCTCTACCTTTCTTTTTTGAGACAGGGTCTCTCATTGAACCTGAATTTCATCAATGGAGCTAGGCTAGATGGTCTGTGGGCTCCAGGGAACCTTCTGTACCCAGTCCCAGCCCCTGGGTTACAAACATGCTGTTTTTATGTGGGTGCTGGGGGTTGAATCTCAGGTCCTCATACTTGCACACAGCAAGTACTTTATTCTAAGAACAGTGAGTCTGGTTTAATGATTAGGCTTGATTTTGCCAGTTTGTGGAGTTGACCAAGTCACTCCTGCTCAGTGCCAGCATCATGGAAGCGACCATGTCCCAGAAACTCCCTGAACAGAACAAGAGAGAGATGAGCTTTCTTGAGCCCTTCAGTCTCCTCCTTCCTCCCCCTCACTGTTCTCAGAACACCTTGAAGGCAGCCATGGCCAAGTATCCTTCCAGCCCTGGTGCCTTCTGCCGTCTGTTGAGTATTCTTCTTCCAGACTGTTTATGTAAAGGACTGAAATTCCAGAGGCCAGGCTTCTCCTGAGTTAACACTTCCTTTCTGAGTGTGTCCACTGTCTTACCTAATGAGGGGGCAAGTTTCTTAGACTCTGGATGTGGTCGTGATTTGAGTTATCATTGCACATGCTGGGAGATTTGGTAAGAAAAGAAAATCGTTTAGTACAAATGGGGTAGTCTCTTTAGATTTAGTGAAAATCAGATGGCTGAGGCACCTCTATAAAGCAGAACCCAATAACTTGGAAAAAGCCAACAGTCAACTGTCGCCTCACTGAGGCACTAGCAGTTTAGCAGCCACAGCCACATGGGTGAGCAAGTCTGTAAAATACAGCTAATCTTAATCCATCTAAAATACAAACCTGTTTTAAAGGGCTTCATTATCAGAAGAGCACATAAAACATTTTCGTTTACCAATTTCCATGTAATGTGTTAACATCATTTTATATATTTGGAGTTAGCTAGCAAAATTGATCGTGCTCATTTCTAGCCCTTTTGATATGGCACCTAGAGTATTTAAAATTCCACGGGTGGTGTGTATTATACTTCTGTTGGACAGTACTGTCACAGACTGTCAGAATTTATTGTGCCTTCTGTTCTTCTGCCCACGGGGATGTCTCTCATTGATGATAGTAACAGCTGGTGTATATTGAACACTTACTGTATGCCAGGGTCTTTAAATGTGTCCTCTGCATGGATTATAGAAACCCCACGTTGCTAAGTTACTTTTATAATTGTCTTTCCACAGATAGAGAAGTCAAGGCACAGACAGATTAAATACCTTGCCCTTAGTCCCCAAAGGAGCAAAGGGCAGACAGGATTTAAACCAAAGCCCTGGCCCGTGGCTGTTACTGATATTTTTTAAAGCTCCTGCTTTCTGCACATGGTTCTAAGATTTCTGTTTCTGCTTTGTGCTAGTCTCTTTCCCGTTCTCATTTTCTCTGCCAAGAAGTGATCTGACTATCCCTCAATATCCCTCAGAGCCTTTTGGTTGTGTGCTTTGTGTGTGTGTGTGTGTGTGTGTGTGTGTGTGTGTGTATGCACACACATGCATACCAATGCACATTTATATATAGGTTGTAGTTCTTTCATTTAGCCTTGACATTCTGTGAAAGAGACAAGGAAACGTCTGTGGTATTTGTCATGCCCTGCAACTCTCTAGAGCCAGAAAATAGTTTTTTTTTTTTCTTTTGGTTTTCTGTACTTCTGTACTGGCTGATTTTATGTCATCTTGACACAAGCTTCGTCAGAGAGGAAAGAGCCTCAGTTCATGAGATCTAACTATAAGGCATTTTCTCAATTAGGGATCAGTGGGGGAGGGCCCAGCCCATGGTAGGTGGTGCCATCCCTGGGCTGGCTGTCTTGAATTCTGTAAGAGAGCTGATTGAGCAAGCCATGAAAGAAACTCAGTAAGCAGCAACCCTCTGTGGCCTCTGCCACTGCTCCTGCCTCCAGGTTCCAGCCCTGCTGGAGTTACTGTGTGGACTTCCTTCAGTGATGAACTATGATCTGGAAGTGTGAGCTACTGAATAAACCCTTTCCTTCCCAGCTTATGTTTTGGTCATGGTGTTTCATCATAGCAGTAGAAGCCCTTGAGTAAGGCCAACTTCCTACTACTGTTTCTGTGATTTTATCCTAGCTCTGCAACTTTTGGGTGTGTATTGTCCTCTGTGCCTTATTTACCATTATGAATAAACCCAGAAGAAGTTCTTCTGGTCTAGCGTCCTTTGATTTGTAACTGAGGAGTGAAGTAAATGGAACATCTCAAACACAAGAATTTAGTGATTCTTGTGTAAAATAAGACATTGTGAAAAAAATTTCTACAGCCTCACTCATCCATCCATCTGTCGTCCATCGGTCAGGCACGACAGGTGCCGCTGACTCTCTGACAGGAGAATTTGTCTTCATGAGTGTGTGGAGACCAAGTACCCAAGGGACAATCTGTCCCTGAGAACTGAAGCTTGCACATTGAGATAAATCCCCCAGGTGAGCATAAGGTACTTACTTTGTTTCCAGGCGTCCAGAGAGCTACAGGTCTGTACTGTGCACAAGTTTGGTCTACATTGTGAGTGCAAACCCAGACTGGGGTTCATAGAAAGGACTCATCTAACAAAAAATTACCCCATGTTTCTGAAAATATCTTCTGTCACACAGTTTTGACAATGCTCAGTGCTAGCTTTCTGTTGGGGAAGCAACAGTGTTCTATACCACTCTCAAATATGCCAGTATCTTTTAAAAACACGTCCTTTCCTATGTATTGTGTTCTCATTTAAAAAGAAAAAGTTACATTCTCTTAGAATTCAAAGCATTATCTGTCACCATCAAAACAACTTGTAAAAGCCTGGACAGGCCAGAGTGTGCTGCGACCTTTAAGAGTCTTGGAGTATTCTAAGGTTAAAGGAAGAGTTTTAGCGCTAAGAACTCTGTAAAGCCAGACCTGCTGGGGCAGGCAAGCCTGTTAAACCCATCAATTTGGAATTAGTCAAGAAAACAGAAGCCACCTTAGGGATTTCCAATGGGAATGGGTTTCACAGAAGGTATCAGATGCTAAAATACTTAGAAGCCATCACCTATGTGGTCAAGTATCTTCCACAGGAAGCAAGACTCAGGTATGGGGAAGGACTATGGCTTCCACAAATGATCTTGGATCAACAGATTTCGATATGCAGAAGAAAACTGAACCCTTATCTCATGCCACACACTCAACATTAACTGAAAACGAGTTAGAGACCTAAACATTGGATTATGAATCTTTAAAATATATGGGAGGGAGCTTCATGACTTGGGCCAGTGGCTTCTTTAAAAGGACATAAAAAACCATAAGAAATAATAGCAAAAATAGGCACACAGAACTACATAAGACTGGAAAACATGTACATGTGTGTGTGTGTGTGTGACAGGAAACAACAGTGGAAACAAAACTCATGGAGTAGAAGAAAATGTTTTCAAACCACATCTGATGATCCGGGGTTAATACTGAAAAATATGGTTACTACTTACAACTCAACAACGTAACAAGGCATTGATTGAAGATGGGCAAAGACATTGAATGGATAGTTCTCTAAGGAAGCCATACAATTAGTAACAAGCATATGAATAGATTTTCAGTATCACTGATCATGAGATAAATTTAAACCCAAATGACAACAAAGCTTACATTTATTTGGATGGTTTCATCAAATAGAAATCAAAGCAACCAAAAGTAGTGAATGAAAATGGCACAGATTTGGAGAAATTGGAACCACTGTGCTATAGGCAGGAGTGTAACATGAATCAGCTTCTGGGGGAGACAAGAAATCTGAAAGAGAGCTGCACACGCTCTGACAATCCCAGCTTCAGGTGTGTGTGGGACACAAGCAGGGTCTTGAAGAGATAGGCATGCATCCATGTTTCAGCATCATTCCTAGGAGCCAAGAGTCAGGATCAACCAAAACAGCCACTTACAGGCAAGTAGGTAAAGAAAGGACAGTTTCTTTTCTTTTCTTGTTACTCAAAGAGAAATTTTATTGATTAAAATTTCCCCTTCCCCTACCTGGACTGCCTGGCTAGGCCTCAGTTGGGGAGGAGGTTTTTAGTCCTACTAGGACTAGATGTCCCAGGATGGGGTCTTACCCAAGGGATCTAAGGAGAAGGGGAGGAGATATTGGGGGAAGGAATTTTTAAGGGCAGGACTGGGAGGAGAGGGGGGCTGGGATTGGGATGTAATATGAATAAAAATAAATTATGAAAAAATAATAAATTTGTTACTTGATAATTTCATGCATGTATATAGTGTGTTCTCCTCACTCTGACCCCCCATCCTCTCCGACCTCCCTCTTGCCCCTGATACCCCTCCTAGTCTGTAAAGGCTCCTTTCCCTCATCCTTGACTTTTTGTTACACTTTGCATCCCTCCTCTGATTTTTAACCAGAACAGTACAGGAACAGGTGTGATAGACATGCACAGGGATATTACTCGACCTTCAAAAGGAAGAGAAGTCTGACTGCATGGATGAAGTGTGAGGCCATTATGTGGAGGAGGAGGAGGAAGAGGAGGAGGAGGAGGAGGAGGAGGAGGAGGAGGAGGAGGAGGAGGAGGAGACCTCTTAAAATGGCTTAACCTGAATGATCCCACTTACAGACGTACATTACTGTGGCCAAATATATGCCTCACACAGCTGGTGGGAGGAAATGTTTGGTCAGCTTCCTCTGTCAACTCAAGAAGAATTGGGTCCCATTCAACCATGGCTGAGGTGGCTTCTGAGCATTTGGTTGACTGAACCTGGAAATACTACTTCCTTAAGAAGCCCTTTGTTAGTGGAATATTGCAGGGACTCTGTCTTTTTAAAGGAAATGCTCTCCAAAGAGTTTACAGTTTTACAGTCTGGAGGCTGTGATGAGTGGGCTCTCACTAATTCCTGAAATACAGTCAAAGCATCCTTTCTGTTATCCTGGTACACATTGCTTGCTTTTCTAATGGCACTAACTTCTTTTATACCCATGGCCTTTCTAGCCTCAGAATTACATGGGCCCATACTCATTTCTAGCTTTCCATCGTGCCTTTTCATGTCTTTATGTCCCACCATTTGGTCTCATTTGTCTCTGGAAACCTGGCTAAAAGCACACAACAATAACTATGTTGTGCCCTGAATGTGAGTCTGTATAGAAATTTCCTCTGACAAATGCACTCGGTTATTAGGTTTGAATTCAGTCTTACTCAGGTTTTCAAGAAGTGGGCAAATTGTCGACTTTTTACTTTGGGTGTATGTGTGTGTGCCACATTTTAACATGAATGGGCATCTGACCATTTCCCAGTGATGTGTCTACTCCCTTCAGAAACTGCATGGCTGCTGTCTTTGTTATCTGTAATTCTGGTGGCATTCTGGCCTTATACACTCGCCCTGGAACATCCTGTTATGCACCACTTAAGAAATCTAGGGCTTCCTGAGCCCTCCTCTCTAAATTCCGCAGCAGTTCTAATGATACAGACATCACACAGTCATGTCTAGTTGCTCATTTCTCTGCTACAAATTTTCTGTATTAGTTAATTTTTTTTGTCTTGTTTTGTCCCTGGGACAAAAATCTAAGTAAAACAACTTTAAAGGAGACAGGGTTGATTTTGACTGACAGGTTCCCAGGGTTTAACTCATGGTGACTGGGAAAATAGGGACAATTAACTCACGGTGGTGTCCAACACATGTGTTGAAAGCTGCTCTCACTTTGGAAACTGATTGCAAGATGGGAAGTAAGGGGCTGCATCTAACCTTCAAAGGTGTCCTTCAGTGACCTGCTTCTGCCAGCCAGGCCCCATTTCTAAAAAGTTCTGCAGCTTTTCCAAATAGCACGGCTACTTGGGGGAATAAACATTTAAAACACTAGCCTATGGGGGACATTTCAGATGTAAAAACACACAATGAGATTCCTATAATAGAGAAAATAATAAAACCTAAAATAGGCTTGAGATTGCTGCCACTGGGAGGAGAAGCGGAGGGGCATAGTATTAAATGGCATGCTCATGTTATACAAGTAGAGCTCTGTGAGGTGGTAGTTTGTAAATAATAGGCGTTTATTTCTCACAGTCCTATGAGCTGAGGAGTCCAGGGTCATGGTCCTGGACTCCTCAATAATGCAATAATGGAGTCGCACTCTGCATCTAAGAGACTATCAAAAAGATGGTATTGATGGAACACACACACACACACACACACACACACACACACACACACACACACACACAAGTATGTTTTCACATGAAAGATGATACTTAGGTCTCTGCAGCCCTGTTAAGGTCACTCACTCCATGCATGAGGGCCTGGCCCTCGTGACTTAACCAGGCCCTCACCACTTGATGTTCATACATCAAGCTTCTACATAGAAACTTTGAGGGACAAGTGCATTCAAAGCACAGCAAGTGCACGCACGCCACATTTTGGTTTTGCAAAATGAAAACTTCAATAGATATTTTGTGTAACAATTGGCCACAGTTAGCTCTACAGAATTATTTGTTTAGAACCTGGTTCCTGGCTGTTTTGTTCCTGAGATGCAGGGTTGCAAGGAACCAGATATTTAGTCCCTCTGGGCCCTACACAATGAAGGCAAATTGAGTAGGTAAAAATACAGTGTTCTTGTATTTTTGCCATAACATGGGATCTGTGAGGCTATTCTGTTGGGGTATGATGCTTGGCAGTCAAAGACTTTATGGCTTCTTCACTAAATAGAATGAAGAGAATCTCACCTGCACTCAAGGATGTGTAGATGGACACAGAGACTCATTCTAAACACAGTATAGCTGTTGTAAAAGAATACTTGTTTTTCTTTGGGGGTTAGTGGTAGTATTGATAATTAAAAGATAGACTTGATTTAACACCAGGATGAAATAAAATGATTATCTGATTTTACTCCATCAAAAAAAAAAATGTTCAGTTTTACAAGCCTGGGTTTTTAAACTTTACACAAAGTTTTAGACTTTATAATGTAAACAATAATCACAGAAAGATTATTTTTCCTAGATCGAAAATCTTTTTCCTTTGATTAAAATAAAAAGTCACCAACCTTTGTCCTGGAGTCTCTACATAGTTGACTTCCAGGAGGGTTACCAGGGGCATCTTCTCATATGAAGTTCAAGGGCACCACAGCCAGGAGAGTTGCCTGGAGTGCCTTGACTGATAGTGTCGACTGCCTTCTTTGGCTTAGGGTTTTCTGTAACCTTGAAGAGAAGGCTGTGCAACTGGGAACAGTGAGATTAAATGTCACAAAATGTTGGGTGTGTGGACCCTTGAGAGATTTCAAACAGTTGACTTCCAAGGGCTGACCAGTCTCAGAGCTGAACTCTCCCTTGGATTGGGATGTCTACCTGTCCTCTGGATAAAACTCATGCCTGTCCCTTTTTCTCTTTTTATGCATATTGAAATGTGCTAGGTGCTAATTGTGGTCTGTTTTACTCTATGGAGTCCATAGTTCCCTTTTACCACTAGTTACTGAAGGCTCTTTGTTTACTTGTATGCTGAGCTTCAGCAGCGAGTTCCAGACATGGCTATTTTAGAGTCCACATATAGTCACCTTTACTAGTTTCTGAATTAGGTTGAGGATATCATTAGGGGTGCTGGTTCTGCAGAGAAGAAACAGAAACAGTTGGCAATGGCCCACTGTAAGAGAGAATGACGACCAGGTATCTGTAGTGACTCTCTGAACACAGATCAACACATGACATTTCAGATTCTACATGCCTTAGCCACTGTTGCCTGTCTCAGAGAGAGCTAGAAATGTCAAGTTGCATGTTGGCAATTGTCTGTTTGGGGGATCTAAGGCTTCACATGATCTGTTCAGCTCACCTAGAACCATCAGGGTAATACCAGCTGTTCCCAAGCCCTGGCTTGTGACTGGGGTGGGGAATCAGCCAGATTATGGAGTATACATCCTTTTAAAGATCCCCGACAACAGATGAAGGTCTTCCTACCACTGAACTCCAGCCATGCCTGCTACTGTAATCGTACTTAGGAAATGAATTTAGGAGACCAGCAGGCTTAGTCAGGCATGACAACTAATAACATAGTCCCAGCATTCCAGATCCAGGAGCAGGAAGATCACAAGGTCAGGGTTGGCTTTGGCCATGTGGTCAGACCTTGTCTCAAAAAACAGCCTGCAAACCAAAATTCCTCAGACATCTTTTAGACCTGGATCCTGGTTATCCTTACAGAGCTACTCAAGAACTCATGAGCATTTGTGCCCTGCAGTCTTGATAGACCTGAGGACTTAGTTTCTGTTTTGACAAGGAAGAGATTATCTATAGATAGCAATTTTCAGAACCAGGCTTCCCACTTCTCATTCTAGAAGCTCAAAAACAGGTGGGTCTGAATCAAGTCCCCACCCACTTGCCTCAGGTCTCTCCAGAAAGGGGGACTTCTGTGGCAGGCTTAAGCAAGTAGTTTACCTGAATGGGCAGATGCCCTGGACACATGGGCTAAATGCTTAGGTCATGTCAACTCTCCCAGCTGCCCAAGTCTTGCCTGAGTCATACCACAGTTCTGGGCATCATGGATCCATTACCATGAATAGATAGCATGGCAAAGAATCACCTCTTTGTACCCAAGTCTCTCTTCTTGTGATGTAAGACTGGAAACATCTGTCTGCCTCATGTTGTTACTGTAAGTGGACCTAAGGCAATGGGAAGCAGATTTGGAGAACTCTGTCTTTCTAGGTATTTCTTGTTGCTGCTGTTACTGTGACCTTCAAGAACAGCTGGTTTCAAACTTCCTGTGTCAAAGAACTGTAGTGCTTTCTGAAAAGACCACCCCTGCTTACTCACCAGCCCCTGGGAGGGCGGATTAAAGTTGTTGTGACTGCAAACCCAGCCGATATGGGCTGTAATATAGTAAATTATCACTTGTTTTGCAGTCTTGACGAGAAAAATAAATGCAATTACACTCATGAATGTTGAAAAATGAAGCAAAGCAATGTGGATCGGCACATTTGAGGTGCTTTTCCAAATGAAAAGCTGCCTACAATGAATGCTAATGGGCTCCCTCCCTCCAGCTCCTTGGCATATGGTGCAATGTGATCTTTCTGAATTAAGAGAGCAGCTGCACCAAGTGGCTGGCCATGGGGGCAGTAGCCTTCAACAGCCTCCATGATAGGAGTCTCAGCAAGTAGACCCAATGTTCTCCCTAACCTGGGTACCCAGGATGGGCCCAGTTTCCTAAAGATGATACTGAAATGATTTTGGAGCCATCTCTCTGTTTCAGGATTCTTGACTGTACTCTGTAGTTTACTCTGTGTGGCAAGCACACATTGAACAGCAACTATATACTCCACAGTGTACTGGGAGAGAGGGATAAGTCCCAGACATCCTTTCCCTGCTAATCATACAAGACCTTGCCACCTAGGCCCAAGGATTGCAACATCCAGCTTTGTGTTGTCATGACAGTGGCCACCGTACACTTAAAATATGGCTAGTCCAAAATGAGATGTGCTTGAAGAATAAAACACATACTTGAACATAAACATTTAATATAAAAACAATGGTCAAATAATTGGGAAGGTGGGCCAATTATATGCCAGTAGCACATTATTTTGTTTAAGGGACTGGGGCGCCAGAGGATTTTCTGTTTGCATGGCCTTCTGGATTCTGATGAGCTAAGTTAAACATACTAAATGTTTTGTTTTGTTTTGTTTTTTTAAACCTTTTAACATATGGCTGATAAAATTTTTTGAAGGGAGAGGATGACTTCCACTTACTTCTCTTGAGCGGTGTGGCTCTAGATCTGTTTTCTGGTTACCCACATCTTTTGACACACACTCCCTTTTGGGGACACTCTGTTAGACCTTCAGCCTCACCTGCTATTTGCTGTCTCAGGGACCTGGTACTTGGGGAAGGCTTTTTCCAGAGTTTTCTTTCAATTTAACTGTCACCTTCAGTGAGAAGTACTCTGTGACTGTCCTTGTAGCATATGTATCTTTAATAACACTCAGTTCTATGATGTATGTATTTGCTTCAGTATCTGTTTCTCCTAAGAGAACAGAAGGAAGGATTGGGACCTTCTGTTTTATTTTGTGCTATTTTCAAGTGTGTGTGTGTGTGTGTGTGTGTGTGTGTGTGTGTGTGTGTGTGTGTTTGTGTGTTTAACTGCACCTATTGTGTGGAGGTCAGAGGTCAACCTTGGTGTCATTCCTCAGACACAATCCATCTTGATTTCTTGAGAACAAGTTTTCTCTGCAACCTTGGAACTCACCGGTTAGGTGAGGCTGTGTGAACCCCAAAGATCTGCCTGTGTTTACTTCCAATTGCTAGGATTACAAATGTGTGCCACAGTGCCTGACTCTTTTGCTTAGGTACTAAGTACTGAACTCAGGTCCTGAGAGTTTCATGGTAAATACTTTATCACCTAAACTATCCCCCTAGCTCATGGTTTTCCATGTCAATCTTCATGTTACTGTAGCAACTGACACATAGTAGATACTCAGATTATTCTCTTAAATGAATGCATGGATAGTTAAGTGTTTCATTTATGTTACCAGGGAGAAACCATTTTGGTTATTTTTAGATTGCTGATGTTTGAATAAGAGTCAACAATGGGCCCCAATCTATCAATCAAGTGAAGTCTGAATGAAAAGAGAGAGACTGAGGAATGATGTAATGAATTTGGTAGAGTCAGGATTATGTAAATTAATGAGAAAGCTAAGTACAAGTGGCTGAACTCAGAGAGGAGTCTAAGGGGCCAGGGCAGGGAAGCCCATTAGGGAACTGCTTGAAGTATGGACAACACAGCCATCCATTGCCTTCTGTTTCCCTTTGGCTGTAATGAGCCAGGGTAGCTGGTGCATGATGCCTGGAGATGAAGGCCAAGGAGGCTCCCCCTCTTAAGTACAGAGCACGGAAAAGGGTCTATCTGGATTGAGGAACAGGGACACTAGTTACAAAGTCTAGTGGGAGAACAGACAGTAATTGTTACCCCCAAAAGACCTAAAAAGCTACTTCCTTTTAATGTGAGGGAATGTGTCTATTCCAGACCAACAACCCTCTCCTAAAAGTATTCTAAAAGTAGGATGCTCATGAGCATTAAAATTGTTTAACATTCATGAAGAGATTTCTGGCCATTGAATGGGAAGTGTAATTATGGGAGGCATAAAGTTGTTATTTGCAGAGGATATTATTATTCACCCAAAGCTCAAGAGAAATAAGTGAAAAACCATTACAACCCAGTGCAAGAGTACAACAGGGCAGCCAGTCAGGGACTAATCATAGGAAAATCAACAATTTCCTCAGCCTTAGTAATAACTAGTTATAAAAATAATATAAAATGATTAATTTTGCTAAGGCATCAAAGTATAGAAAGCTGAGGAAACTCGAGAACTAGGGACTTCAGAAGGGAGCTGAAGAGTAAAATGGAGAAAAACAAATGAAAGAAAGAGACAGATCACTCTCATTCCGTGACAAAGGCTTCCTACTTTAAATCTTGTGGGATTAGGTTTTGTTTAAAGTGCGTTTCAGTAGCAATTAGTGAGCAGGGTTACAAATGAATTGTTTAGTTGATCTAGAAAACATAAATGAGTACAGCTGACCAGACAGATGTTGGGCGACAACAGGGGAGGGATATTATTACTCCCAGAAGATTAAGAGAACAGAATATGTCCTATAAAGAGACATGCATATGCTTGTATGACTCAGTGTGTATGAGCATACACCTATGTATGTTAGATAACCTGGACACTTCTAATAAGTGAGATAAGTCAGGATGAAAATTCATCTACAGTGAGGTGTGGGCTAAGTTGGGATAGAGTTTTTTCCTTTTTTAATTAATTGATTTATTTACTTTATATCCTGATCATAGCTTCTCCTCCCTCCTCTCCTCCCAGTCTATCCCTCTTCTTTCCCCTCCCCAACATCCTCCTGCCCTCCCTTTCTTCTCAGAAAAGGCTCAGAAAAAAGGGAGGCCCGTTGGGATAGATTTTTAACATTCACTATCAAAATGTATTCCAGATGAATGGAATTAGTATCATTTAAGTGTAAAAACTTTAAGTCTCTATGGCATGTGATGCATAAGTGACTTTTATTTATTTATTTTTGTTTTTGTTTTTGTTTTCGAGACAGGGTTTCTCTGTGTAGCCCTGGCTGTCCTGGAACTCACTCTGTAGACCAGGCTGGCCTCAAACTCAGAAATCCACCTGCCTCTGCCTCCCAAGTGCTGGGATTAAAGGCATGCACCACCACACCCGGCCATAAGTGACTTTTAAAATAATTTTAATATTAGAACAGCTCCTGGAAAAAGAGCAACAATGACAAGTATTTCACCCTGAAAAAATAAACAAGAAGAAAAGACCTACATCAAAATGAGCCTTGATACATACACACACACTATTTAAACATATAGCTATATAAAATAAATGATTGATACCATGAATATGAAAAGAACTTCTACAAATCAATAAAAGAAAGACAAATGATCCATTAGACAAATTTTGTGTTGGTGAGACTTCTGAGAAATACTGTCAGTGTAAAACACATTGGTACAATATTTAGAGAGAACAATTTAATATCTGTCAAAAACATGAACTATGTATATCTCTGGCCCCCAAATTTATTCTTGAAGCTGTATTGCAAGGAAATAATCAAAGATAAGCCTAAAGTGACAAGTTCTGAGTGTGTGACCCCGACTTCCCAGAATTCTCCTCTAGCCACTGTACTACAGAATAAACGAGCTTGCTTCCCGGGATGGCTGCGAGGTTTCTTTTGGATGATTTGCCTGTAAAAAGTCCCGGGAGAATGGTGCTGTGTATTCATGGTTAACTTCGGGCTCCCACATCTTCCCCTTCCTTCTCTACCTTGGGGACTATTGTACATTTCAGCTCTAGGAGGAGCAAAGGAAAGAGCACTACACCCAAACCCATGTTTAAATTTAGTGGCGCTTCTTTAAGGGTAGATGTTCAGTTTTGCGAGACATCATTTAGTAAGTGATAACAGTATGCAGGCGAGGACTTAGACTGGGTGTACTGGCTAGTTATGTGTCAACTTGTCACAGCTGGAGTTATCACAGAGAAAGGAGCTTCAGTTGAGGAAATGCCTCCATGAGCTCCAGCTGTAAGGCATTTTCTCAATTAGTGATCAAGGGGGAAGGGCCCCTTGTGGGTGGGACCATCTCTGGGCTGGTAGTCTTGGTTCTATAAGAAAGCAAGCTGAGTAAGACAGGGGAAGCAAGCCAGTAAGGAACATCCCTCCAAGGCCTCTACATCAGCTCCTGCTTTCTGACCTGCTTGAGTTCCAGTCCTGACTTCCTTGGTGATAAACAGCAATGTGGAAGTGTAAGCCGAATAAACCCTTTCCTCCCCAAGTGCTTCTTGGTCATGATGTTTGTGCAGGAATAGAAACCCTGACTAAGATACTGGGTATTGGGTGAAAAAGGATCTCTGCTTGGGTACACGTTAGCGAGGGACCCTTGAGTCCTCTTCTGCATGAGGCCTTGACCTTGACCCTTGTCTTGTTTAGAATAGTTTCCCCCAAGAACTCCTTTAGGACTGTGTTAATTTACTGAGACTTCTACTACCCTTGGTCCGTTTCCTTTCCTGTGAATGTGGTAAAATACCCTGGTAAATTCAACTTAAAGGATAAAGGGCTTGTTTTAACTCACAGTTCCATGTTATAATCCATCTCAGCAGGGAAGTCATAGTGGCAGGAGCTTGAGGGAGTTGGGTCACATCACGTTCATTATTAGATATGAAGAGCAGCATGTGAGCGGACACTTATGCTCAGCTCATGTTCCTCTTCCTATACAGTTCAGGATTCAAGTCCCATGAATGTTCCGCTCTCAGTGGGTGGGTTTTTCCAGCTAACATAATCAAAATAATCCTCCACAGACATGCCCATAAGTCATCCTAATGTAGGCAGTTCCTCAGTGCGATGCTTGCCAGTTGATTCTAGATTGTATCAAGCTGACAATTAAAACTAGCCATCATAGGCTGTTATTAAAAATTCAATAAATTAGGTAATTTTTAGGAACAACAATTTCTTTCTTTCCTTTGTAGGCTAAGGAATTCAAAACGAAGTCTCTTGTAGGCTCTGTGTTCAGAGGGGTTTCTTCTTATAGATGGAGCTTTGGAGTTTGTCTTAGTTAGGGTTACTATTGCTATGATGGAACACCATAGCCTAAAGCAAGTTGGGAAGGAAAGGGTTTATTTGGATTAACACTTCCATATCCATAGTCCATCACTGAAGGAAGTCAGGACAGGAATTGAAATAAGGCAGGAACCTGGAGTCAGGAGATGATGCACAGGCCATAGATGGGTGCTGCTTAATGGCTTGCTCATCATGCTTGCTCAGCCTGCTTTCTTTTAGAACCCAGGGCCACTGGTCCAGGTATAGTGGTACCCACAATGGGCTGTGTCTTCCCAAAACAATCACTAATTAAGAAAAGGCCCTTTAAGCTTGCCTATACCCCAATTCCATGGGGGCTTATTTATTTATTTATTTATTTATTTATTTGGTTTTCTCTGTGTAGCCCTGGCTGTCCTGGAACTCACTCTGTAGACCAGGCTGGCCTCGAACTCAGAAATCTGCCTGCCTCTGCCTCCCAAGTGCTGGGATTATAGCCATGCGCCACCACTGCCTGGCATGGGGGAGGGTGTATTTTCTTAATTGGGATTCCCCTACCTCAGCTCACTCTAGCCTTTGTGAAGTTGACATAACATTAGCCAATGAAGAGTTACATTTTCATTTTGTAGAAGGGGCAAAACGGTCTTCTGGAGTCTCCTTCATAAGGGAGTTAATCTCATTCATGAGGCTTCTGATCCCACGACATCGCCTCACAGCGATCTTATCACTTAGGGGGCTAGGATTTCAACAGAATTTTGGGAGGATATAAATAATTGGACCATCTATCCTATAGCCATGGCTGACATTCAGCCATAACTCTGCTAAATTAACTCATTATGTGTTCTCCTACTGCTCCTGGTAGTATTTCTCTGTTTTTGCCCTAGCTCTGTTTTCTATTGCAACAATTTTAAAGAAAATCTGTGGTAACATTTTACCATGGCAAATATCCATGTCATAACAAATTCCTGCCTGCCCTATAGGAGCTTTAGATCTAATAGATAAACATGAGGGCAGCCCCACAATCAGCTCTTTAAAGGAACACATTTATTCATGGACTCAAGAGATGTATAATTAAGATTTATAATATGTTATAACATATTAGATGATACTGGGAATACAATTGGGAGCAAACAATATCCCCTACATACCCACTAAAAGTAGAGTGAGTAGTGGAGGAGGGGGTTCCTCATCTCTGGTGTTATGCATGAGATAGGGGTCCCAGGTCAAGAGGAGAGAGTCCCTGCAGGAGATGCATCTCAGGTACATCCACAGTGAGTTTAACCTTCACTTATGGACCACAAGGCCCTATGGTTTCAGAGCTCTTGTAAGCACATTTGTGAGTAAGTAGAATGCTAGATGGCTCAGGAGCCAGCCTATCTGGGAAGAAGACAGCTGAGGTTTCCAGAGGCTGAGAGGAGACACGGACAGGGAGATTATCCTAATAGGATTTTGCAAAGACCACTTAGCAGTCGCTGAGCTTGGGGGGAAAGTAGTTATGAGCTGAGGGTGGAGAAATAGCCAAGAATCTGGCAACTAGGCGAAAGCTTGGAGAGAAAAGCTGACAGCCAACAGACAGAACAAGATGATGCTTGCAAAGGAGTAAAAAGAATAGGCTGGGGCGGGGGGAGGTTACTCTGAGAGATGTGGATGGAAACAGGAGCACATTAATATAAGTGGAGGCTGCACATTTAGATAATTCCAGTGCTGAGAAGGAGCAGAGCCAAGACTTTTTCATTACGGTGCTTCACACAGTCAGAGACCTCATGGAAACAAATGTGGGTAGCAGAGGGTCAGGGTTGATGTGGAATGAAATCCGTGGACATAAAACACTCACAGGAATATGGACGCTACTCCAACCCCACTTCTGTTAAGAGACAGGGAAACAGAGCCCCCAAGAAGTGAGGGTTCACATCAAAGCCACAACAAGGTAATGGGGAGAGTAGAAGTTTGGGTGCTGCTGATGGGTTTGCAAAAAATGGGGTAGCTATGGCGGGAGGCAGTTGACAGACCCTCAAAAAAGTGAAACATGGAGGTTTTGTTTTTAAAATGAGCTTGTAACCTCCTTGTGAGCATGTACCCCAGACCCCATATTGTTTCACAGAGCAGAAATAAGTGTGCCCAATGGACTCAGAGTGGGCTTTGTGACTACTAGTCAGTGACCGCCCTTCCATGGCAGCTGGTATTCTTCCTTGCATTCTCTCCTCTTCTCTTCCCCCTCTTCATTCACATGGCCACATCGATGGAAACAAGACTTTGATGTCACCAGAGGGGATGAGCCTTTGCAGGCCTGGCCGTGTGTCAACCTCCCACATAACTTGCCAACACACAGTTATGATTTCAGATCAGATATCCATGAAAGGAAGAAAGCTTTCCTACCTGTAGCCATGAAGCTAATGCATTCTCAGTGTGGAAACAACCATTGCCTAGTCTCACTGTTTAACTACGTATTCCACAGTGTTTGCTTTCTCCCATTTCCCCAGTGTTAGAAAGTAGTTGCCTATTTCTGTTTACTGGAACACCTCTGAATTAAAGACTTTTGTATGCCATACCTTCTTTGAAGACATTCAATGTTTGGGTTTTGTTGTTGTTGTTGTTGTTATTTTTGGTTATTTTATTTATTTACATTTCAAATGTTATTATTCCCCTTCCCAGTTTCCCCTCCACCAACCCCCTATCCCTTCCCCTTCCCCCTGCCTTTATGAGGGTGCTCCCCCCCACTCCACCTCAGCACCCTAGCATTTCCCTAACCTGGGTCTTCTAGCATCCAGGACCCAGGGGGTCCCCTCCCGGTGATGCCTGCTAAGGCAATCCTCTGCTACATATCCAGCTGGAGCCATAGGTCCTCCCATTTGTACTCTTTGGTTGGTGGTTTAATCCCTGGGAGCTTTGGGGGGGGGGGTCTGGTTGGTTGATATTCTTGTTCTTCCTATGGGGTTGCAAACCCCTTCAGCTGCTACAGTCCTTGCCCTAACTCCTCGATTGGGGTCCAGTGCTCAGTCTGATGTTTAGCTACGTGCATTTGCACCTGTATTGGTCAGGCTCTGGCAGAGCCTCTCAGGAGACAGCTATACTGCCTGGTATAGCTGTCAGCAAGCTCTTCTTGGCATCCACAATAGTGTCTGGGCTTGGTGACTGTATATGGGATGGATCCCTAGGTGGGGCAGTCTCTAGATGTCCTTTCCTTCAGTCTCTGCTCCATTCTTTGTCACTGCATTTCTTTTTGACAGGAGTCAATGTTTAATTAATATGAATTACTTTAACTTTTTTCTTTGTTTGGAGGGGGCAGTCATATGGTGATGGTATTTGACCCCAATAGGTTATTTTTGAGTTTCTCTTTTCTTTTTTTAAGATTGAATTTTACTTTTATTTGTGTGTATATGTGTATATCTGTTTGTGTGCATGCCACATGTATGGTGGTACTTGGCATGGCCAGATGAGTTTGCCTGATCTTTTAGCACCAGAGTTTTATGTAGTTGTGAGATGCCTGCTGTAGAAGCTGGGAACTTAACTTGGGTCCTCTAGAAGGCAGGAAGCATTCTTAATCATTGAGCCATCTTTCCAGCCCCTATGCTAGATTCTCTTTTGCTTGGTTCCTTACTTTATCTGAGCACTGTCTGCATCCCCTCTTAGGAGAGAGGAAGCCTCTGGAGACTTGCAAATGGGACTATCAGATATAGTTAGACATAGAGACAATGGCAACTTTGTTTCTAGTCTCTATGCCTAACTATATCTGATAATTGTTAGTAAGATAATTTTAACTGACTTGGCATTGGGAAAACCCTCAAAAGGATTGGGGCTGCCTTCTCCAGTTCCTTTGTTTTTCTCCAGAATCAATAGAACCACTCCTTTAAGAAGAGGTCCTTCTGTTTCACAGGCTTTGGTCTTTAACTTCCTAGACCTGTTTGTTGTCTTAGCTTATCCCATGTTTCATGTGACTCGTTATCATTTCTTTATGATACGGAGTTCTAAGAGGAGTTTAAGGAAAGATGTCCAGCCATAGTGGGCTATACACTCTTTAGGTAGCTCATGTTTTTCCCCAGGGTTTAAGGATGCTTTTTTAATTGTTTCCTTCAGATCAGGAATTTCTGTATTTAGCTTCAACAGTGCCATTCCATTTGAAAGAAGAGGACAGACATTGATTCATCTTCTTTCAGTTTGACCTGGATGACCTTAAAAATCTTTGACATGAAGTTGAGGTACTTTCTGTGGTTTGGGATCGATCGTGCTTTCTGGGTTCTTTTAACTTCTTGTTTATGTCATTCAGCTTTGGAGATGGAAGCCCTGTGAAATGGCATGGCAACCGCCATATTTTCTGGAAGACTTGGCATCCTTTCTGCTATACCTTGCTGGGCGATTATAAATACACTCTTGCACAGCCAGTGTGACACGCTCTTATTGCAAAGGGTTTTCAATGACCGTATTCACTGAAATGGCCTATTTATATGTCAAATGCATTATTGGATAAGTGCTTTTGTAAGAACAGAACAACTACAAACAAAAGACCCAGGTTCAGGCTGCCAAAAGATACTGCAGGGCCTCTCCTGCCGTCCCTCCCCCATCACCCCATGTGTCCATATAAAGTTGGGACAGAGGGGCTCAGTGGTGAATAGATCTTAAGTGGGCAATGGTTTTCAGAGGACTGTTTTCCTGTTTTCGCTTCAAGATCTTAATGTTATTGATGGCATTGCTGCTGCTGTTGGACCTAGCATCATGGATCTAATTTAATTTAATTTGCTTCCTTGCAAAGAAGGTGATCCCTTGCGCAGCTGCTGCTCTGAGCAGAGAGGGAGCAAGCAAGCATGGAGATAAAGGCTGAACCTTATCAGACCTCTCCAAGGTTTATGGTAATGAGTACAGCTTAGAGAGTTTGGGAACTTTTTTCCTGTGATTGCTTTAACTACCATGCTGCTTCCTGGGCAGCAAGGCATATTGTGCCTCCCTGTCTGCTGTGCAGTGAGGAGCTGGGAGAGGTGGGATTATGTGGGTAGTGGATTCTACAGCTTCCAGGTGTCAAGCTAAGATGAGTATAAGACACATGGCAGGTGTTTTTCTATCCATTCTGTCGCTGTGTGGCTAGGGAAGGTTTTCAGGGAGAATTATGATGGGCAGCAGGTATGGTTAGGTAATCCTGCACTAAATCCAGCTTATGACTTCACAAGTTTATCTCTTTGGAGGAATTCTTCAAACTTTCTGGGATGGCTTCCTTAAGTCATACGTGAAGAAAGCCAGTGCCTCTGGGCGAGACTGCCCCATTCTTGTCTGTGTTCTCAGCAGGATCAGATATTTTTAAAATTTAGAATTATTTCTAGGTGTGTGTGTGGGGGGGGGTGTATGTGCATGCGCACATGTGTGTGAGGATCAGATATTTTTAAAATTTAGAATTATTTCTAGGTGTGTGTGTGTGTGTGTGTGTGGTGTGCGTGCGCACATGTGTGTGAGTGCACACAGAAGCCATTATTTCTAAGTGTGTATATCCACCCACATATATACCAGAAGCCAGAAATCAATCTCATTTTCCTTCTCCAAGAGCTGTCATTTTTATTTTTTTGAAGCAAGGTCTCGCACTGGGCCCTAGGTGTCACCATTTTTCAGCTGCATCCACTGGCTCCTGAGCTCCAGGGATTCTTTTGTCTCAGTATCTCCAGTAGTTACATCATAATGTGTGCTACCATCCTGGGCTTTTGGTGTGTTTTTCAGGGATTGGACTTAAGGCTTTGTGGTTTGCCAGTTAACACCTGTCCCTGAAAACCCTGTGGTTCACTGTTTAGACTATAGGGCCCAGGGAAAAGCCACATGAACCAAGATACATTTCTGTGGCTGAATTGGTCTTGCTGCTACACAAGACCAAAAGATGCTCCTGGCTCTGCTTCCTTTGCTGTCTTCCTGGAATGTAACTTGGATGCCTCTAGTAATTTTGCTAGCCAGCCTCGGGCTGCCAGCATCTCACCTCCTGATGCTTTGACTTGATCATCTTTGCTATGCAAGCTTCATTACTTCATTTGATCTCTCAAGTATCCTAGCAACCCAAGTAGAAACTTTATTTGGCATATTCTGTTGGCCGTTCAGATTGACCACCCCACTGGGTGGTCTAGATTTCTCAGTGAGTTCCCGCAGTCCCATCTCCTTCTGTCTACTCTCTTTTCTACATGGGACTGGTGAGATAGTTCTGCTCTCCCCCACCCCCTGCCCCCATACAACCTCATGAACCGAACACTATAGATACCAGAAGACATGTGGCCAGATCAGACAAGTGGGTATGCCAAGTAGAACAGCCTCGTGGGGATGAAATCCCTGTGTGAAGGACACACTTCTGGAATGAACGGTAGAAAAAAAATCCTCCTAAGGATGAAAAAATGCCTGGCTCAGAAAAAAAAAAAATCAAAGGACAGAGGCCTTAGAAAAATATGATTAATATTCTAAAAATGCATGCAAGTGCATCAAAGAAAACTCCATTGACATTAGGAAGAGGTTTTAGGAGTCAGATACAAAATAAATTCAAAATAAAATATTTGTTAGCTTTTCTCCTATGTGCGTTTTTTAATGCATACTATACAGAACAAAGGGATCCCAATAATAATAGGGTCAGAATATTTTAAGGGTTCAGGATGAAGATAATAATAAGATGTAGGGCCTGGATGAAAAAGCTAAAGAACTGGACACACAAAAGACTGGACTGCCCAGGAAAATAGCGTGTTTCTAAATGGAAGCATTCAGCCCTCTCAGGATGTTCGTTCTCCCTCAGATTTCTTTCCTATTTGTGCTTTTGTGACCTGTCAGACATCATTCTCTGTGTACATAGAAAAGGTGTATGCCACTATGAAGGTAAACAACTAATTAATTTAAAAACAAATGGGTTATTTGCAAGGTAAAAAGTTATAAACAGTTCTAAAATGAAGTAACGCCCTAAACATGTTATTTTTGTGGCTAGTGAAATATAATTGGAGCCAACCAAAAAAATAAAGTAGGAGTGATGGGCGTCTGCATGAAGTAAGAGTGATGGGCATCTGCATGAGTATTTACTATGTGATGGCTATGGATTGTACATTAGTGGAGAAAGGATTGATTATTAATGCAATTAGAAAAATTGGTGCTTCAGTGGGGAGAGTGGATCATTATTATATGTTAGGAAGCAGAAAACAAAATGTAGTTGGATTCTACACGGTATTGGTACAGGAAGGTTTGGAAGTTGTAACGATGATGTTTGATTTTTATATGTGCAAATGAATTTTAAAAGTGTCATTAAAATAAAAGGCCCAGCTTCTCTCTTCCCTTTCTGGTAAAGCTCCTCAAGAGACTGCTCATAGTCGCTGCCGTCAGTCTCTCAGCTCATGATACCATGCCAGACCACTGCAGCCATCGAGCCCCTGTTCCCGCCCTCCACAGGAACGGACACAGCCAAGGACACAGTGACCTCCATAGCTCAGTATGCTGCCACTTCTCTCCCTTGACCTGTACCTTCTGCTTCCGTTTCCTCACTTGACTTCTGGATCGTCGCTCTCTCTTTGTAGTCCCCAGAGCAGACTGATGTCTTCCAGTCTGGTTTCTGGCCCTCTTAGAGTGCACAGAGCCACAAATGCTTTTATGTAGCTGGGTAGACTCTACCGAGGGCCTCCATTGGGTGCTTGCCTTGAAGTCTATTGTAGGGTGAATGCAGCCTCCATTTTTTATCCCAAGTTAAGCTTTTTCTCAATCTATGCTTTGAAAAAAACAAATGCCAGCATGTTCCCTTCACTTGGGTGTCTTTTTAGTTTCTCCACTATAGCAAGTATACTATCAAACTTATAATGTTCCCATACCCCCACTCTGACATTTTCTAACTCCCACGGTGCCTTAGTCACTTTTCATTACTACGACCAAAATACTTGACTGAAACAGCTTGAGAGAAGAAAGAGTTATTATTTTGACTCATGGTACCAGAGGGTCATAGTCCATTATGATGGGGGAGGGCATCGATGTGTGGCTTGGACCCTAAAGCTAAAAGAAAGGAGTGACCATTGTTTACATGGTGGCACACAGGAAGCAAGGAACAGGCCAGAACTAAGGGTGGTTATAACTTTCTAAAGCCCAGCCCTAGTAATCTTCTTCAGTCAGCAAAGGCCACCTCCTAAAGAGTCTACAGCCATTAAAATAATACTGCAAATGTGGGGCCAGGTTTCAAAACAAGAGCTGTTGGGGGACCATTCCAGATTTAATTGGCAACACATGGTCTTCATTAAGTAGGAGAAATATCAATCTCATGATCTGTTAATATAAACATATAATAAATATTAGTTCTTTTTTAAATCACAAGTTGGCAACTTATGGCCTAAACTTGAGATCTAAGAGTTTGATTTTTATAAATTATATGGAAACAGGGCTATACTCGTTCATTTACTGTTATGGCTATTTTGCAGAGCTAAGTAGATGCAGCAACCCCAGAATGGTTTCAAAGCTATGGATTGTACAGTCTACCTCCTTGCTAATGTCTGATGACCCCAGGAATTATCACCTAAACATCTGGATTTGGAGCTGAAGGAATGGACAAAGAAAGAGAAAGAATCTTGTTCCCTGGAACCATTACGATTGGAGATAATTTTGCCTTAACTGGGATACTTTTAAAATTGAAATTGGTATTTGGGACAGGCAGTAAGATATAGCTTCGGGTGCCTCTAATGGATCATTGAGAACTAGATTGGAAAGAAAGAAGTGCATCAACTAAGGTTAGAATTAATAGAATTAAGTAAAAAAAATAATAGAAATCAATACTGGTAAAGCAACAGTCTTCATCAGTAGCTGGGAGCATTAAGATTCTTTGTAACTTTAGATACTTTCCGTGTGAAACAGTAAATCAAGCAGCCATTCGCTCTTCGACAGTGGACAGAATGCTATTTATTATTCAAGATAATAGCAGGGACAGAAACTCAAGTGCTCCTTGAATTGTACAAGGGACAGAGATGTGAGACAAGAACAAAATGTTCCACTCTAACGAGTGGAAAAGAACATCAGAAGACGGGTAACATGGACGTTTGAAATAGTGCAGAATGGTGGACAGGAGGGAACAGCTGTAATTACGTAAAGATCTAAGGAAGTGTCAAGGAGCCAGTGCTTGCACGTTTGACTTAGCAATGAGCTAGCTACCAAGGGCTCTAATGAGGACCAAAGAGGATCTTACTTGTGTGGAATGAGACCTGGGTAATCATTACTTCCCCTTCTCTGAGGTTTTGTGACATGAGAGAACAGAGTGTGGAGGCAGATGGGCTACAGGGCTGTCCTTCTAGAGAGCTAGTTCCAAATAGCTGGAAGGAAGTGCTCTGAAGTAAACTCTTGGACCAGCTTTTCAGATAAAGTCCTTGAGACTTGGAGCATCTTCCATGTTTCTTGGAGAGGAAGGACCAGGCCATGGGCTGTGGGTTAAACTGACAGCTCAGCCCTGAAAGGATGAGCAAGTTTAGGTGATGCCTTTGAGGAGAAAGACCATAAGACAGTTGGGTACATAGCAAGTGAATAAGTCAGATCTGACTTGGTGCTGCTGGAGGGGATGCCCAAAGGCTGTTCTCAGGAAGACAGAGTCGCAGCACTACTTAATAGAAATAGCTTTATTAGTTAATGAAATGATTAATTAATGAAATCCCACCTCTGCTATCCTTGGCGGGCCTATCCCTCACTGAATAAGACATAGTTTACCTTCTGGTTTTAAATTTTTTGCCTTTTCAGAGTAGGAATGTAGCTCAGTTGGTAGAATGCATCCATAAACCCCAGGGTTTGATCTCCAGGGCTGCACAAAGCAAGCATGGTGACACATGTCTGTAATCCTAACTCTGGGAAGATAAATGCAGTAAAGTCAGAAGTTGGCAGTTATCCTCATTTGTATGGTGAACTTAAGGTCAACTTGGAATACATAAGACCCTGCCTCAAATCTGTCTTGGAAATGGGCTTTCCCCAGTTTTGTCGACCTCAGGATATGTGAGGAGAGTCCCAGGATAGTACCTGAAAATATATGTTACCTGTCCAGATCTTCTCAGAGTTAGTCATACTCAATTCTCTATAATGCTGGATCTGTTGATTCGGCTTACAGCCCTGTATTGCATAATGATGTTTTGGCCAGTGACAGGTCATATATACATGACAGTGATCTCCTAAGATTATACTGCTTAATGATATAGACATCCTGGTTCACGTAGATGTACTCTGTGATGTCTTCACAAGGATGATATCACTAACAATGTATGACTCAGAACATGCGACCATCCCATGTGGTCACTCCAGGAAACTGTTTTATGAAACAATGAGATATATTTCCTGTGGATCTCTGAATTCAGAACTAGCAAGAGAGAACATTTTTGGAAGGATGCGATGCTGGTTGTGACTGAAAAAGTCAGATTTGCTATTCAGGAACGGTGTCTCTTTTACTTTACCAATTCCATGGATCATTTTGGCTGCTAGAAAGACTTTATTTTTTTTATTCTGAGGATAGAAACACTCAAGGCCTCTTTTTACCCTAAGTCATTGCCTCTAAAATCTACACGCATTCTCTAGATGAATGTAGTAGGTGCATGAAATGACTGAGCTTCTAGATTATGGCATCTGTCTTCAAAGTCCAGTTAGCCTTCTGGTGACCAGGGTCAAACCTACATATCCAAGGTGATTTCTGGCACAAACATGTCAAGATGCCTACTTAAACCCTAAATGCTTTCTATTCTGTGCTGCTGCTGTCCACGTGACCCTCTGAATTCCCTCTGTCCTTCTCTGTCATGTTCACTTTATGAGTCAACCTTGCTTTCATATGACAGGGGACTGGAGATGAGCAGGAAAGTATGTTATTGGAACTTATTCTATAAACCCCTTCTTTACCTCACCTTAGGCCAACTATGTCCCTTGACTGAAGGTCACAGAACCTGTCAAAAGAAGAGCATTCTCATCACTGTCCTCTCTAACCTGGAGTCTGTTAAGAATTCTTTCAGAGTGTTTCTGTGAGGTAGAAATTATTCTCTGAAATTCCTGATGAGAAAAGCAGGGCTCAGAGTGTAACTTACTTAACATTATATAGCTCAAGGCTATATAGTGGAATCAAGGTTCAAACTATCATGGCTTCAGGACTAATGCTCTGCCCATCACTCCAACTGACCGTGGAGATAGATGTCCCTAGCCTCTATAATTCATTGTCCCAACTCATCCAAGATATGTGATCTTGTAACCCAGCTGTTTACTAACTTTGCTGGGGTTCCTGTCACTAGAACATGCTCAGTGTTATCATACTTGGGCATGATCTAATTTGATCTTCATTAAAAAATGGGAGGAACTAGAGATTATCTTATCATAGTCTCTATTATTGAAGGGAGAAAAGCCAAGCATGGATCAGGTCTATTGTTCTCTTCAGAGTCACATTGTTGGCCAGGAAAACAGAGAGAAAAGTTTGCCTTTAGCTATATTGCCGATTACTGTGCTAGGGTCCCCAGTTCCTCAACTTCTTTTTAAATAGGCTTGAGATCCGGGGCAGTGGCATGGAAAAGAAAGGGAGAAAAAGCAGGCATTGCACCCTTCTTGGAACCCATCCCCAGACTTGTATGTGTCCTCATCAAGGCTCTCCAGAGCTTATCACTTCCTATGTAGCAAGAGGGGTGCTCAGGGTCCTGGTGAGCACACAGAGACCTCAGAAAAATTAATTATCCAAATGCTTTATTTTGTTCATTCACGCCTTTATGGACCCTCTATCCTCAGTTGGCTTGTATGGTGAGTTCTATATTAAATCAGGGTGATACTCCTGTGCCCCCAAGAGGCTGGGATAGCTGGGGCTATTGCTGTAATACCTTGATTGCAAAGGGGGAAGGAGCCCTGCTACCTTTCCCTTGAGGAACATCTAATCCTTCCCTGACTGGCCTTGCTGCTGCGGAAGCCTTTGCCCCAGCTGCACATCTGCTTCTGTAATGCGTTTTGTTGATCTCTCCTGAGAGGGGGTGCTCACCATAAGGAAGGTGTTTCATTAGGTCTTAATAAATCCTGTATGTGCAGCCTGGCCTACCTCTCCCCCATGGAGCTGCTTTCTGCATGAGGCAGGGAGAGGTGGATGATTCAGACACAATTTGCATTGGCAGCAGGAATATTATTTTTGCATTATAAAGCACAGTGGGTGACCTTATCAAAGCTGGAGGAAGTGAGCAGACAGCAAGAGAACAGGTGTCCACAGTAACAAGTGACACCCTGAGGCTGGATACTGGCAGGGGGGGATGGTGAGAAGATGCTGAGTCCCTCTGCCACCTTGTGCTAGGACAGGGGTTGCAGAATGTTCAGTCTTCTCGGTAGAAACTCAGGAAACAGCCCAAAGTTTGGGGGGCAATGGGGACACGGAAGAATCAGCCCTCCGGGTGGATCAAAGCTCAGAATGAGCCTCAAACAGCACATGGTATCCTTGCTGTGGAATCCCTATAAACATAGGTGTGAGGTCTTGCTCGGATTGGTGACTTAAAGAATGAGTGATTGGACAAATTTAAGAATGTCTGAGTGTGAAGGAAGCACCGGATACATCAGAGGTGCTAAGAACAGTACATTTTGGGGAGGAAGGATGTTGAAGTCAACATTAACATATAGAGTATTGAGGCTGTATGGACCCACAGCTAGAGGAAAGTGCTATGGTAACCCCTATTGACCAGCATAGTTCCAGACAGGCCCTTCCCCCACCACAGGGGGCTACGAAGTTGGTTTCCTGCCAGGCACTTTGGAGGTTCCAAAGAAGAAGAAACCATTGACACTTCAGAACTCACTGGTCCTGGGGATGCTCCCTGGAAGTCACCCAGGCCAAGTAGATAACTAACCCTTGTAGAAAAGCCCTCCATTCAAGGGGCAAAGGCGATGCTTTGGAGGCAGCGGCTGCTTTGGCACAGACTCATCTCTGAGATGAGCTCATCCGAGGCCTCACTTTCCTTGTCACTCTCTTTGGATCTTACAGTCTCCTCCCAGGGACCTGTACTCTTTTATTTAAACCAGAGAAAAGTGGGATATTTAAAAATACTATTATTTCTATCACTGTTTCTGCCATTTCCCCTACTATTTGTGCCATTACAGCAGCTGCTGAAAAACAAGTAAATGAAGAATTTATCATTTGCATTGCAGTGCTAAGTGTTGGCATTCAGAATACTAGGCATTCAGCCATGCACTTATCTGAATGCCTGCACTCACCTGCATGTTAGCTGCTGTCCTGGCCTCAGGGTGTGTATTTGATACCACTGTTCTAGTTTGAGGATTCAAGATTCATCTTCTTGAATTGTCTTCCTCCTCATCTCCTCTGATTGGGGCAAACACAGGGGATTGACCTCACCGGCTGCTTGGCTGTGTTTCTAAGATTTTCAAATGTGATGCACATTTTTTTTTTCTGGCCAGTTAAAGGGTATTCTCTTTGAGGAAAGAGAAACTCTCTTGGGTCACTATGGAGGAGTGGTACGCATCTGAGTCTCTCCTGTTTTGTTCTTTTTAAGAGCATGGCATCTGAAGTCTGGGGAGGTGGATCAATCAGTAAAGTGTTTGTCTTACAAGGGAAAGTACTGTGTTTAATCCCCAGAATTTTTGTGGAAAACCTGGGGACAGTCCAGGCTCTGAGGAAGAGGGGGTGAGTGAATTCCTAGGCCCATGGGTCAGGCAGCATTCTTACTTGGAAAGCCCCAGACCAGTGAGATCTATCTCTCAATAGATGATTGATTGGGATAAATAAGATAGATAGATAGATAGATAGATAGATAGATAGATAGATAGATACATACATACATACATACATACATACATACATACATACATGATATTGATATTACAAGAAGAATGATACAGGGACACCTGAGGATATTGTCTAACCTCCATACTGATATGCATGCATGTGCAAATGCACTCCACATACATATTCACCAATTCAGGTTTATAAGCATGTATATGTGTGTTCACACACATATACTCACATAAACGCACACACACTTTCCCCACTCTTTCTCTCTCCCCCACTCTCAGTATCCAGCATTAAGCACAGAGATGATTTTAACCTGAGTCTGAAGTGTCCCTGCCTCCCTGGGAGCTGCAGCCAGGGGAATGCCTTGTTTCATCCATACTTACAAACTGCTCAGACTCCTCTCACTCTACCCCTTCCCAAATGATGCAGATCACACCGGCTACAGCCCCTATATTTCTCAGCTTTGGACTTAGGGCATCATCTGTGGTCACCTTCGCCAAGTGTTTGCAAATATGACAACTTGAGATACTCCCATCAGTCACGTTTACCTGCGTTATGCTGCTCATCCATCTAGACTTGCTATTTAAAAAAAAAAAAAAAAAAAAAAAAAGGTCTTTTTTTTGGAGATATTTTTTGACAGGCTTCTGCTTTGGGGTCGCTGCCCAGAGAGGCTGTGTGGTCAGAGCATAGAGTCTGAAGAACAAAGGCCCTCAGGATGCTGCAGAACCATACTCACCCTGAGACTGTGCCAGCCATAAAGGCACCGTGCCAAGTGAGATGTACAGTCCGTAATTGCTTATTTATATCCTGTCTGGGATCGCTTATCATGAAATAGCTGTGGCTATAGTTTATTTTCCAGACCTCTTTAGAGAACCAAAGTTCATTACACTCTGGAAGAAGAATGGCACTTAAAAACAAACAAACAAACAAACAAACAAACAACAGGAAATTTCTTTGACTGGAAACCTACTATGCAGGTGGAGTCCTTGAAATCGAGATAGAAGTATAATAGCCTGTCCAGCATCACATGAGGCCTAATTAGGTGGGCTTTCCTGACCCCAGCTTATACAATTGAGCTGCTCAGCTACCGTGTAGGGACTCACACAGGCTCTTTATTTTCACACACCTTCTCACATTTGGGGATTGTTCTTGGTGCAGGCTTCTTACAAACCACTTCCAACATAAGCAAGGAAGGAACCTGGGAATCCTAAAGCCCTTTCATTACACCAGGCTGCTTTGGAAGAATGTGGGACGTCACTTATTCTGAGGATTTCTCTAACAACGAGTCTTTATGGTATGGTGATCTGTGCTAAATCTTAAGAGTTGTAGAATTAAAAAATAATATAACATGGTGATTAGAGTGAGTTTGGGAATTAGAGAATAAGGAGACTGAATCGTGTTGAGGACTACTGACCACTTATAACACAGAAGATAGAGTCACTCAGGCTAAACTATAGTGTTTATGGAGACTCTTGAATCTTGGTGTAGGTAGAATTTTTTCCCTATGCTCATTCATAAGTATTTAATTGTCCAGGACTAGCCATTAGGCAAGATATCTACATGCATATTATTATTTCTTACACTATGCTACAGATTCATAAACTAGATCCAGGGATACATCTTCTTACACAAAGTGAGAAATTCAAAAGCAATGGACAGAGACAATGGTCTTTTATCAAGTTCAATGCTAAATTTATTTGGCTGTGAAATCTGACCCAAACAGAAGTCGAGCTGTGTGTATTCCTCACTTACTTCACATCATAGTGAGTTTTTGTGTGAAAATATGTATGTGAGTTTGAATGTCTTAGATTCTATAAGGTGGTACAAGTATCTTTATCATCTGTCTATAAACCTGAACTGTTTCCAATTCTGAAACACCACTTGTCACTTGTCCTGAGGGTTTTGATTAGAAATGATGGTGTGGACTAGAATCTGTGTTTCACAGCTTCACAGGAAGTTCAGTGACATGCCTCAGGACACTTAGCCCAGGAATGGCACAGATAACTCTAGATGCATGTATAGTTTGAAGGGTTTTGATCCATTCATTCCTGGTAGCAGAATTATCTGACCTGTGATGTTATTTATTAAGAGGCAGGCGCCAAGCCTGAAGAAGTAAGAAGAGATGTCTACTTTGTGCTTAGGGTCCCACCTGAGAGTAAGAGTCTGAATTTTCCATCCATATGGATACTAACATGAACATCAAGAGTAATCCCTCAACTGCTCGCTTCCCTCAATCCCCAGTACCCAGTCTTGGAAGTTTCCTGTGAATGTTTCTTCTCACTTCTTGGTATTATTTCTTCTCCTTTCTTCTTTCTTCTTTCTTCTTTCTCCTTTCTTCTTTCTTCTTTCTTCTTTCTTCTTTCTTCTTTCTTCTTTCTTCTTTCTTCTTTCTTCTTTCTTCTTCTCCTTCTCCTTCTCCTTCTCCTCTCCTCCTCCTCCTCCTCCTCCTCCTCCTCCTCCTCCTCCTCCTCCTCCTTCTTCTCCTTCTTCTCCTTCTTCTCCTCCTTCTCCTCCTTCTCCTCCTCCTTCTTCTCCTCCTTCTCCTCCTTTTCCTCCTCCTCCTCCTCCTGCACCATCACCATCACCATCACCATCACCATCACCATCACCATCACCATCACCTCGATATCATTTCAAACTACTCTATTTCTCTGCTTGGCCTCTCCACTTCTGTCTGCACATAGCGAATGGAAAGATCTTAAAAACAACTCCTGATAATGCTGTTAACATCTGAATGTGAAATGTTCTCCATAGGCTTGTGCATTTGAACACTCTGTCTCCAGCAGGTGGTGCTGTTTGGGAAGGATGCGGACCCATCAAGAGATGGATGCTTGCTAGAGGTGGTTGGTCTTGAGGTTTTATAGCCCCAACTTGGTTCCATTTTCTCTCCTTCCTTCTTATGGGTGCAGTATGACTAGTAGCCACCTGCTTCTGCCGGCATGCTTTCCTCTTAGGATGGATTCGACTCCCAGAACCACAAGGAAAAGGAAACCCTATCTCCCCTAAGTTGATTCCTGTCAGGTATTGTGTCAAAACCCCAAAATCCAGGAAAAGTAAATAAGGTAAATGTCTAATAATTTTCATGCTTTTTCCATTTCTTTTAAACACATTGAGAATCCTCAACATACTTTGGAGTTCTGCATCAATTGTGGGCTGAGCCCCTGCCATCAAAGTGTCAGATTTATCCTGAAGATGGAAGGACCATCTTGTGTATGTTACCTTGACTCTACTCTAGGAATTTTGCACATGTAGTCAATTGAGGATATTCTCTTTCTTCCTTCTGCCTAGACAACCCAAGACCCATCTCATTCTTTAACTCGTAGCTCAAATTCCCCAACTTTGGGCTTCCTCTGTCAAATGATCTTACAGTCTTTTTTTTTTTTAATTTTAATGGATCAAACCACAAACTTCAGTTATGTGTTTATTGGTATTGTAATTGATGGAAGCCTGGTACTTGCCCATAACCCTTACTAAATCATTTTCTTAACTCTCATATTCCTGAACCTCACACAATATCTGGCATTCCCTAGGTGTTAAATGATCATTGGAAGAATTCCTAGCTAGGGAATCAACGTATGACAGGCTAGGTTTTGTGATATCATAGAACTTTTTTTTATTGAGTGTGATTTGTATGTAACAAAGCTGGAACCACAATCTAGCACTATTTCTCCCAAGCCCCACGGGCTCTCTGCTTACTGCTCTCTGCTGGTGGTATCCCTGGGGTTTCTCTGGCACCAAGATTGGTCTCTTGTCTCCCAGAAAAAGTGAATGCCTTATTCTCCAGAAACGCATGAGCTTCTCTGTCCTGGCCACTTACATTGATGAGCACAATGAGGCTTCTCTATGGCCCCTCCTCGTTCTTCCCCGTCCTTCCCTTTCACCCCTTGCAGATTGTGTGAGAGAATTTACTGACGTATCAACAAAGTGCCAGTATGACGAGGCATGTGGCAACATACTATCTGTCAAGAATGGGGAGGAAAAGGGATTCTTGTTCATTCCCGGTGGGGGCATAAATTTGTGTAGCCACTGGGAATGGTAGAATTCTCATATGACTTAGCCTTTCCAGATCTCATTATCCCAAGAGAGCCCAAGCCTGTATAGATATAGTTGTCTCTGCTCATGCCTGATCATTGCTGTATGCATCATAACGACCAAGACAAGGAAACAGCCTAGATGTTCATTAGCATAGGAATATAGAAATTGAGGTACCTATACAGAACAGGGTTCTATTCGGCTGTGAAGAAACAATGTCCTTTGCACATTGTTTTCAAAGCCTTCAGAAAGATATATTTTTCAACTATAGGATACTTGTGCCAATGAGGGAGAAAATCACACAGGTGGGCAGTGACACTGTTGAGGTCTGACCTGAATATGAGTCTTCAAGGTGACATCCCAGAGGCAGGAGATGTGAGAAGGACTCTCAGCCTCTCAGTGTTGAATGTGAAGGTGGGGGTAAAAGAGAGAGCTCCATGGTCTATTATGCCACATAATACAATTAACTTAATACCTATTTTTGGTCAGGTATTGTAATAGGCTTCAGTTTATATATGGTCCCTAGACTAAATAATTAGCTGACCTCAGTTGTAAGTGTTATGAAGAAAACAAGTACTTACCAAAGCAAAGTTGCTAGATGCAGGTGCAGGTGTCAGGGGATAGACTGCCCCTTGTACACCCCCTGTTGAGTGGGGTGAGTGGCTTAGAAGCCCCCCGGGGCCGAGTGGAAAGCATCTGGCAGCCCTCCCATGTCTGCCTACCCAGAGCATAGGTGGAACTCTGGCTGGATATGGGCTATCCTCCCTCCCCACTCTTTGCCCTGCCCCCCTTTTTAGTTCCCACAACTTACTTTCAGGGTTGGGGACGCTAAGGATCAACAGGGTTCTGGGCATACCCAGATGGGCTCCTAAAGGCCATTTGCATGTGAGATGCCTCCAGCCATCCCACCCCCCCCAAAAGGAAGTGCATCTTGGTTATATTGCCACTATCTGTACAACTCTGAGCAATCCCATACTTACAGTGGGTCTTAGCCTCCCATTATGACATGGGCAGAGGAGAAGGAAAGAGAGCTGGCTCTCACTTATTCCAAGAAGTTCCTGTCCCAGGATAAAATGAATAGCACTGTCATTCAATCTGGCCTCAGCCTCCCTGGGTTCAAATCCCACGTTTCATAGTCTTTACCAACTAACACTGGACAGATTGCCTGGGCTTTCTGTGCTGCGGTTTCTTTATGCTTTAATATACAGATGGTAATAGTTAATTCTTCATTTCTGAGGATTAAATGAAATTGTGAACATAAAATGTCTGGCAATACGCCACAGATGCAGCAAGTGTCTAATAAACATTAGCTGTTGTCATCTAATTATTTGCTAATCGCTCTAGATATAAAGGAGGCTTTATTGTCCTGGTTTTATGGGTGAGAAATCTGCCAAAAGGTGTTGAAATTAGTGTCAGGAAGTAAATGGCTGACCAGGGAATCAAACCTGGGACCATTTTGTTCCAAGGCTCTGCTCTTCCACGGGTGTTTCTCTCAGTTTCTGACCCACAACCCTGAAAACCAGCTTGACTGTGCCCAGATCTCAGCATGGCCTTGAGCTCCCCTTACGATGCCAT
Source organism: Mus musculus (assembly GCF_000001635.26). Classification (NCBI taxonomy): domain Eukaryota; kingdom Metazoa; phylum Chordata; class Mammalia; order Rodentia; family Muridae; genus Mus; species Mus musculus. Next base: position 162,317,749 of record NC_000068.7, on the reverse strand, counting down.
CTTTCCTTTCCATATTTTGTTTGGCTCTGCGTTACCAGTTATGGAAGATGTCAGACGGATCAGCTTCTAACATGGGAACCCTTTGTATGAAATAGAAGCATCCACGTACTTTTTATTTAACAGCAGAAATACACAGGCCAGGAACAGGCCCTGATGTCTCAGCAGCCATTTACACTGTTTGGGGAGCCTGTACTGAGGTAATATATCAAACCGCCTGTGGACCATGCCACAGTGGAAGTAGGCCTGGCCACAGGAGCTGTCTGCAGAAGCAGCCCCTGGCCTCTGGACCAGGCAGTAGTAACCGAAGGTAACTGTTTCTGATGGGGATTATGGTGAGAGACCTCTATGGTGGATTCAGTTTCTTGGAATGAAATTCTAGAGGTAGAAGGAGATAGCTGAACTCAAGCCATCATGTAGAGCTGAAAAGAAGAGGCCAAAAGGGCAAAGGGCAGGGCTGGTACTGTCCCAGGCTCTTGTTTTGCATGGGAGATTGTAAGAGCCAGTTTTCCAATGTGTCGTCTTAGGGGAAATTTTGCTCTGTGTTCCCAATCCCTCTTTCCAAATACAGCTCTCATCCTTAATAAAACACGGCTTTTCCTGTGGTTTATTTCATATTAGGTTTGTTGTGACCGAGATGAATTGTTTGTGTGTGTGTGCGTGTATGTGTGTGTGTTTCAGGATACTTGTGTGTTTATGTACAAGTGTGAGCATACACGTGGAAGCCACACAACAACCTCTCCATGTGTCTCTACCTTGCCAGCTCTGGGATTATAGGAGTGTGTCACCACCCCCAACTTCTTTAATTCCTTTTCTTGTCTTCCTCTCCCCTCCGTTCCCCCCTACACTTCCTCTTTTACTACTTTACCCATATCCCACCTTTCCTTCCTCATGGGTTCTGTGGAATGAACATATTCTCCCATCCTTGCAAGGCAAGCTGTTTACTGACTGAGCCATGCCCTAGTCCAACTGTTTCTTTGAGGCCTGTGGTGAAGAAAAGATAACAGGGAGAAAATCAAAGCGCTCATCTCAGGCAGCCAGGTCACAGGGAGAAGGGGCTGGGGACACACCCCCAGGGACAAACTTCTTCACCTGGGCCTCACCTCTGAAAGACTGTTATGAGTTCATAGATACACTAATTTGCTAGATAGTTCAGAGCCCTTGTGATCCAGTCCCTCCCCCAAATCTCATCAACTGGCAAGCTAACCTTTAACACACCATCCTGTTAGAAGACACTTTATATCCATAGTGTTCCCAATTAAGACGATGGGGTATGGTGGTTAGAATGGCAGTGGCCCCATAGACTCATACGTTTGAGTGCCTTGTTGAAGTAGACATGACTTTATGGAAGGATGTGTGTCACTGTGGGGGCAAGCTTTGAAGTCTCCTATGTTCAAGCTATTCCCAAGGTGGAACACAGTTGCTTCTGCTACCTGTGGATCAAGATGTAGAACTCTCAGCTCCTTTTCCCACCTGCCTGCCTGCCGTGTCTGCCAGTCTTCATGCTTACTGCTATCACGATAATGGACTAAACCTCAGAAACTGTAAGCCAGCCTCTATTAAATATTTGCCTTTCTAAGAGTTGCCATGGTCATGTTGTCTCTTCACAGCAAAGGAAAACACAACTAAGGCAAGGAGAAACATTTTTCTATTCTATATCACATATTATGTCTTATTGTTCTTGTTTTTATGCATTTCTCAAATTCACTCCATCCCTCCATCCCTCCCTCTCTCCCTCCTCTTTTCCACCCCTCCCTCTCCCTCCTTCTCTCTGTCCCTTCCTCCCTCCTCCCCTCCCTTCTTTTCTCCCTTCTTCCTTTCTTCCCATCCTATTCATTTCCATGTTCTGATCAGTTCCCTCAAATTTATCTTCTAAGACATCTATTGTGTTTTTATTATGCTCTTACATTTTGACATGGGTGAGTTCTCTTGATTCTCTTGATGCCCCTTTCTTATGCATCATTAGCATTCTTGTGCTTATCCCCGCCTCTTTCTTTCATGTTAAAGAGGTGCTGGGTCCTTGGTGTCTCTGGATGCCTATTCTTACTTAAAGAGGGGGCTCAGCATGTGGAAAGTGTGGGCTGAGAGAGAAGCTTATTTCCTGACAGATGGACTGCACAGAGGTGATGAAGACCTCACTGAGGCCTTCATGGTATTTGTACTTGAGATCTATTCTGCTTTACTTCAGTTTCCAAAGAGATACAACCGCTGTTCTACTAAGGGCACAGGGAGATATATTAGGAGGCTGGCCCAGGGACTGTCAGACAAGGAGCTACTTTTGACACAGTGTGTTGTTTCCTGTGGGTCACCACCCCTGGCTTTGTATGGCACTGCCCACAGCAAGTCATAAAGTCAACCATACAAGATTCCCTCTGTTAGATCTGCTTCTATGGTTAAATCCTCACTCTCACCTAGGAAGAGAGGAAGAGAGAAAGGATTATATTCTGGATGCTTGGCAGGGGAATTATATTAACAGGGTTTTATATAATTCTTTTGGGTCCTATGCCCATACCCACCCCTGCCAGGCATTGGAATCTGGTGTCCCCAATTTCTAGTTCTTTCTAGAGTTCTGTTGAGTTGGCTCCCTTCTGCTCCTCAGTGTTGGCGCTCCCCACCCAGCCTGACTGGCTACTGTTTTTCTTCACCCCAAAATGATAGCATCTCTTTGTTTCTTTGTTTCGGCTGATTGCTTTCTGCCTCCCATGCACATGTAAGCTTATGTTTTTGCAACTCCTACACTGCTCTTTTAGTGAGAACGGAAGAGAAAATGGAGCTTAATGTGTGTGATTAATCTATTATAGTTAATTGGAAGCTGATCTTTCCTCAACCTTTTTTCCATCAACCTTGATATAACTGTTCCTATACATCATCTTTTACATTTGTGTACCTTACTACCTTTGTTTAATATATATATATATATGTGTGTGTGTGTATGTGTATATATATGTGTGTATATATATATATATGTATATATGAATGATATATATTCGTAAAACTGAGAAAACTCTAACGGTTAGGGTTTCATTCTTTTCTCTCCTTTGGATTCTACTCATGTTTCCCATCATGTAGTACTTTTAGTGACTGAACATTTTCATCTTTATATTACAGTACGTTGCTACACTATAAATTATTGAATCACATCTTTACCCCAGGGAATCCAAACTAATTCCTGCCTTATAGCGTTATAAATAATTTTGTTTTGAGAAGTTTCATGCAAATCTTTGTTGGTGTTTTTAGCTCGCTTTCTAAGTTGGGATTGTCCGTTTTGCAAAGTGAGTATTTTGACAGAATCTGACTCATACTGTGATAAGGAATATGATAGATGTCAAATTACCTCTCAATAAATACTTTTGTCAGTATGTAATCCAAACATCCAGAGACTACTCATGGGATGTTTGCCAACATTTAGAATTATCCCTGTTGTAAAATCTACTAATTTGATAAGAGGAAATGATACCACATACTGACTTGAATTTTCTTTTCTACTCGTGCAGATGAACAAAAACACAATGTATTTTTATGTGTGTGCGTGCATGCATGCATGTGTGTGTGTTCATGTGTGCATGATTATGTGGACATGAGCACATGCATGTGTGCATGTGTCTATATGCATGTGCTTGTGATGCATGGATGCACATGTATGTGTGCATACCTGTTTGTATATGTAGGCATATGTGTGCATGTGCATGCCCATGTGTATGTGTGTGTTGTGTGTGTGTGTGTGTGTGTGTGTGTGTGTGTGTTAGGGTGGACAGTGTACATGTCACAGTAGATGTGTGGAGGTCAGAGGACAACTTCACAAGTATTGGTACTCATCTTGCTACTTGTTTGTGACAGATATTCACACTCTGTGGGCCAGGCTAGTGCGAGCTTTCACTGTTTTTCTTGCCACTGCCTCCGGAATAAAGGGATGGGCTACTAGAGTGGTCCAGCTTTATTACTTCTGAGACTCCAGATTCTGTTCCTCACACATGTGTGAGCAGTGTTTTATGCCCTGAGCCATCACTCCAGTTCTCATACCAGTGTATTTTAGAAATGTCCTCTAAAGTTTCTTTTCCTCAATACTTTATAACTTCCATCATGTTTATAAGTTCTTTCTAAAAGGAAATCATACTCTACTTGCTAATTATTATAAAGTCTATTTTCCTAGTTTTTATTTGCTTCAGATTTTTTGATGTCTCTGATGAATAATTTTAACTTTTATGTTGTCCATAATAAAAGTACTTTGTATTTTCCTTTGCTTCTTGTTTTTAAAATTTATTTCTGTATCCCTTAAAGGGTAAATATCCTCATAGATTTTTTTTCTCCATTAAATGATTTTTAAAATTCTTCTTTATGTTCAGCTCTTTATTCTTTGTATTTGTATGCTGGCTGATAAACTAATTAATATTTGGTCCTCAATTCACTCTTTTTCAGATGATTACACAAGGATAATTCTAGCCCAGTATTCCTCTGCTCTCTTGAAGTGGGTTTCTTCTTATTAGGCCCTGTTCCTCCTTGACTGTTCTTGGCATCATTACTTTCTCTGTTCTTATCTTAGCAGAGGATTCTTTGAATAACTACAACTTTACAGGGCATTTGATGCTTACAAGAAGGATCCTTTCTCCTTATGCTTCACTGGGACAGAAGTATCGTCCTCAGCATCTCCTTTCAGGTGACCTTTAGAATTATCTGAAAAATTCCAGAAGATTCTTTGGTCACGTGGCAAGCACTGTACAGATTATTGTTATGTGTGTGAGAATTTCCATCTGGTTGAGTGGAGTCTTCACATTCAGGGTCATTGTAGGGGCATGTCTCTTTACTTTTCTAAAGTTCCTTTTATGCCCCTTAGTAGTTTTTGGGGTCTCTTTGTCTGGTCCTCACCTGTCTCCTTTAAAGCTGCTTGCGATGTATTTGCCACTATTGTGATTTAATTTATTTCCTGTTAGGATCTGCAAGTGGCTACTGCTGCTACGGGAGAAAGCTCTTGTGTTTGCCTGTTTATTTTTAAAGCTCTTATCTTACTGGATTCTGTCCACAACTCTTGAGGTCTTTGGGTAGGAGGACTGGGATTTCTCAGTATTCACAACCTAATGGGCCAAACACAAAATGTACTTTTATCTCCTGCATTTTTTTATTACATTTCTTCCTCATCTCTTTCTTGCCTCCCTCCCTGTTTTAATTCCATTGCTTAGAATTGTAAATCTATGCGAATGCTATTGGCATAACCTTGTTGTGTTCAAGAATTTAATTGAAATGCATGACTTGTCTGACTCCTGTGCTTGGTCTTGTCCTTTGGTTTCCTATGGACACGGTGGTATTCCAAGGTTGTTGTTTTCTCATTCTAGAATGCTCATTTCTTTAAAGCCTAGACTATGGAAATATTTCTTTTTCCCCAAAGCCTCTTTTGCAGCAATAGGTTGGACATTGTTTCTCGTACTGTGTTCCTGCTAAAATTGTCCAACATAGAAATTCATATTAACTTTGCAAACAGTCTTCACATTCCTAGAATAAGTATGATGACTACCCATATACTCCTTTTTCACACTGTGATAAATTTACTTTAATTCAGGAATCATTGTTTGTATACATAACCATAAGTCAGTTTGTTCAATGGTTTCATATTTTATTTCATATAAAATTACCAAGCTTGTTAAAGGAGAGAAAAGAAAAGAAAGAAAAAAAAAAAGAAAAGGAAATGAGCGTAGCTCTGAAACAGCGTGTAAAGGCGTGTGTTGAAAGGCCACCGTCCGCTGCTCAGCTTCTCTGCGCCAAGCCCACTCTCATAGGCCATCCGTTTCTATTTCTGTTTGTTCTGAGGGCTGTCTCTGCATGTGTAAATAATTTGCTTAAAGTGCTTTTCTTGACTTGTTGATTTAAGGCGTCTATGACTTTCTGGGAAGAGAAAGGGATTTGTTCTTTTCAGTCACTCTCTGCCTCCCATTGTATTGAGATTTCACATTCTCTGCCTCGGCCTGGCAATCTTTTCTTTCACATTCACATGGTATTTTTAACCTGGTCTAGGAACGGGTGTGTTCTGAGACTGGGAAGAAGCCATTGGTGGCCACCTCTGCTTGTCTCCTTCCTTTCTGTTGCTTGCTTAACGCTTGTGGTCAGTGTTTGCAATTTCTAGATGTTTCCTTGTAATTCTTCTTGTCATTCATGACTGACTAGTCTCCTGGTTCTGAAAGTGGAGTATTCATAAGTCCCTCTTACATCATTATTCCTGGGTAGGTACTCTGCAGTGTGCTAGGACCCTGACTTGCCCTCTTCTGGATTCAGATGTACTTTCAGTATTTCTCAAGGGAGCCTGCTCCTCACTTCAGGTTCAATGGCTGCTCTTTTGTCCAAAGCCTATGATTTCCTTTTATAATACTCTCTGAACTATTGCTAATCATCTTTGATACCCACTCCACTCACAGCTTTATCCCATGGAATTAGATTTGCCTCTCACCTTTTCTTATGATCCCAGAGCTATCTGTCTTACCAATTGAATCATTGCAAGACACTCTTTGTGGTTGCCATTTGACACATGTATTTTTTACATGTTAGCTTTAGTGACCTGAGACGGACAAGGGAAGTGTTTTTTGTTTTGCTTTTGTTTGTATGTGTTTCCTGTCACCCTTAAGCCCAGAAGCATTTCTGCTTTCAGACGCTTGTTTAGAGGCTTGAAAAAACCCTAGTATTAGTTTTGTTTCTACATCTCAGGCTGGCCTTGAGCTAATAATCTTCCTGCCTCAATGTCCCAAGTAGTGGGATTTAGACATGATACATCCCTGTGTCTCTTTGTAAAACACCTTAGTACTAAAGTGATAGAAGCCCAATAAATAGGTATTTCAATTAAACAATTATCAAGTAAATGACTAAGAAAGTTTACATGGGAAGTAAATTCTTTAAGATTATATTGCTCCAAATATTTGAATGAGATTTGCTTATTTGAGGGGTATATAAATTTTTTTATGATTTTTTAAACTTACCAAGCAGAATGGGTTTTATAGCCCCCTGCCTGCTTTTCGAACTAAGTTCTCTTGTAGCTTAGGCTTGCTGTTACAGTTTGTGTATGCTAGGCCCAGGGAGTGGCTGTAAGCCAGCACCAATTAAATGTTGTCATTATAAGAGTTGCCTTGGTCATGGTGTCTGTTCACAGCAGTAAAACCCTAACTAAGACACTGGCTTCAGAGCTGCTATGTTGTCAAGGATGATAGTGAACTCCTGGTCCTTCTGTATCTAAATCCCAAGTGCTGGGATGCCTGTTATGACTCTCACCTTTCATTATAACACGTTGATGTCTATCTGCTTAAGTGGATGAATGCTTGCTCCTTCGTCTCCCCATCCTTGCACATGCCAGTCCCTCACACTTACACTTTTTATTCTCCTTTCTCCCAGCTGGTTCCTCATTTGTTTTTGCTGGTATATTGATCAATCAAGAGGTATATTTTATATGTGAGAAAAATTGCACGATTCTACCTTACCCTCCCCTCCATTACCCTTGGTGTTTCTCTCTTCCCTTTGTCCCCTTCCTCCCTCTCACGATCACTAGACTTCTACTTTCATATCCACCACCCCTACCCTGAATGCACCCCATGTAAAGGTCAGAGGGCATCTTGTAGGCGTTGATTCTCCCCTTTCATCACGTGAGTTTGACAAGCCAAGCCCAGGCTTAGCAACAAGTGCCTTTGTCTAGGCTACCGTCTCCTTGCCTCTTCTACTATCTTAGTCTTTTGAGGCAGGGCTTTTTGATCAAACCCAGAGCTAACCTATATGACCAAATTTCTCTGGTGATATTTTTTGTATCCAAACACCAATCCTTTTTCCTGCTAAGCAAGATTCTGAGATACTGTCATAGTCTTGAAACTCTCTTATCTTTAATTCATCTCTTGACAGACATCTACACTGGTTCTATATATCAGCCACTGTAAATATTGTAGTAATACATATGGATGTGCAAGTATCTATGTAGCATACCTAGTTAGATGCCTTTAGTTTTATAACAAATAGTATACTATATTGACAGATAGCTATATCACATGGTAGTCCTGGTTACAGATTTCAGCAGACAATCTGGACCTTTTGTCACAGTGGTTATACTAGTGCATCCACCCACCCCACTGGGTGAGACTCCAATTTCTTTATATGCTCCCCAGCTTTTCATTTGTTCTATTGATGATGAAAACTATTCTGACTGGTGTATACTGGAATTTCAGTGACGTTTGAATTTGCATTTTCTCTGATGGAAAGGTGTGTTAAACAAACCTTCATAAGTTTATTGGCTTATTGTCTTCAGTCTTTTGAGAACTGTCTATTAGTTGATTTGCCAATTTATTGTTGGATGATACATGGGTAGTTTTGTGTGTGTATTTGTCTTGGTGCTTAATATTTTCAGCAGTTCTTTATGGAGCCTAGATATTAATTTTCCATCAGAAGTTATATGCTGTATCTCACCTATTTATTGCATTTATGGAACAATCTATATCCCTGTAATGAAACCAACTTGATCTTGGTGTATGTCCATGAATTAGTTTCCTAAGATTTAAAAATTATTTTATTTTTCTGTATAATACATCCTAATAGCAGCCTCTCCTTCCTTCCCTCCTCTCAGCACCCCCTACCTCCTCCCCCAGATCCACTGCTCCTCTGTTTACCCTTCAGAAAAGAGCAGACCTCCCAATGATATCAACTGAACTCAGATACAAGAACAAGATACAGTACACCTAGATATAGTCCCTCATATCAAGGCTGGGCTGGGCAATCCTGAATGCGGCAGGAGGTTTCTGGATAGTATTACTCAGCTGTTAGGGAAAGAATGACATCATGAAATTTGCAGGAAAATGGATGGAACTAGAAAAAAATTATCCTGAGTAAGGCAACTCAGACCTAGAAGGGCAAACATGGTATGGTTTCTAAGTATTTTACTGAGAGTGTTGTTTCTACATTCATCAAGGTAATAGGTCCATAGGTTTCTTTGTTGTTGTTGTCGTCATTGTTGTTGTGTTCTTACTGGGATTTTTATCAGAGTAATATTGGCTTCATAGAATGCCTCTGTTAGTGTTTTATCTCTTTCTAATTTATGGAATCAAGAAATCTGAGAAGCACTGGTGCTAGCTTCTTTCAAAGCTTGAGGAAATTTTGGCAGTCAATCTTGGACCTTTCTTTGTCACAAGCTATTACTGCTTTAATCCTATTTCTTATTATGGATCTACTTCATTCATATATATATATGAATTAAGTTTGGTAGGTTTAATGTGCCTAGGAATTTATTAATTTCTTTTGGATTTCCCAGTTTCCAAAACTATAAATTTTCAAAGGATTCCATGATGATACTTGGATTTCATCAGCATATTTCTGCAACATTTCCCTTTAAATCCTTAATTTTATTTATTTGAGTATCCCCTGTTTCTTTTGCTTAGTTTGGCTAATGGTGTGTCAATCTTACTTAATTTCTCAAAGAGCCAAAGCCTTTGCTTCATTGCCTCTGTGTTTTTCTTTCAGTCTGCACTTCATTAATTTCCGCTCTGATCGTTATTACTTCTTTCTCCCCACTGCTTTGGGCTTCCTCTTGTTTTTGTTTTTCTAAGACCTTGAGGTCCATAATTAAGTTATTTATTTGAACTCTCCATGATTGCTTTCATATGGGCCCATATAGCTCTTAGCATCCCTCTTACAGCTCCCCTTGCTGGTTCCTCAGAAGCTCTGCTCAGTGATGTTTCCATTTCCCCTTGATTTTGGAATTTTTAAATCTCTTCTTTAATTTCCTCACTGGTGTACAGTCAAGAGTATACTGCTCATCTGCTCACTCTTTCATGGCTTCTCTTGCTATTGATTTGTAGTTTCATCCCCTTTGATTGAACAAGATATAAGAAATTACTTTGATTCATTTGTTCTTATTCAGAGTTGCTGTATTCCTTAGAATGTGATACATTTTAGAGAAAGTTCCATGGGATGCTGAGAGGAATGTCCATTCCTCAGTTGCTGGATTGAATGTTCTGTAGATGTCTGTTAAGTCCTTTTGAACTATGCTGCTATTAAACTTTGATATTTCTTTGCTGGTTTTATTTATTTATTTATTTATTTATTTATTTTTACTAGTTGACCCACTTATTAATTAAAGTATGATACTGAAGCCACTCCACATTATTATATCAGGACCCCTATTTGTCTCTACATAACCATTAGTGTTTGGTTTATAGAATTGGGATCCCCAATATTTGGCATATATTTATTTGCAATCATTATATACATTACTGATACATCATTCTCATTGTGTAGTGTTATTTTGAATGTAGTTATCTTTTGAGTAATTTTGGTTTGATGCCTCCTTCAGATATCAGAACAGCTACATAAGGTTAGTTTGGGCTTTCATGTGTTTAGTACATTGACTTCTGTCTTTCCACCCTCATTCTGTATGGTCTTTGCCAGTGATGGCTGTTTCTTGGAGACAACAGGTATTTGCGTCTTATTGATTAATCCAATCAGCTGATCTCCATCTTTTACTTGGAGAGTTAAGACCTTCTATGTTTAGGGGTTGTTATTGACAGAGTTTTGGTCAGTCTTGCTTTTGTGTTGGCTGCATTAGGTTAGATACGATTTGTTCTCTTATTTCTCTATTCATGTTATAATTTTTTTATAGCTTACTATTCTGGGCATGATGACTTTATCCTATTTTTCATTTATTCATCCATTATCATGAAATGTTGTAGTGGGTTGGTCTGATGCTGCTTATATTCTAATGCTATATACTGGTTATTTAAAATGTTGTCTCTGCTGCCCCTGACTCAAGGTGATAGGATGTGAACTTTCTGCCCAATTTAACTGGTCAGTATAAGGCTAGAACCTGTGATTGGGCAGTGGAGGGAGGAAGGTGGGACTGGAGGTTCAAGGGAGTGGGGTGCGGGGAGAAAGAGGGAGACTGAGGAGCAGGAAGCTGAGATGGACCAGAATCACGTGGTCAGGAGAAACAGCGAGTAACGACGGACTTTATAGCTGGGAAATAAGTTAGTATAGCCCTACATCTGCCCAATCTAGGCTTATGGCTTATAAATAAAATACCTAGATTGTGTGTCTTTTATGTGTGCTTGTTAAGATTATAAAATCTTTCTATAAAAGTGTACTTTCTTATACTCTTATGACAGAGGATTTCTTCTTTTTCCATGTTTAGGGTGTCTTTAAGTATCTTCTACCTTGCTATACATTTCTGTACTTTCTATTTGTCTTGGAATGTCTTTATTTTCTCCACAGATTTAAAAGACAACTTTGTTGTGGATAGTCTTGGTTGAGGGCTTACTTACCTCCAAGGCTTTAAATACATTATTCCATGCTTTCTTGACTCTCAGGCTTCTGTTGTAAGGTCTCATGTTATTCTGATGTGCTTCCTTTTGTAAGTGAGTAAAAGCATTTTTTCTTACGCTGTTTATTGTGTTTGTAGTTTTGACATCTTGACTACAGTGTGTCAGGGAGAGGTCTTTTGTGGCTGTGCCTGTTTGGACTTCTTTGTTTCTTGCACCTTGTTGTCCATTTCCCCCTTAGAATCATAATTTTTCCTGTTAGAGTTTCCTGGATATATTTTCTACGTTTTTAGCTTTCCAACTCGGCTCCTACTCCATGTATTCATAGGCTTGGATTCTTTATCACATTCTCGTGTTCTCGGGTACTGTGGTCATGGTCATCTGTTTATTGTTCATTACTGATCTCTGTTATAATTGCTTTTCTCTTGATGTGGTAAATACCATGACCAAAACACTCAGGGAGAAAGGGGTCATTTTTTCCCTACAGATTAGAGTTTATCATTTAGGGAAGCCAGGGCAGACAGAAGCTCAAGCAGGATCTGCAGGCAGGCACTGTAGTGGCCAGCATGGAGGAAGGCCACTTGTTGGTTTCTTTCCCAGCTTGCTCAGCGGCCTTTCTCAAACACCCCAGGCCCACCTGCCCAGGAATGTCTGTGTCCACAAGGCTCTCTCGTGTATCAATAAAATAAGCAATGATGAAGACACCCCCACAAATACATCCTCAGTCCAGACTTGTAAAAGAAAGTTGTCAGTTGATATTCTCTCTTCTCAGGCGTGTGTAGATTTGTATCAAGAACGAACCAGAATAAAAGCTCGTGGTGCAGAATTTATTGCTTTTGTCCTGGGTGAGAGGGAGAAAGTATGTATTTCAGAGCACAGAGATGAATGTTAACGTAATCACTTGTATTTTTTAAAAAAATCAGTATTATCTAATAGTACACTGGCTTCAACTTATCTTATTTGTGGTTGTGTATATGCGCATACCCGCAGCATATGTTATATATGCCTGCAGCATATGCTATATACCTGCAGAGGCCAGAAGGCTCTGAATCCCTTTGGAGCTGGAGTTTCCGGTGGCTTGGAGCCACCTGACATGGGTGCTGGGACCTAATTCTGGTTCCTTACGAGAGTCACAAGAGCTTTCAACATGTACTCCATTTCCTGGCCCTACACTGGTTTTGAAAGCCCTTCCCTTTTCGGAGTCAACAGTTGATTAAGCTTACTGTTTTATTCCTTAGTTGTCTCTTCTTTCTCTGCTTAAATATGAAAAAGAACGAATCCTCACTCCCAGATCTACCCAAACATTGGCATCCTTAATTCCATATCTTTTTTATGAGGACAAAGGCCTTTGATGGGGAGTACCAAGTTCCTGTGAAAGGTGTGAGGGTACTTCTTAACGCACAAGGTCCATCCCCAAGATGACTTCTTGTGAGCAGTGGACCTTACATAAGATTCTAAGTACAGAGTTCCTGTGGTCCTCACTTCCTGGGGAAGCACAGCCTTGGCCTCCTTCTGTTTCTGTAACAGTAATGGATGATGTGGTTCCTAGGATTTTATGAAGTGCTAATGTAGCATAATCCCGTGAATCAGAAAATGACATTTATTATTATATAGTAACAGATCATTCATTCACAGCCAAAATTATTGCAAACTTATTCTTCATCTAAAATGTGAAAGCTCGCACAGCAATTTACATAGATTAAGTATGAAGTAGTTTTATTGTTGCAGAAAAACTTTGAGTTTAGTACTGTATTTATTATTACCCCAAATTATATGTGAAAACACATTTCAGAAATTCAGGTTGAGCTCTTTAATAGAATCCTCACCAGAGACTTCTCAAAGCATAGAATAAAGAACTCCCAAATAAGAAAACATAAGTAAATAAAATTTACCCTAAGATCTAAACAAAGGAAATAAATAAATGTGAAATTTAAACACCAGTAAGTAAGGAAAGAAACTAAGAATAATGTAGTAAGGTGGAGAGATGAGTGAAGGTTTTTAACTCCTCATTCCTGAATCCTAAGATTTCTTCCTACTGCAGTGGTCTTCAACCTGTGGGTCATGATCCCTTTGGAGGTCAAACAAAGCCTCTCCAGGGGTCACCCAAGACCATCAGAAAACACAGATATTTATATTATGATTACATTATGTAATAGTAGTGAACTTACAGTAATGAAGAAACAACAAAGTGATTTAATGGTTGAGAGTCAGCACAACATGAAGTACTATATGTATTAAATGTCACAGCATTAGGAAGGGTGAGAACCACTGACTTAGAGGAAACCAAATTCACCGAATACTTATCTGTCCCCTCATCTGATTGAAAACTACAAAAAATGGCATAGGTTGTGGGAAGTATAACTATAAAAAGTGAAGTTAGGCTATATAGACAGTTAACTTTCTTTAATTTAGCCAAATGTTCAAGGATGTCTATTAGATTGGATAAATATATAAAAGTAGGGGCTACTTCATTATAGAAGAATAAATATGTACAAATAGGTGCAGTTAATCTGAATGCTGAATATTTGTTGCACAGACTCTAGGAAGAAACAATTGATACCTTGTATTCCAACAATTAAATGTCACCTCGCTGGACTTTCCTTTCTTACAATTCCATCAGGTCTCAGGAATCAGGCAGCACAATATATATTTAGACACACACACACACACACACACGCACACACACACACACACACACACACACACTTTTCAAGCAGCTTTGAGGAAAAAAAAAACAAATTGTTCCCTAATTTAGTGGCAGTGGAGTCAGTCACTCCCCATGTGACTGACTTCCCATACCATAAAAATAAAATCAAAAGTTTGGCTGGAACCACACAAGCAGAGTCATGTGGTCAGAAGGAGAGAAAGGCCATGACAACATAAGAGCACACCACAAACCAAAACAGCAGCACAGCGAGGCCAGGAAAGAGAGAGAAAAACACGGAAGCAGGTGAGCAGGGGTAGCTCTGCCAGAGCGGTGATTTTAACCTAGAAAGACATAATACATTGAGGCTGGGAAGTAAAAGATTCACAGCCACTTTGCTCTATTAAACAGCACTGAATAAACAGGTTGATAAAGCCCAAGGATGAAGCTGCAAACGGACAGAATGAGATTAATAGGGACAAAGATTGTGCATTAGCAGGAGTACAGATACCACAAGTAAATTCACGGCAGTAAAAACTAAAAATTAAGAGAGAACAGGAAAGACACACGTCTGGGGGAACAGCAGAGTGGAGGGTCTGGACAGGTCTAAGAATGCCAAGGGAGAAGAGATGAGGTGACTGAGGGGTAAATAAGATGATGAGGAAGAAAGAAGGCTTAGTCCATGCATGCACATATGACATCTACATCATGCTGATGCCATGAATGCTGTCTGTGTACACACACACAGCTAACATTGTATTCATTCAAATACATTATAGCAAAATATTGATTAAGCCAAACTTGTTTGTTGGGTTGTCTAGGCAGCAGACATATTTTAGAGGTTTTCCTGTACTTAAGTTTTCACAGCAGTTCGAGGCCAATATAATTAATATTTCTGACTTGCCGATTAAGGAGTTAGGCACAGCTAAGTGCCTTAGCTAGGGTAATGTAGCAAGTATAGACAGCAGAACTGGGATTCAGAAAAGTGGAACTCACTACTCAGCTTGTAATCGGAAAAGAAATTCCTAAAGTAACCAAGTTTCCCAATGTTGTTTTAAAACAAAATCCCAAATGTTCAATTTACCAAATGAAGACTCGGGAGTCAGAAGCTGTGGTGAAAATCACACACAGAGGGAGAGAAAGCACCCATCTGACCTTCCTACTCCACTGATGTAAATACCTTTTAACTCAAAGTCCCTCCTTTCTCTCTCCTGGGTTTTCTTCTGTTCACTCCCTGTCAACTGGTTGCTTGCTCCACCTCTTGACCCATCATTGACTTTATTTAGCTCTTGTTTACAGAAACAATTAAAGGTGTGTGCTAAGGCTGAGCCACTGGACTGGCTGGGTTTTGTGTGTCAGCTTGAAACAAGCTGGAGTTATCACAGAGAAAGGAGCCTCCTTTGAGGAAATAATCCCATGACATCTAGCTTTAAGGCATTTTCTCAATTAGTGATCAAGGGTGGGTAGTGCCATGACTGGGCTCGTAGTCCTGGGTTCTATAAGAAAGTAAGCTGAGCAAGCTAAGGGAAGCAATCTAATAAACAGCATCCCTTCAAGGCTTCTGCATCAGTTCCTGCCTTCAGGTTCCTTCCCTGTGTGAATTCCAGTTCTGATTTCCTTTGGTGATGAACAGCAATGTTGAAGTGTAAATGGAATAAACCCTTTCCTCTCCAACTTGCTTCTTGGTCATGATGTTTTGTGCAGGAATGGAAACCCTAACTAAAACAGCCATACTACAACTACTTGTTTACAGTAAACACAAAGCTCTGGGATGAAGGTGTGTGCTAGGGCTGAGCCACACCACAAGGTTTTTCTAGTTCACAATCTTGGAATTCACAATGGGATCAAATATCCTGCAACATTCCAAAATGAAGAAAGTCTGTTGCCAGCAGTCACACTATTGTATTCACTCATTGGCAATGAATTAGAGGACCAGCCTCTTTCCATCTTCCCAACAATTAATTTTTGTCTTTAACAATATGATTTTACTTAGAAGAAAAATAGAGACTACAGTCAGGCATTGGTTACACTGTTTGGGTGGTGACACGTGAATGCTCAGAGCTCACTGATCAGTCAGCTTAGACAAAATTGTGAGCTGCCAGTCAGTGGGAGAGCCCATCTCAAGGCAATAAGATGCGGAATAATAAAGGAAGGCATCCAATCTCCTGATCTGGCTTCTGCATACTCACACTTGGATGTACACAACTGTACACTCACATATGTATGCCACACACACACACACACACAAGATATATAGAGAATACGAAGATACTAAGAAACAGAATATAGATTATTAGTTACCAGACTTGGGAAGGAAGAATGTAAACTTGATGCTTAGTGGTCACAGAATTTCTCTTTTGAGGGGTTGAAGATATTTTGGAAATAGACTATCCTGAAAGCGGCACAGGACAGCAGTGTTGCAGAATCCTTCACTTGAACTTAATTAAGATGGTAAATTTTATGTTATAATTTTTAGAAGAATAATAAGAAAATATACACTAGAAAACATTGGTCCTGAATGCTGTCTAGGCAGTGAGGCACAGCCTGCTTAAGTTGTTAAACCCTGGGATAAAGAGTTGGATTTTTTTTCTAGACACAAAACATTCTGTATAAAAAGAGAGGTATGTGGTGGGGAGTGTCAGCTGGTTTCAGAAATCTTTAAGGCACCATTTGGTCTTAGAAGATAGATGTTACCTAAAAGATTTGAAAGAAAGAAAACACAGTTCAAGAGTATCACAGAATAGAAGGCTGAGAGGTAATTGTCTTCACGGGTAAATGTATTTGAGTACTATAAAATGCAGGGCATCTTGAAAAAGATAAATTAATCACAAGTCCAACTAATTAAGAGTGAGTAAAAATAAAGATTAATGGATGCAGAGCTCAGGGTTCAAGGATTGAAGGTTTGGAGTGAATCTATATAAATATGGAACTAAGTGTGATTAAATTTTGCAGTTGCAGTTATAGATCAGGAATGAAGGTTATATACCCAATCACTAGAACATAAGTAGCCGTTGGTACCCAACACTCATCAGTTTGGAGGAAACTTAGAGGAAGAGGGAAAATAATGCGAACACCCTTCACATCATGGAGCCATGAACAGTCTCTAAAATTAAAACAAATAGCTAAGAATACATTGTTCCTTCAAGTTCTCAGTGTCTGTTCACACTCTGTTCTCAAACGTGAGTAAATCTTTTGCTTAAGGCACATCCACAGGTCTACATTTCTTTCAGTCCTATTTCTGTTTCCCTTTTCTTGTGTCCAAACAAAGAGGATATTTATCCCATGTTTGTTATTTATTTATTTTTATTCTTTTGCCATCTACCATGCATCTATCTATCTCTGTATATATCAGAAGATATTTAAGATGATTTTTGCCATATGTTAATGATAGTTATTTCTGGATGGTGAGACTGGGAAAATTTTTTTTGTAACTTGAATTTTGTACTTCTTTGCATTTTTTGAGTTCTTCAAAATGAATATGTATCATTTTTCACAATAACAATAAAGTGATCTTTCTTTAAAAATAAAAAGTCAAAGCAAATATGTCAAGATGTTCACAGTGGTTTAATCCTAGTTGGTAGAACTGTGGGTGTTTATGATTTTATTCTTTGTAGTTTTCCTATTTTCTGACAGTTTTAATTTATTAAAATGTACAAAGAATTAAGAGAGGGAAAAAAGTGAAGTGCAAACAGACTCATGCTAAGTTATACAGTCAGCGAGTGTTGAAACTGTGATTCAAACATAAATTCAGGCAAATTGAGATGGGTTAGCTGGGACACTTGCCAAAGTAGAAAGCAGCAATGGAGACCTACTGTCGTGGAAGTCTTCCTGATGGAGCTACAATCCCTTTGTAGAAGAGGCCAGTGCTTCAGTGGTGGGTGAATTACTTCTATCTAAGACTCAACTTTTGATTAAAATACTGAAAGGCCATGGAGGGGTCTGGACACCCCTGCCCTGTAGACTGTATATTTGACTGATGGAGGTCTGCTGGCAACAGATGTTGTTTCATAGACATAGATAGGCTTTGGCTCTGGCAGCTACTTTTGAGGCTCTCCGTTGCCTTCCTGTGTATGAGTAGGACTGAATGTATTCTTATCCTTAAATGAACTAAGTCAGGATCCAAATCCAGAACAGACCCAGGAGACTTGATACATGGGTGTTTAATTCAGGCTTCCATGCACTTATAGCTGGCCAGGGTCTTCAACTTGCTCTCTAGTTCAGAATCATTTCAGCATACCGGTGGATCAGGTTCTGCTCCTACTCTCTCTTTTGCTTATAAGGACATTGTGTGCCAGTACAGTAGTTGAATAGTGACCCCTTTCTCTGAGATATATGCAATCTGTAACCTCTGGAACTTGTCCCTGTGACCTAACTTGGTGAATGGTCTTTGCAAATATAAGTAAGTTAAAGATCTTCAAATGAGATTATCTAGAATTTAGAGAGGGCTCTACATTCTTTGTAAGTGAAAGGCAGGGGAAGGTTTGAAACAGAGTGGCAGAAAGAAGACAAAAATAATACAGGGGCAGAGAGTGAAAGGTGTAACTGCTCAGAGCACCAGTACCCACCAGAAGCTGGCAAAGACCAGGCAGGTTTCATCGATGGAGCCTCTGGAGGCTCCTGTAGACAGACCATGAGTTCAGACGATGACCTTCAAAACAGTGAGAAGATAAATTTCTGTTGTCTTAAATCCAAGCTATGTGAATTTTCTATGACAGCCTTTGGAATGCCAGTTTCCTGCTTGGGTTGGTAAGAGAAGTCCTCAAAGTTGAGGCTTCTGACTTAACACTAGATCTCAGGTCTGGGGAAGTAGCTTAGTTATAAAGTTCTTATATTATGAACATGAAGTAGAACATGCCTCTGATCCCAGCAATGGACTAGATGCTCTCAACTGAGGCTAGATGCTCTCAACTGAGGCTAGATGATCTCAAGCCCATAGCACGGCCTAGGCTAGGCTGAGTTATATGAAAAAGGAAATTTGAATTAAAAACCTAATCATAGAAACAGCAGCAGCAGTGAAGGGGGAAGAGGAAGAAAATATAACTAACTGCACAACATCAAGCCTGCAAAAATAGCAGCATGGGTGAGGGAGAGGCTCATGAAGTTCTGCCCCTAGATGAGAAGCTGTTAGCAATTCATGGCTGTTGGGGAAAGTAGAGTCCATTTTCTACAGGGATGTGGTCCCGGAGAGGCTACCCATGCTCCAGTAGATGGTGTATACAGATAATACTATATGGACCCATGAAGGTAAAATGTGGGGACAGTGGGGGAAGAATTGGAGGGGAGCTGGTGGGGATGGATTTTGATCTGAGCACCATAAATGCATCTATAAAGTTCTCAAAGAAATATATAGGCCTCTTGGCTCTGTCTCACTGCTTCCTTACCTAAAGGCCAGGAATGGAGAAGTAGCCATGTTGATTTAGGGCCACCTGGCAGGAGGATGCTGGCTGTGTCCTCTTGGCCATAGGTCTTTCCTTCCTCAATAATGCTCACTTCCACTGTCCAGCCCCAGAGCAGATTTGGGATCCAATAGAAGGATGAGGAATTGGGAAGTAACAGTGACACTATCTCCTGCCTGAGCTTGGCCTTAGCCCCTAACTGATTTTTTCTACATCAAGTCACTTTCTCCAGTAACATGACTGACCTCCCCGCTGGGCCCTACATATTGCTAATTGCTTTTTTTTTTTTGGTTTTGGTTTTTTGAGACAGGGTTTCTCTGTATAGCCCTGGCTGTCCTGGAACTCACTTTGTAGACCAGGCTGGCCTCAAACTCAGAAATCTGCCTGCCTCTGCCTCCTGAGTGCTGGGATTAAAGGTGTGTGCCACCATGCCCGGCTGCTAATTGCTACCCAACCCTTCAGATCTTTCATGAGCCAGAAGACATCGAGTCCTAAAACTGTTCTTCCCTGTTCCTCAGACTGGGGGTTGCAATCAGATTCCACCAGTAAGATCTTTGGAAGGCAGAAGACCCAGAATGTAGCTAAGGGTACCTGTCTGTGTCAGGAGTCAGCAGACATATATCTTTGCTTCTTGTTTTCTGACTTTCCTGGCAGTCACCCAAACAGACCAAGTTGGTTTTCCTGTGACACCTGTACATAGGGGTTTCTTTTGTAAGGTTTTCCTGACTGTCAGTCTAAAGGTCAGAGTAATTCTATGAAAAACCCAGTGTTGGGGATATCTAGAGTGGCTTCTCTTTTTCCAACAGGATTTCACAGAGATCTGAAATTACTGAAAATGACTTGATGTAGAAAAATCAGTTAGGGGCTAAGGCCAAAGTCATTGTTACTTCCCAATTCCTTATTCTTCCATTGGATCCCAAATCTGCTCTGCCACTTCTCAGTTCTCTCATGCATCTGTCAGCTCCCAATGGAATGGCACTTTTTTTTTGTCCATGTCCTTGGCCTTCATTTCCTCATACACTAGTCAGGCAAGGTTAGTAAATGATTTTGGAATGGCTTGTGTGGTGTTCCCCTATAATGCAGAAGTAGGGTGGAGGTGGGTGCTCATCAGGACAATTTTTTGGCAATTAGCACTAGGGCTAGCAGCTTTGGGAGTATCAAGGAGCTGATGGAGGTGAAATAGACAGTAATCCAGACTGAGGAATATATCACACCGACACCTCCATCAATCTTTGAGTAGAGTACTGTGAAAATGGCACACCTTGATTGAGGCTACAGTCTGCAGCTATAAGACAGTCCTTAGAGAAAATGACAGCTGAAGACTGTGTGATGAAATGTCCCAGCAGCTGCAGCAACAAGACTTCCTCTCAAGGAAGTCCTTTAAAGTACATTGTGAGGCTCACTTTTCCATTTAGCTTAAGAAACACTCATGGATAGAGAATATTGTATGTTCCTGCATCACTCATTCTACATGATGCTTGCTCATGAACACTTGATGGTCACAAAGATGAGTTGCTGAATGAATGAGTGGTCAAGGGGGATGAATTCATATACAGTATGAGAGGGACTGAAGCCCTCATGAGCAGAATTTCTACACAAGTGACAAGTTTGGCAGGCACCCATTGTCTGTGATGAAAGGACTATTTTAATCCTTGGTGCAGGTAATAAAGTGAATGTCATAAAATATCAGGAGTGGATAAGAAATTGGGTCCACCATTTTGGTCATAAACAGTAGAAACAGAGGGCACGGGGCTCAGAAATTCTACTCTGGATGCTAGGAGCCCATGATAGAGATTAGCCTGAAGAGCCTTTGGGAATTCTAGTCATCTTCATGTCCCCATGAAATCTCCCATGAATACAGCAACAAATGAAAAAGGCCATAGTGATAGAATCAAGTAAGTTACATAACCCATAGATGGAATCTGGAAGAATTGTCCCCCGTTCTATGACTAATTGGAGTAGTCACTTAGTCACTCGTTCTGTCAAACGAACTGTACATGGGGCTTCAGTTCTTCTCTGCCCCTTGAGTAGAGGACAGAAGCTCGTCTAAAATGGGACAGACATTCTTTTCTAGGAAACAATCCCTCCAGAGAATCTCAAACTTTTATACTTTTCTCAAACTCTTTCCTGTTGCTTGAGGCAAAAACCTCACAATTCCAAGGCACAAATTAGCAGGGTAATTGTGGCAGTCTGCTGCTTCTTGGAAGGTGTAGTTTTCACAAGTAGAGTGCTAGAGGTGGGCTGGTAGGAATGTTTATGAGTGTGGGGGTTTTATGTATGCCATCTGTTCTTGGTGTCAGAACCAGAGGGTAGGAGTAAGAGAGGATCTAACTATCCCCCTTTTGCAATCTCATCATAGTTAATAATAATAATAATAATGGTGAGTTCTTATGAAGAACTCAGCATCTGCCCAGAACTGTTCTAAGTCAGGGGTCAGCAAGCTGTGGTTCATGCTCTGTTTTGCCAGCTTTAATTTTGCAGAGCCTTAGAGAAGCACACCTGTGAAGGTTAGTCTGCATTGCCACTTTCCCTGCATTTTAAATCACCTGGGAGACACATCTCTGGACACCAGTAAAAGGTGTAGCTAAGGAGAGAAGACCTACCCTAAAATAAGTGGTACCATCCCATGGTCTGTGATCCTAGGTTGAATAAAACAGGGAAAGCCAACTGAATGCCAGCATTAATCTCTTTAATTTCAGATGATGAGCACAGTTATGACCAGACATCACATGCTCATGCCTGCATTATGAACTGTATCCCATCAAACTGTAAGCAGAAGTAAAAACCTTTGTGCATCAAGTTGTCTTTTGTCGAGTATTTAGTTACAGCAATGAGGAGTGTAACGAATACAGCAGCTCATCTATTTATTTATCTGTTGTCTGTCATGGCTGTCAGATTTCACTGCTGCTACAGAGGAGCTCTGACAAGGACTTTATGTCCTGCAAAACCTGAAATCCTGACCCTTGAACCTTTTGTGTGAGGTGTTTGTCAACTTTTTCTATGAGTTGTTTCATATATTAATTCTATAATCCTTATGATATGGTCATTGTATTATCATGACTTTAAAGACTGGGAACAAAGAGAAAGATGGAAATGTTTGAGGATGTGGCAGAGAAAGGACTCGACTGCCTAAATCTGACTCCAGAGCCTGAATCTTAACCACTGTGCTATGTTCACAGTTACCCATGAGGTAAGAGAATCTATGGTGCACCATGAACTAGGGTGTGAGATGCATGTGTCTATCTGCTTTCTAGGAGAACATCCAAAAAGAAAATCTGGGAGACAGATTGTGAGCTTGCTCTCCTTATCTCTTACAAGTACAAGAGTCACTGATCTTTGTTGTTTAGGAAAGGTCGAGGGAGCTGGGGAAATGGCTCAGTCTCTAAAGTGCTTCCCACACAGGCATGAAAACTTTCAGTTCCCTAAACACATGTGCAAAAGCTGAGTGTGGAGGCACACACTTATAATTGTTGTGCTGGGGAGACAGAGATAGGCAGCTTCAGCATCCAGCTATCCTAGCCTAATTGGCAAACCTATGATCAGTTAGCAACCTGTCAAAAACTTGATGGATGACACCTGTAGAAGAACAAAACTGGAGGTAAACCTGTGGTCTCTACATCTATGTGTGCACACACATACCCCTCTGTCTCTGTCTCTGTCTCTGTCTTTCTCTTTCTGTCTCTCTCTAACCCTTCTGTCTCCTTGTCTGTCTCTTTCTTTCTCTCTCCCATCTCAAAGAATGTGCTAAGATTTAAAAAATGTATTCACAGCCATATGATTTATTTTATAAAAGTGATGCCAAGTCACAAATGCACAGGCACAGATAATGCACCATTCACAGATCCTGCCTGGGGAAATAATGACTGTGTGGTACTTCAGAGCACTGAAAGATGAGCTAAAAATCAAGAACTAAAAATGGGCAAATCATAGGATAAAAAGGCTGGTGAGTCTCCCTGGGGGTTGTCTACAGGGACCCCATTCAACTTACTCCAAAGATCCCGAGGAGAATTGTCATCTCCGCAAAGTGACTCTGATTAAGTGTCTTGGCTGTTTTGTTCATAGCTGTATTACCAGGGCCTACAAAACTGCCTGGTATATCTAAGGAGCATGGTCTACATTTGCCATAGAAAATACCTTGTCACCAGTGAGCTGACAGCCCAATGGAAGGGAGAAGATGCCTGCTTCCCCCCAGTGGCACATGGGTATAACTTCAGTGCAAAGGAGACCTCCATAAACTGTTACTCCTCATTAAGCTTCTTCTTCTGGACAAGTTTACTAACTGCAATCACAAGCCCAATTAAATGCCAGGAGTCTGGAGAAAGCACCTACCTGTGCCAGAAAGCAAGACTAGAAGGATGCACCTAAAGAGAGTGTGTGATTGCCTTCTTTTTTTTTAACCCCACCTAACTGATTTTTTTCTTGTATTCCTTAGGTATAACTTCATAATTAAAACAATTTCCCATGCCTCCTCTGAATCTAATGTTAATTCATCTCCACAGAAGCCATGAGGACTTCCAGATACATTTTTGGTGGAATGAGCACAGTAGTTCATTAAGGGTTGAATTTTCCTTCCCCGAGTTCCATATGTTGAAATCTGAACTCCCAGTAGGCCATGTGAGCTTGTTGGGAAATAGTGATTGTATATGTAACTCATTAAGATTAGACTGTATTGATAAAGGATAGACACTGACTGACTTTTACATATAGAAAGGAAAGGAAAATTTGGGCACACAGGGGAAAATGCCAGGTGCATCTGAATGTATGGACCAGGTCATGTGTTTATAAAGCAAGAACACCAAAGATCTTTGAAAGTGTTAGGAATCAGAAATGGGGCTGTGTTAGAATAGATCCCCTGCCAGAGTCCTGGAAAAGAAATAGCCCCAAAGATATGTAGATCTCAGGCTTCCAGCCTTCAGACTCTGAGACAATCAGTTTCTGTTTACTTCCCCTCAGAAGCTTTATTGTGGATTCATAGAAAGGAATCCAGAACCCTTCACTCAGTTCAGTTCAGTGTGATAGTTGCCTCATCAATCTCATTTCTTCATCCTTCTCTATTCTGTCTTTCCATTTAGGATCTGGTACTGCCATGGAGCCTGGATGGAGCCACTGGCTCATTCAAATATCTTTAGTAATTTGAAGCATACAGTTCATTGGGGCTGCCTAGAATGCAGCAGACATCAGCAAGGGTAAGAGTAGCTGGAAACATTAGCTGAAGTGAAGACCTTGAAGAACAATAGAGGGTATAGGGATTTAACTGTAAGCACTCCAGTTGACAAAAGTAGAGTAATGGTGATGGCCTCGAGGACCAAGGAACTGTCTGTATCTGTGAGTTGTCCCTTCTCCCCTCTATTCTTCTGATACATGACATAGCCATAGTGCCTTCTCATTGAGAAGGGCCTGACTAGACCATAGGTTAGTGATTTAGTAGTCCTGGAAGAGTCCTTTGAAGAGTGGTTTCTGAACGAAAAAAAAAAAAGATATAAAAGGAAGAGAAAGGAACATGATGGTCATGAATGTTAGCACCAAATGAAAGAAAGAAAGAAAAAATGAAGGAAGAAAGAAAGGAGGGAGGAAGGAAAGAGAAAGAAAGAAAGAAAGAAAGAAAGAAAGAAAGAAAGGAAGAAAGAAAGAGAGACAGAAAGAGAGAGAGAGAGAGAAAGAAAGAGGGAGGGAGGGAAGAAAGAAAGAAAAAAGAAAGAATGAGGAAGAAAGATAGGAAGAAAGAAAGAAAGAAAGGAAGGAAGGAGAGAAAGGGAGGAAAGAAAAGAAGAAAGGAGAGAAAGGGGGAAAGAAAAGAAGAAAGGATAGAAAGGGAGGAAAGAAAAGAAGAAAGAAAGGAGAGAAAGGGAGGAAGGAAAGAAATGAAGAAAGAAATGGAGAGAGAGAAAGAAAGAAAGGAAGGAAGGAAGGAAGAAATAGAGAAAAAGAAGAAAGAGATAAGAAAGAAAGGAAAGGAAACTCTTCTCAAGGATAAAAGAACCTCTGGTGGAATCACCATGCCTGACCTAAAGCTGTACTACAGAGCAATTGTGATAAAAACTGCATGGTACTGGTATAGTGACAGACAAGTAGACCAATGGAATAGAATTGAAGACCCAGAAATGAACCCACACACCTACGGTCACTTGATCTTCGACAAGGGAGCTAAAACCATCCAGTGGAAAAAAGACAGCATTTTCAAATGGTGCTTGCACAACTGGCGGTTATCATGTAGAAGAATGCGAATCTATCCATTCCTATCTCCTTGTACTAAGGTCAAATCTAAGAGGATCAAGGAGCTCCACATAAAACCAGAGACACTGAAAATTATAGAGGAGAAAGTGGGGAACAGCCTCGAAGATATGGGCACAAGGGAAAAATTCCTGAATAGAACAGCAATGGCTTATGCTGTAAGATGGAGAATTGACAAATGGGACC
This sequence comes from Mus musculus, assembly GCF_000001635.26. Lineage (NCBI taxonomy): Eukaryota > Metazoa > Chordata > Mammalia > Rodentia > Muridae > Mus > Mus musculus. The sequence goes on along the minus strand of NC_000068.7, from coordinate 162,292,034 downwards.
TCATAAAACTGCAAAGCTTCTGTAAGGCAAAAGACTACATCAATAAGACAAAAAGGCCACCAACAGATTGGGAAAAGATCTTTACCTATCCTAAATCATATAGGGGACTAATATCCAATATATATAAAGAACTTAAGAAGGTGGACTCCAGAAAATCAAATAACCCCATTGGTTATTGATCATTGGATCAGAGCTGAACAAAGAATTCTCACCTGAGGAATACCGAATGGCAGAGAAGCACCTGAAAAAATATTCAACATCCTTAATCATCAGGGAAATGCAAATCAAAACAACCCTGAGATTCCATCTCACACCAGTCAGAATTGCTAAGATCAAAAATTCATGTGACAGCAGATGCTGGCGAGGATGTGGAGAAAGAGGAACACTCCTCCATTGTTGGTGGGATTGCAAGCTTGTACAACCACTCTGGAAATCAGTCTGGTGGTTCCTCAGAAAATTGGACATAGTACTACCGGAGGATCCAGCAATACCTCTCCTGGGCATATATCCAGAAGATGCCCCAACTGGTAAGAAGAACACATGCTCCACTATGTTCATAGCAGCCTTATTTATAATAGTCAGAAGCTGGAAAGAACCCAGATGCCCCTCAACAGAGGAATGAATACAAAATGTGGTACATTTACACAATGGAGTACTACTCAGCTATTAAAAAGAATGAATTTATGAAATTCCTAGGCAAATGGATGGACCTGGAGGGCATCATCCTGAGTGAGGTAACACAATCACAAAAGAACTCACACAATATGTACTTACTAATATGTGGATATTAGCCCATAAACTTAGTATACCTGAGATATAAGATACAATTTGCAAAACACATGAAACTGAAGAAGAACGAAGACCAAAGTGTGGACACTTTGCCCCTTCTTAGAATTGGGAACAAAACACCCATGGATGGAGTTACAGAGACAAAGTTTGGAGCTGAGAGAAAAGGATGGACCATGTAGAGACTGCCATATCCAGGGACCCATCCCATAATCAGCTTCCAAATGAGGACACTATTGCATATACTAGCAAGAATTTGCTGAAAGGACCCTGATATAGCTGTCTCTTGTGAGACTATGCCGGGGCCTAGCAAACACAGAAGTAGATGCTCACAGTCAGCTATTGGACGGATCTCAAGGCCCCCAATGGAGGAGCCAGAGAAAGTACCCAAGGAGCTAAAGAGATCTGCAACCCTATAGGTGGAACAATGTTATGAACTAACCAGTACCCCGGAGCTCTTATCTCTAGCTGCATTATATATCAAAAGATGGCCTAGTCGGCCATCACTGGAAAGAGAGGCCCATTGGACATGCAAACTTTATATGCCCCAGTACAGGGGAACACCAGGGCCAAAAAGTGGGAATGGGTGGGTAGGAGAGTGGGGGGAGAGGGTATGGGAGACTTTTGGGATAGCATTGGAAATGTAATTGAGGAAAATACCTTATAAAAATTAAAAAAAAATTTAAAAAAAGGAAAGGAAAGACACGATTGTTCCCAGGTATGGTGGAGGAGGATGTTTATTATAGATAAAGTAGAGCACATAGATAGGAGCATGGTCAGAGACATCTGAAAGAATCCAGTTTAGACATGTCCATACTGAGCTGGGCCATGTTGGGAGAGGGAGGAGGAACAAGGAGAGGAGACAGGGGTAAACCAGGTGCATCAGCCAGAAGGCCTGAAGGTAAAAAGAGAGTGCGTAACCAAAAGGTTATATTATATGAGGAAAGGCAGCCTAAAACCCTGGGCTGGAGAGTTCAGGGTAGGGGACAGGATATGCCAGTCAGGAGCTCCCTATAATACCTAGGGGCTGAGGGATGCAGGGAGAATCTAGAGTTCAAGTCTGCTTTGATGTATTAAATAAGTACCTTGGTTATTAGTCCTAGATTTGAAACATAAGAGTTTTGTCATTCACTATGCTGGGAAGTGGTGGCACATGCCTTTAATCCCAGCACTTGAGAGGCAGAGGCAGGTAAATTTCTGAGTTTGAGGCCAGCCTGATCTACAGAATGAGTTCCAGGGCAACCAGTTCTATACAGAGAAACCCTGTCTCAAAAAAAAAAAAAAAAAAAAAAAGAAAGAAAGAAAGAAAGAAAGAAAGAAAGAAAGAAAGAAAGAAAAAAAAAGAAAGAAAGAAAGAAAAGAAAGGAAAGATAACAGTTTCTAAAAAATTCATGTTGTTAAGTATAAAGAACATAGACTCTGAATACCTTATCTCATGATGGGAAAGTAGAGAACACCAGAGAACATATCTGGCTTTAGCTACTGTATTCTTCTGGGTCACCCACAGGCTAAGGATATGGTTCTCAAAACTGAATGTATGTCAGTATTTCCTGGAGCAACTTCTGAGCCCATGGTTGGACACTCATTCCCATTATAGAGTTTTGGCTTAGTCTAGTTAGGGCCTGAAGGTTTGCATTTATAATGAATTCTAGTGATGTTATTGTAGGTGCTCAGGGACCGTAGTCGGGGACCCATGGGCAAATAAACATGCTCTTTAGGGGTCAGTTGGGAAGGATATTCATGGCTTCATAGTATCTCCTAGGACTCTTGACTGTATAAACAGTGAGAAAAGATAAGACTTGCTTACTCTGCATAGGATCAATTAGCTTATGTTTGACACTCATAGGATAGCTCAGAGATTCTTATACTGACCATGAAAGTGTAGTAGTTAATATTGAATCTTTATAATACATTCAGTTTTTATAAAAGAATAAGTAATATAGGTGTTACTATTACCTTCATCCCCTCCATTTTACAGATAAATAAACTGAGGGAAGAAATTATGGAGCTTGAGGAAATTGCCAAAGGAGATCTAGCTGGGAGATGGTAGGGTTGGGATTGGATGTGACAATCTAAATCTAGAGTCCATACTCCTTTATTTTCCATTATTTCAATAACTCTGTAGAAGAAAAGAGGCAATAAATAGCCCTAGTAATGTTGGCCAAGTTATTTGTATTTTCTTTGCTCTCATTCCTCTCTCAAAAAAGGAAATAGCTTTTCCCATCTTATGTGAAAAAAAATACCTTTAGATTGAAAAAAAATAAGCTGTCAGGATTAATTGGATAACAGCTGTCAAACTCTTGTAGCTCCTTAGAGGATGGTGAAAGAGGAGGAATAATTATTGTGCTATTTTCTATGCAGACCCTAGTACATTTGGGGGAGTCAATGAATGTCTAATGATAGTTTTGGTAATTAGCAATGATGGAAGAGAGAATGTTCAGGCCAGAGAAGAATACTTGCAGGGACTAGGTAGTAGAGCTTTTACAGTTGATGTCCAGTGGTCTGAGACCTCATGCTCCTGTAAGAAGTAAGTAGGGTATGGCTCAGGGAAAAAGGGAGTCAATCCAAGCTGGTAAGCCTCCAGTGGCCCAGGAGGAAACAGAGGCCAGGATTACTTGTTGATTTTCTTAAGTTCACAGACTCCTGGCTTGGGCAATTACAGAGCAGTTACTGAAGTGGCTTACTAAGTGGGGCCAAAGATCAACTACATTAGCCTCACTTAGAGGCTTATTGGAAATGCAAATTCTTACATTCGACCCAAACTGATTACAGGTGGAACCTAGCAAACTTTCATATTTCCAGGTGCTCTGGTTACATTCTATAATTCTGGACTTGTTGTTTTAGAGGAAAATAGCTTTGATCTTAGAGTCAGATACTCAGCTAAGATCAAATATTGACACTATCTCTTTAGGTTATGTGGCTTTGGGCAACTTACCACACCTCTATGACTATGACGTTTTCAATCTATAAGTCAAGAATGTGAATGTTATAGGTTACCAGTGGGTACTTCACAAGGCAGAGACTCTTACTTTCTGGCTTTGCAACAGAAAATTTTATCTTCATGGAATATTGTTTTCTTTTTACCTGTCGGACACCTTCATCACCTCAGTCTTTCGCATATTTATTTACTCAAGATGGAGATTGTTTTTCTTCTTTTTATGCCTCCTCCATACACATGGCTCTCTCATCATAAGACCTCCCATATTATTGTGATTGCTTTTAATTTTGTTGTGGTTCCCAGAAGGTGAGACATTTTTTCAGTACAGTCTGTTGTTCCTGTGTAGTGTCAGACAGAAAGTAGCTGGAGGAAAAATATTTAAAGTTTGAGAATGTTACCAAAATTCTTGACTCCAGTGAGTTTTATGAGGAAACTGGCAGAGGATTGGATTACCATGTGGGGGTAGGAGTAAAAGAATGTAGATACTAGAAGTCTTCTGCAAGTTATGGATGAGTAACATAAGATGGGATAGTGAGCTCTGATGTTTGAGGACTGAGGGACAGATGCTGTGTAATTGGGACATATATAAACAGCAGAACTCTATGGGCTAAAGGCTCATTAATTGGCGTACACATTCACCTTTAACCTTTACAATGTGGCCTGCTAACTATTGAGCCATCACTTGTGTTAAGAAGCCCTCCCTAGGGCTTAGATTATAGGAGAAGATCTTAAAACTTGATCCTCCAAACTAGAGATAGCTGTTTTCCCTGAAGCTTACTGACAACCATCCTGTTCTGTGTGACAAACTCCTGGCCAGTGAGAAAGATCCTGTTTTACAAAAAGTAGATGGCACCTGAGGAATTATGCTTAAAGAACATAAGCACACGCGCGCGCGCGCACACACACACACACACACACACACACACACACACACACACACACACACATACACACACACCACGGAATACTCTTATCTTTCATTTACTTATCACAGACAAGGTTGTAGATCTCTTTGGGAAATAGATGGATGCTTTTCCCATGGGAAAAACAAACAAAAACCACAACAGAGAGTTCCCTCCATTGACCTTACCAATCACTGGATACCTGGCCAGGTTGCTTTCAGTCCAGTTTATGTAGTGAATATAAAAAACATTCACTGAGAGGAAAAGTAGATAGTGACATTATATGTCTTTCCCAGCCCTGTTATTTTAAAACTTGGAAACTAAGACCCAATTTAGTAAAAGGTAAAAGTAAGGCTTCATTATTTCAACAGGCTAGTCATCTCTTTGTTTTGTTCTCCCCCACCCTCTGTCCATCTGTCCCTCCCCATTCTCTCCCCTTCCCCTCTTTGCTTTCTCCCTGCTTTTCCATTTGTGTCATTTCCCATTGCAACAATATGAAGTAGTAATTCAGTGTTTTCTACAGAGCATAGCATAGTAGAACATTCTGAGTTTAATTGGAGCATAAATGTAACTAATCAAAATATTATCATGCCAACGGATGTGTGAAGTGTTGGGAGATTTAAATATATATGTGTATTTTAGTTCCACGTCATTTTGGTTTTGAGTGGTAGACACAAAGGACTTAGCCCAGTTAATGTCAAAAAACAGTTTAGGGTCTGACAGTGTCTCAGCTACCCTGTGTTCTCCACTCTTCATATGGTAACAGCTTGCCAGTTCATTATATTTTTGCCCTTTCCTCCCACTCTTTGCCCCTCTTCCTACCTGTACCAGCTGTACAGAATAAGACCATATAACTCCAGGGAGTTTGGGTCCATTCCTTGGCATAAACTTTAACATGCCTATGAGTGACATGAAGATAAAATAATAATGGCAGCTGTTTAGATCTAAATCCCAGTGCTGGTGTTAACTGTATGGCCTTGAGAAACTTTCACTGTTCTTGTCCATTTCCCTTTATGTAAGAAACAGTCATGATAGTAAGTACTTTGTAAGATTGATTTTAGATGAGCTTATGGATGTAAGTAAATTGGGTAGTAGTATGTGTTTGATATAGTTGGTAAAGAGAGAAAAGAATTCTTGAAGACACATGCATACATACACACATGCACATGCACATACACGTATACACACTTGTGAAAAATACCCTTTCGTCCTCACCTTCCTCAGAAGGAGTCCAAGACAACAGTCAGGTTAGCCATGCTTCCAAGTAAGCCATGTGTCCTGGCTCAGCAGTGACTAATGCTTTAGTTTCTGAGAAGGTGTGTGTGTGTGTGTGTGTGTGTGTGTGTGTGTGTGTGTGTGTGTTGGGGTGGGCTATAAGCTTATTAAGAGGCTATATGTATATATATGCTTTGTATTTAGCTCTGTCTTGAGGACCTGATCTTTCTCTCCTTCTCTCACTACTGGGTCTGTGTCCTTTATTTCCTGTGTTTTATTTCTCCTGCCTCAGATCTCCTTGTCTATCTTGCCATCCCTCCTTTCCCTCTTCTCTCTTCTTCTCCTTGTCTACTTTGCCTTTTCTCCTTTCTTTACTTTGTTCCCTTCTTCCTTATATTGTCTCAGTGAAGGTTTCTTAGCTTTCTGGTGCTTAGGAGAAAGACCCAAGTGCCTATGACCCCCAAGCCTGGTTCTGCTTGAGTCAGGGTGCAGAGCATGCATTGTAGGGACCCCTTCCTGTCATATATCAAAGCCAATCACCTCAGTGTACTTCATTTTTAAACATTATCCACACCTACATGGATTATCAGATAACAGTTACTTAGAAAATTGCCTTAACACATTTGCATATGAAATGCATGAATCCCAACTTTCTGGTCTGAATGGATGAATGCAGAAATACTTATGACTTGTTCCCACAAACTTACTGACAAAATGTTCACAATGTGCAGTTCATTTGAAATTTCAGGATCTGTTTTTCTTGTTTTAAATACATATCATGCATCAATTAAGCTGTAATTAACACCCTCCCTCTATTTTCTGGTATATTCAAAAAGAAGCCACTTTCTCTCCTGTTTTTGACACATGGTAATTAGATTGCTTTCACAGATAATATGGGTAATACTGAATGATATGATTGTTACTGTGGCTATTGGTTTACTGTTATATTTTTGATCAGCTTAATGGTGATAGTTTTCACGACAATGCCCTCTACACTAAGTGGTTCCATTACACATGTATCTTCACGTTTCACGGTGCATTGTGCCTTTGATGGTTTGTTACCCACTCACCCCCATTGCTTTGGACCAGACAGCTTAATATCATCAGTGTGAACTTTTAAATTTAGTTTCATCCAAAATAGCTACAGTGGACTCGTGTACTGCTGTGTGTAGGGACCATGGTGCCCAAGTAACTGCTTTCTGACCACTTGTGACAATCACACAGGGTAAGTGGGATTTGTGGAGTTTAGTGGCTTGGGAAGCATTCATTTGAGAAAGGACATGACCTGAGAAAAACCCACGGGCATAGGATGCTTGGGTGTTATCCTGTTTTTCTTATATTGCTATGATTAAAACACTACTGTCAGAAGCAGCTTCGGAGAGGAATGGGCTTATTTGGTTCACACCTCCAGTCATAGCCCATCATCGTGGAAGTCAGAACAGGAAGTCAAGCAGGAACTTGAAGCAAAAATCATGGATGATGAACACTGCTTGGTGGCTTGCTTGCTTGGCAGTTGCCATGGAGATAAGGAAAAAGATAGGTGATCTGAGAAGCTAAGAAGCAGGTTCTCCAAGACCTGGATGCCTTATCAGCTATAAAGAGTAAGGGTAGGGCAGTGTGTCTTACTCTGTTCCTTAGTTGGTTCTTTGTTTTCTTTTTTTAAGGGTGTGTATACATACAAGTGTATTTACGTGCACGTATGTTTGAGTGCATGTGTATGTGCCTACATGCATGTATGTACCCATGCATGCATGCATGGGTAGGGCAGTTTTTTTATTTTGTTCCTAAATAGGTTCCTTCTTGTTGTTGTTAAAGTATTTATTTGTGTGTATGTGTATGCGTGCATGTATGCATGCATGTGTGCGCCTCTGTGTGTGTATGTGTGTGTGTATGTATAGGTATAGATATGTGAAAGCCAGAGGTTGTCTTCACATAACTTCTCCTGTTACGTTGTACTTACTTTTTGAGGCAGGGTCTCTCACTGAGCCTGGGGACTAGCTGGCTGGCAAACCTTTGGATCCTCAGGTTTCTCTTTTCCCAGCGCTGGGACTACAGGCATGCACATAGGTAGCAGGGATCCAAACTCCAGTCTTCATGCTTGCACAGCAAGCACTTTATTCTCCACTGTAGTGGTAAATGTCTGACTCCAATAAGACCATGCATGGAAAGCACAACTCAATTAATATGAATATAAGGGAGGGACAGTGAACTTTTATGTCAGGTTAGTTGAGTTCTAATTGATATGATGGAGCCAATTTGTTGTGGTAAATGTCCAACCCCAATAAGCCTGTGAAAGGAAAACACACTATCTATCTATATATTTTTTTTGCATGCCTAGACTGGACAGATGCAACACTATGCTATTATACTTTCCGTCTATGAAATTCCTTGTTACTTGCAGTTCCTTTAGGCCAAGTGCTTTTGCTCCATCTTCCTTCCACCTCCTCCTCTTTCCTCCTCTCTCTCCCTTCTCTCCTCCTCTCTTTCTTCTCCTCTACATCCTTCTCTAAAACTTCCAGCTTCACCTTCCCTTCCACTGCCCAATCACAGGCTTTAGCCAGTATTTTACCTGTTAAAAATAGAAGTTTCAGATGAAGTCACCTGAGTATGTGATTCACTCCCCATCAGAGGCAGCTCCTCTGGGGGAAGCAGAATTAGCATCAAAATACAAATGGGCACCAGGGCAATCCACAACACTCCACTACATCCTTAGCCTCTAATGCTTGGCTACTTTTTCTTCAGTCTGCTAAACTTTCCCTGCTATATGGAAAAAAAATCCGGGGCAGTAGGAAGGCTAGAAAAGAAGCTAATACTGAGAACACAAGAAGCCACAGTCTCTGTCTGGGCACATTTTAATCAGCATTTTATGTAATCCTTGTGAGTACAATGGAAAAAGAGTTTTCATGGTGATTTTGAAGAAGAGGAAAGCAAAGCTGGGATAGTTTGAGAGACCTGCTTGGCATAGTCCAGGGAAAAGCAGTGTAGATGCGATTTCTGTCCAGCGTGCTGATCTTATAAATTCATTTAGTGTCGATCAAGTGGCTTGTTGAAGGTCACATGACAGTGAAGCCTGAGACTCTGAGTTGCTAACTTCATTCCTGTTTTTTTGCTATGGGTGACTGCTGTTTTTACTTGAATCACACAGTTCTAGGCGTTTGTTCCCAGATTGTTCTGAAAGAGGGAAAGATACCTAATGTTGCCTCCAGGAAGCTAAGCACTCCTAGGAATTTTACAGGTCATGTGTCTCTCGGGTCCACACCCAACACAGAGGGTGCACAGCCTGATCTTTGGCACGCGCTCAGCCACCATGAGTCAAGCCCCTAACTTTTGTCTGTGCATCAGTAAATATTCTTGAAAACTGGGCCAGCATGATGCTGCCTCATTGGAATGCTAAATGGTGTTTAGACTAGTGCCTGGTATGTAGAATGTTCTCTGTGTCACTCCATACGTCAGAACCATCTGCTGCTCACACTACTTGCTGTAAAATCCACATTCTGAGTCAAGTACTATTTATCATTTAATATTTGCCAAACTACATCCATTTCAACATCCCATTTTATAGATGAGGACACTGAGGGCTGGACACTTTCTCAAAATCACTTCCCTAAGAACCAAAAGACCTGGAAGGGAAACCAGCTGTAGGGTAAAGATCCTGGACCCTTTCCACTCTGCTACAGCTGCTTGGCTCTCAGCAACTCTTGGGTCTCTGTCTCAGTCCTCTTTCCCTTCATAGGTCCTGTCGCATGGAGCTGGCGGGCTACCCGTCTGCAGGGAGCACTCTGTGTTCTTGTTCTCAGAGCTACAGGCCCTCATCTGCCAGTCGCCCAAGCACACTCATGTAATCTTAATGAACAATGTGCAAAGCCATTAAAAACTCAATTAGGACTCTCTTTTTACTGCCGACGTGAGGAAATGCAATCCTGAGGTGCTCATGTGTAAACACAATAGCTGCCATCTGCTACTGAGAAGTGTGCTGCCTCCAAAAAGGGGATCTGTGTGGCAGACACATCAGTAACAGGGCGCTTATCGAGGCGTTATTATGCACGGAGGGGGAAATGCAGAATTTATGGCCAGCCAGAGAGTACTTCCTGGTTGAATTCCACGATTTTCAGTGTTATGTGTAATAACTATGAAGAAACTAACGCTGTTTTATGTTCCTTATCACATTGGTACTTTTTTTTTTTTTGTTTAAGGGCAAAGGAAAAGGCTATATTTATAGTCTTCTTTCTTGTTTTATGCTTGTTTTTTTTTTTTTTTTTTTTGACTGATCTAGGCATAATCACTGACTCATTTTTGATCTCTAGGAAACCGACAGCCCTGGGATGATATTAATTATACCAACCTGTTGATCAAAGAAGGCCCCACTGAGCCACTGCAAAGCAGGGCTCTCATGCTTGAATAATCTTAGAAATGGCAAGCCTGGGATCCAATGGCTCTGGGGCTACAGCTCTTACTTTTATGGAGGGTGTGGTCAGCCATTTCATGGAGGGGCTACTGGTATCTAATCTCATACCATCTTAAGACACCACACCCACATTTCTGATTGTTGTGAATTTCTGTCCCTTTGCCTTTGCACACTCCCTTCTGATTTGAACTGCCCAGGGTTGCTTCTCTTATTGGCATCTCAGTTTACCACATCTTACAACTTTGCTTTATGCTTTCAATTCTTTGAATAAAGGGACCTGAGACATAGTAGGTGTCTTACTGAGGAGCCTGGATAATAATGACATGGCTGTGGAAATATCTCAAAATTCCCTTGGCTCCATAACCCAATTATAGTCTATTTCTTTTAAAGATTCCCTTTGTGTCCAAAATGAGTGCTCCTGAGATTTGGAGCACCTGCAATTTAGCCATGGCCATCCTGGATTGTTCACTGTGGCCTTACTCTCTCCTGGATTCTTGAAATCCTGAACACTCAGTGCAGCTGGGAGACGAGAAGGGGTCAGTCATTCCCATGTATGTATGTATGTGCATTATTACTTGAGGCTCTTGATAGAAATGTAGGTACAGATGCTATAGGAATGTGGGGGGATGAGATTTTCAGGTCTTCTGGCTCTTAGATGATGCTGAGGTGTGAATGAAGGATCATTAACTAGGAAGAGAAGGTAATGAAGGATGTGGGCATGAGAAAAAGCCAGTTGTTAAGGACTGTACATGGAACAGGTGCACAGCATACTCCAATGGCTTTGAAACTCAGTACTGTAGCCACTCTGAACAATGTAGGGAAACTGGGCGTTGCCTCTGTCTCTGTGTCCAGAATTGTATATGAGGCTTCATTGAATAGGATAAATGCAACATTCTTGGCAGGATTGCTCAGCTACTGAAGCTAGGATGAACAGAAATGATGGCATGAACCAGTGGAAGGACCACTTCCTAACATTCTCTGCTGTGGGGTATAAGAAGCTGCAGATACATGCCTAATGGTATGGCTTGGCAGGTGGCTAAAAAGCTGAGTATATATAGAAGCCATCATGCAATCTGGGACAGAGAGAGTCCAGACATTTCACTACTCAGGCTGTCTCTCTTCCTCAAGATAAACTGCTGCTCTCAGTGGCAAAGACTGAGAAAGACCACTGGCAAAGACCACTCTTTGTGAGACTTGTGAGCCATAAGCCATCTGACAAGGAGCCTGCATGTAGACTCTCAATGGCAGGCATGGGTGTTGGTTCAGTCTTATCTCTGAGCCTCAATTCCAGCTCTTTTTTCCTTGCTACCTCATTGGCAGCTTATAATAGTTAGGTAACTTCTGTAATAGGGAGACATCTTTCCATTCACCATCAGTTACTCCCAGGTCATGAAGGAGGTTTCTTCCCACTCTTGACGCCTCTTGATCTACTTCCACTGGCTGGTGAATCAGGAGCTGGCTGAGTTTTCTGAATAGTAGGTCACTGATAACCTGACCTCAGTTTCTTCTGTCCTTGTCATCTGGCTTCCTTTTTGAATCTTATTAATATGAATTCATCCAAATGCCCCCAGTGGTCATCCCAGAAGAATAGTTCTGTCTCTAGTTATCTGAGTTGGGTTAGAGATTGATAACAGGGCTTTTTATGTTTGGATGTAGAGCATGCTGGAAGCCCAAGTTGGCATCAAGACTGTTACTTTCTATAATCCAGCTTTGAGGGCAATTGTATAAAGATTTTAAATATAATCTCCCACCTGTGTCCACTTGTAAATTAGTTCAGAACCCAGGAGACAAAGTGCAAATGGCTTGTACTGTCTAAAACCCTTATAAGAAGTGAACACCCCAGCCCTTATTAACTTACAGATCTTAGTCCTTTTGCTATCACAGTGTGCAAGGTGACTTATGGCTACTGAAGTGGCTCATTTTGTCTGGGGATAGGGATTTTATATTTGATTCAGAATGAAGATTTTAGTGATCACAATAAGGTTTCAAAGCAATGCTGGTTTTTCTAGATGGAAAACGCTTATGAAAGCATTATTTGAGTTTATCTACTGTGTTTTATGATACATTTTATTCAGTATTATTATACAACTTTTAAGTCCCTGAGTTTAGCCTTCCCCCTTGATTGTGAAATTTTGTTAGGTATCCTAGCTGGTGCAGGCTTTGAGAGGCTGCCTACAGTGGTGAGGACTCACTTTGTCTCTGGGCATTTGATTTCACTTTGCACAAATTTCAGTTGTTATAAATAAAAGCTGTCGCATAAAGAGCGGAGATGTGTCTCTTCATAGTGATGGATCTGAATCTTGTTCTTGGAAAGCTTTATCAATTAGCCAGTGTCACAGCAATGTTGTATGAACCACTCAGGAGCAAACCCATGGCAAACAACAGTAAACATTGATTCTTCCATGCATGGATCCTTACATCGATCACAGGTTGACTGATACAGGTTAGATGTGTTGACCACATGACGATGCATCTTGCTTTCAAGGGTCGAAGCTTGGCTCTTTTATCTGTGTATGTTAATTCTTGATCCCAAGCCAACGGAGACACCAGATTCTGTGTCTCAAAAATTAAAATACCACAAGATAAGCCTAGCTCTAATGGCAACTTTCAACATCTGTTTGACTCCTATTAACAAGTCATATAAAGGAGCCCAGATCAAGAGATAGCCTCCGGTTCTACAGAGGGAGCTATAAAGTCAGTGCCAAAGGGTTTGGATCCAGAAAGGGGTAAAGAATAAGAGAGGATTTCTATTTGTCACAACAGTGGTAAGAGGCTCACTCCTGCCTGGGACACAGCCTTTTGCCTGCTTAGAAGCAGCCATACTTTCTGCAAATAGATACCTAATATTAATATGAGTCTCTGAGAGCGTAGTGAGTGCCACTCACTTTGCATTCCTCCTTACGCATCTGATAGTAGGTTCTCATACTTTTTTGGCATTTATTTCCTCCTCGGATATGCTCTATTCACGTACTGTCTCCTTTAATATGGAATCTTCCCTGCTGAGCGCAGAATTCTAGATGGAGCTTGTCCATACACAGGAGCTTCCTATACTATAGGGATTCTGCCTAGGCTAGCACAAGTCTAAGCTTTTATGAGGCAATCATTTCACCTGTAGAGACTGCAGTTGACTTTCTTGCTAAGGTTTTAACCCTCAAGGACCAGCATTTAGTTATAAGCAATCTACTGTGTTGGATGCTCCTTGTATAGTACTAGAAATGCTTCTTGTGTAGTAACTATCTGTCTCGTTCTTCCAATACCACCATGAGTAGGGATTTTAGCCCCTGAAATGGAAGTGCTCAGACTCTTAGAGGGGATTAGAGGGGATATGGCTTCTTCAGAGTCAACCTGACCCTGTCACCTAAAAAGATGTTATTTCTAACATCCCTTCTTGGTACCATGTATAGGTATGACAAGGTTTCACAAGGACATTTTTCTCTCTTTGTCTCTGTTACCCACGATGGGTTTCTAGGGTCCTTCATGATGGTGAACAGCTCTGGAAGGGCTTCAGGCCAGAAAGCCCATCTTCTTCTGCCAACCTTGAAGGAGAATGACACTCACTGCATTGACTTCCATTACTACTTCTCCAGTCGAGATCGCTCCAGCCCGGGAGCCTTGAATGTCTACGTGAAGGTGAATGGTGGACCCCAAGGGAACCCTGTCTGGAACGTATCTGGCGTCGTCACTGAGGGCTGGGTGAAGGCAGAGCTTGCCATCAGCACCTTCTGGCCTCATTTCTATCAGGTATGCCATTACCTTTGCTTGCTTTCTAGCAGGTAATAATTACATCCCTTTATTTCCCTGCCTTTCCCAGAGTGGATTGGACTAAAAAGGGCCTCATTCATTTACTCTTTCAACACATACTGAAGAGTCTTTTCCAGGGATGCAGAGGTGACCTAGGACAGCCCCTGCCTCCCTGGAGGTCATCAGGAAGAGACCAGTGTATAAATAAACAGTTCCAGCATAGCAACTTGCATGTGGCTTCCTAAGACTGGAGGAATGCAGGCACCAGAGCCTCTTACAAACTAACAACTGCATTGCACACATGAAAAGATTGAGGTTCAAAGCGAGAAGCTGACTAGTCAGGTAGAGTCTATTTGGCTAGAAAGACAATACAATAGCTTCTAAGAAGAGAGGACAACCAGGACCTATTTGGAAGGCTCAATTAAAATACACTGGAAAGGTTGGACCAGGCACTGGAGATGCTCTGTGGATGATGCAGAAGGAAGCAAGGGTGAGTGGGAGATTCTAAGGAATTTGGAAGCTAAGTTCCCCTTTTCTCTTTGTTTGTTTTGTATCAAGCTTTTGTTACTACTATTGTTTGTTTGTGTTTGAGGCAGGGTCAGTATGCTCTAGTCCAGAGTATCCTGAAACCCACAATGCATTCCAGGTTGGCCTCAAAGTTATAGCAATCCTTCAGTCTCAGCCTCCCAAGTGCTAGAACTTCAGATGTATGTAATCATACCCAGCAGAAACCAAGTCCTTTAAGGATGTCTTGCTGAAGAGATATTGAGGGAACTGAACTTGCAGAGCATGCAAGTCATGGGTTTGAAGGCCAGGCTAACAATCAGCTCCTATAACCACTGTGGTTCACAACTACCACTAGGGAAGAAGGGACCATATTCTCCTAATTTTTTGTGGACCAATATTTCTATAAGCCAAAATAAACCATGCCATTGCAATGCCAAACGGTTGTGTTTGCTTTGAACCCCATACTCACTTGCCATACTTATCCCAGTGTGGATGATGTGAAAGGTTGCAGATCCATACCAATCTACAGAATGTTTGTGGGGTACAAATCCAGACAGGTTTAAGTCAAAATTATTGGGAAATTTTCTCTTAAACACATCCTTAATTAAATTCCCCATGTCATGGAATCAACCTGTGTTTAAGTGTGCCATCCAGTGCCTTTCTTAAAGTAAAGCCACTGTTTTCTGCATTTTACCAACATCAACCATTGTATATTTTCATCATCCAATGAGCTCTCTTGTACCTAATCTCAGCCCGCATTCACCCTGATGAAGGTTTTCAAGTAAGAAAGTACCACAAATCTGCATCTCAAGGAGTTTTTGTTAGTGTCTGAAGCAGAAGATAACCCCAGGGGTGACAGATGAGTGGCCAGGGCTTCTTAGATGGCCCTGAGTTCCACACCCAGTGGATAGTTCTTTCAGTCCATCAAGGTTAGGAATGCTTTCTCTACTGAGCTTGCTTATTTACATCAATGAGGCAGCTTCAGATCTATTTCTTCTTTGCTTCGGAGACTAAAAATCAGAATTTAATACTCAATTACCTTCAGTACTTAGCCTACATTTTTTTGTCACACCTATTTCCCATTTTATCTCCAATGAGTTGTGATTTGTTTTTAGAATGATTGCACTGTCCTCTGTTAGGCACTTCCTGTAATTCCTCTAGAATTAAAGGGAAGAGAATGATGATGATCCTGATGCTGATGCTAATGGTGATGATGATGGTGATAATGGTGGTGGTGATGATGATGACGATACCTACCATTTGTTGAGTGCTTACGTTACAGGCACAGTATAAAATATCCTGTCAGAAATTCAGAGGTGAGTCAGGCAGAGCCTAGCCTTGTGGTAGTGAGTGTGGACTATACTCATTTTATTATCAGGCAGAGCCCTATTCTCTCTGTGGGAGCAGCAATGTCTTACCAAGAAAATTGGCTAAAAAGAGACTATAATAGTTTTAACATGTGTGTCATTAACACAGAGGCATACTTTATTGTAGATGTTTTGAGAAAGGTGCCTTTGGCCTCATTATTTTTTTTTAATCTTTTCTCCCCTTGTAAAGATGTTTTTAAAGTTGTATCAGGTCCACAAACCTCGATCTGGCATTCACAGTGTCAGATATGTTTCAGAGTTCACAGTATTTGCAATTTACAAGGTTATAACATTTGCATGCACTGTGTGCTTTGTAAGTAACACCTATCATAGAATTGCAGAGCCAAGCTTACAGATAGGCTAACCACAAAAATTATATATATTTACAAGATATGGTATAAATTAAGGCCGTGTATGGTATCTAAACAGCTCATTTATCACCAATTTATCTTATAAAATACTCATATGACATAGCTTGCTCCAGTGCATGCCAGGTGTCTAGGTTGCCTTGGGTGGGGGGGGGGGTGTCCTTCTGTTTTGTACCTTCATGGGTTCATGGCTGAGGTAAGATGTTCTTCTTTCTACTTCTTGGGAAGAACTCACACTAGTTGTTCTTTGAGATGCTCTTTAGTGTAGGTGAAGTGTTTTAGGCTTTGGGAAAGCTTTGTGGTATATTCTATCTAGAAAATACAGCCAGCCTAGTAGGGTACAGCCTAGTAGGGTACTAGGGAGCCAGAATGAAATCTATGCATTGGTATTTAATCTACTGCCTTCTGTAGAAATTTGACCTTAATCTGCTTTTAGCATATCCCCATCTTAACATAGAGGCAGTATTCTAAAGAGTGGTGTCCCAGTTTTCTGGTTCATCCGAGATAGCCCTGCTTCACTCCGCTCATCCTGGTGAGTTGTTGAGCATCATGGGGACCAGTTGGACTGCTAGATTATACAGCATCTATGTCCATAGAGGTTTACAGTGTGTATGTTGGTAGAAGTGGTTTTGGCTTATCTCTATTGTGTACCAGACAAAAAATGTTTTACTTTGGTAAGCCTCAATGTCTTTGTTGTCATTACCTAACTCTGCAATAGGGCCATGAAAGCAGACTTCACAATATAAAAATGAATAGATGTAATTCTTTCAATAGAGGTTTATGTGTAGCAATGACTGATGGCCCAAGTTGATTTCCATGTTCTAGTTTGCTGAGCTCTTGTGCGGATGAAGCTGAGACACATATTAGAGTCAAACAGCACATAGCAAGTTACTGACACAACTTAAGTTCCCTGGTCCCCAGGGTATCCCTACTTTACTGCTGACTATGAACATCTGCCATCTCCATAAGCTCACAAGTACTCTCAATGAGACCTCAGGCTCCAGCCAGACCCTTTCTAGAGCCTGTTATGGGTAGACACAAAATAGGGTCAGGGCTTGAAGTATACTAAACAGGTAATTGACACAGAAAATGGTCTCTCCCACCATTTGCTCTGCTCTTTGATGGAGACTGAGGAAGAAAAGGACTTTTGATGAGCTCCCAGTTCTATGGCCCTTTGGTAAGCCTCTTCCTGTATTTCACATGTCTGTACTAGAGCTTCCTGTATTTGGTGGCAGCAGATCCCATCTTCCAGCGTAGGGGACATTATTGGTAAATCAACATTCCCATCAACCTGCCCGGGTTCTCCAGCTCCGAGCTCCATGTCCTGTGTTTTGAGGAAGTGCTTTTCCTATTCTTGGAATCTGCTGCTCCCTAGTTGTGTGATGACCTGTGTCCTGCCATCTATTGTTTAGGATTCCAGTGGTCTCGGATGTAAGATAGAAAGAGGAACAGGATGGGTACCACTCTATGCTAAGCTAGATTCCACATGAGGAGGCTTGTCGGGCTTGAATTGATTGGAAGAAAGAAGGAGCAGACATAGAAGGAAATGGAAGAAGGGATGAAGCCATCTTTAAAGAAAGACACTGCATGGTTTTGCCTAGCCTCTCTAGCCTCTGTGCCTTTTCTGAGGTAAATAGCCTCACCGAGAGACTTCCAAGCAGTTTCCTGCATCCTCGCATTCCCTCTGCTCTGAGCTTTGTGATGATAAATAACTTGTCTGTTGAGGCAGCAGTGTGGAAAAAGCACATGTCACTTCTATGCACACTTAGTCATTCCCAGGCACTCCCACGTCCATGGGCACAGTCAAGCACACACATATGCCCAAATTCCTGCCTCTGCCCAGATTCAAATACACTCACTCATAGGTGACAGAATGAGAAAGGGGACCTCCCAAGAGACATAGAGACAGGAGCGAAACAGGTTTTTTTGCATTCTCCATACTTTCAAGCTCCAGTCCTGTGCATAGAGCCTGTGGACTGAGTCAAATTCAGTTTCCAACATTGCTGGGTTTTGAACCTCATGGGTTTGTGTATTCATTTATTAAAGCCATATTTCACAGTCCTAAAATTGACTTTAGCTCTGTAATAAACAAAAATGTCATCTTTCATATGACTGGGCTTTGGACTGCTGGGCCTTCAGCAAGAGCCCCAGGTGAGACAAATCCCTTTGCAGCCCTCCCCACTCACCCCACATTGCCTGCCTCTCTTGGGAAAGCTGATTTACTGCCTGGGAAGCCCTACACTTCTGATCTATGCCTCTTTCCAGGTGATATCAATTCTATTTCATATTTTAGGAGTTCTTAACTTTTCTGCCCTAATATTGAGGGGGAAAATAAAACTGTTACTAATTTTTCAGCCACCTACTTACTCTTCTCTCCATTTTCTGCCTATGTGAAATGGCCTTTTGTTCAGCACAGAGAAGTGCCCCATAGACCCTTCAAACGAAGGACTCACCTGATGTTGGCATAAGTCTTCCCCAGAGCTCAGTCCCTTTCTCAGGATCTTCCTGGCAGTTGGTACTCTACATGTAGTGTTGACAGTAACAATTCAGGAGTTGTTGTCACAGCAGCATGCCCTCTCTTCTACCCTTCGAATCTCACCCTTCTGTCCCAAATGAGATGTCCATCTCTATTATATAGCAAATGTTCTTCCTTCTACACAGGCCTCTCTGAGCGGGCATGGGAAAGAATGCACCTTGATTGGGCTCTAAGCAATCTTCCCTATAGTGTCTGTAGAGCACTCTTCCTAAGAGAGACTCTGATAAGCCAATGTTTTTCTCTTATCTTTTAAGACATGTTTGCAGCTCTTTCAGATTATTGCTGTGGACCGAGTCAAATTCAGTTTCCAGCATTGCTGTGTTTTGCAGAAGGGTTGCTAAAGATCAGAGAGAAACCCCATGTCTCTTAAGCCATGACCTGACTTGTTTACCTCCTTCCCCCAAACATGTACAGCATGATTCATTTCTTTTTTAGTTTAATGTAATTCTCTATGAGTCTTTCCTGGGAGTGACTTCGAGGTTTTGACTGCACAGGGGCAAGTTTGAACCAGTCTGTATAAGTTCCGCCCTCCTGACACTTGGACCAGGAAGTCTCCAGCAGGGGTTTAGACCCAAATGAGCTGTAGTTAGCTGACAATAGGCTCTATGCAGCAACCTTGGGGCTGAGCAGTGTCCTTCAGAGGTGCTTGAGATACCTGGGTCAGCATTTTCAACTGTGATCTTTGCATCTGGGGTCCCTGCTTCTACCAGTGTCCTTTGCCCTTCTGGGCATGTGGCCCACTTCACCACCCCAGTCCACCCACTCCCATCCTGCTCCCTGGAGACATTCAGCTCTAGAATATTCTCTTGCCTTTCTCTATCTCTTATCACATTTTCATGACCAAAGATAGCTATTATCTCTGTGTTGACAGCTCATACACAGACTCTTATTTCTTAGAGGACACTAGCATCCACCTTTGTGGTGTTTGTACTTAATGCATAGCCATTATCAGCATCTTCCATACCAAGGCAGAATGATGGGGCAGTCATTGCCACCCAGAGTGACAGGAGCACAGGAGCCTTCTGAGTCAACTGAACATCTTCCATGCCATTTAAGAATTTGACATTTAGCTGGGCATTATGGCGCATGCCTTTAATCCCAGCACTCAGGAGGCAGAGGCAGGTGGATTTCTGAGTTCGAGGCCAGCCTGGTCTACAGAGTGAGTTCCAGGACAGCCAGGGCTATATAGAAAAACAAATAAACAAACAAACAAAAAAAGAATTTGACACTTAGAAATTAATATCATTCCTATTTTATCTTCTATGACTTTTTCTGTTGAAATGATTTGCCAAACTTTTTGGAGTCTATTTGTTTCTTTTCTTGGCTATAATTCTTTGGAACTCCCAAACTTACCCCCCCCCCCCAAGGATATGCTTTTGGGATATATATCACCACATATGTCATTTGGCTTTCAATATTTTTATACTCTTGTTAACACAAGAAACATATTATGATATAGTTATTAAGATACATTGTATAGGTTTTAAAAACTTAGAAAATTTGATTAGAAAATTGTATGAGACTAAACCTACACAATCTTGTTCATTAGGAGTCTTATTGGTATTACACTATAACATAGCCTATGATCTCTTTATAGATCCATGAGCATTTGAACAGAAAAGTAACACATTTAGAATCTATCTATCTATCTATCTATCTATCTATCTATCTATCTATCTATCTATCTATAGTATTGCTTTTTCCATTTGATTGATCAGAGACCAAGACACATAGTATAAAATCTTGAGATACTATCTTCTTTTCCCCCATCATCGTTTCCCTTTCAAGTCTCTTGACTGAGTTTTAGAGATCAAGTTAGTCTCCTTGGTGGTTTATTTTTTCCATTT
The DNA here is from genome assembly GCF_000001635.26 of Mus musculus. Lineage (NCBI taxonomy): Eukaryota > Metazoa > Chordata > Mammalia > Rodentia > Muridae > Mus > Mus musculus. The sequence continues at coordinate 162,271,422 of NC_000068.7, read as the reverse complement.
TGGTTAAAATTCTACTTTGAAACATTCACATTACTTTTTGAAACAACTGTGTTCTGCTCACTTACATTTTTCTTATTGTGTCTTTGTTCCACTTGCTATTTGTAAGGTTACTAAGTCATTCTGCCTTAGGTGTTTATCTTACAGTACACAATTAGACTTTGATTATTTAGACAGTCTGGTTGGTTGGCTCTATTTTAACCCATTTATATTTATTGTCAAAACAAACATATTTTTGTATTTGTCATTTTTTTGTTCCACAGTGTGAATACTTTTTTTTTTGCTATTTCTTTTGAAATATATTTGTTGTACATTCTCTATTTTCTTTTAATTTTCCTACAGACATTACTTTGGTTTTTCCATTAAGTTATTTAAACACACACACACACACACACCATACACACACACACACACACACACACACACACACACACACACACACACACACACCTGGTTCTTTATGGAAAGACTTCTATGAGTTTTCCTTGCTGCAGAATGAAGGAGATGCCAATCCTGATTCTGCATGGTCTTTTGCTTGTTTTAGCTTATGCACAATTCCACTGAAGGACAGGACTGCATCATTTTAGGAAAACATTTTTTGGAGCAGAAGCAGCTGTCTTGTTATGTGACTGTTACCCCCCTTATTATTTCTCAAAACTCCCAGATTTCACAGATAAACTTTACCACCAAGAAAACTGCCCCATTCACAGCAATTGCCATATTCTTAATTTGCTCTCTTGGTATAAATTTTAGATCTCCAGGGCCAACAGAGAATGCTAAGCATTGGGTCCACTGGCCTGAACAATATGATTTCCTATAGATATTTCCTGTCACTGATATCATCACCCGTTGTGGTGTCCAATCACAGGCTTGAGTTGAGTAGTAGAGACAGGACAGGGGTTCATTATGGACAACATCAAGGTGGTAGATATGGAAAAAGTTCACAGGCTGAATCAAAACACTGACACTGATACCTGCCTGCCTTTGATCCACAAATGGCTGCTTCCTATGATCTGTCTAAGAACAAATATGGAAAAGCCAGGCTGTAGCTAAGAAATTTCAGTATGGTAGAATGAAAATAAGGAATGAGGTTAAAGTAGAAGCCCATAGATGTGCCCAGATGCCGTATAATAGCACTGCATTACTAGAGAGATGTCCCATTGCAGGTAAGGTAAAAGATTTGAAATATGCTCATAGCTGTTACATACAGATTGCATGTGAGGCAACTTTATGTTATGTGGATAGAATTTCAGAACTATGGGCTGATTTCATGATGGTGATTAGTGTTCTGACTAATGGCTTAAGACACAGAGCTGGGCTTGACATTACCAATGAGTTGGCAGTGGTGGAAGGGTGAATGTGTATAGTTAGATGATAAGTAGAGGAAGCCAAGAATCCAAAGGGGTAGAGAAGAAGGGATGCCTATAAATGCATGATAGGATGCATATATATATATATGCGTGTGTGTGTATGTATATGTGTGTATAGATATACATATATATGTATATATATGTATGTATATATATGTATATGTACACATACATATATCATCAGATTTAGTAATTAGAATATTAGTGTCTGTCATGAATACAATCTTGAGAGGAATATTTAATAAAGGTTGGGAATTTTATGCTTATTATTTTATGGTGGAAGCAATTGTGTTAGAAATGGCTTATTAAACTACTAAGAATTATGATTGAAATGCAACTGGCCACAGAGAAAACTTGCTACAAAGAGATACTTTTTCAAGAATAGGAAAAGCTAAAGCTATGTTAAGGTCAGAGGGAAAGGAGTGGGGCCTGGAAATACAGAATAGCAAAAGAAAGCCAAGAAGAGCCTCGGTTCTAGAAACTGCAGCAGGGATCAGTCATCTGAGAGTGCATGCAGAAATTGTGGTTGGTGTGAAGGAAGGTTAGGTGTGGGGATAAGGAGTGGGAAGTCAGCCCCTCTCTCATCTTCTTGAGGCTCTAGAGCCTTCTGGGATTGGGTGAGAGGAAGATGCAAGGAGCACACTGAGTAGGGTTTGGGGATGGAGAGGGAAGGTCCACAGAGAGCTTGACAAGGTTCAAAAGGAGGTGTAAAGGAATTAGTCGTGCAGAGAGAGTGACATGGGTGATTAGACACCTAGGCTTTCGGAGAGTGTTGAAAGATCTAGAATGTGCAGACTCTGGGAACTGTGTGAGTCTAAGGAGCCCATGGGAGAGGAGGGTTAGGAGAGGATTGTAGGGTTAGAGTCTGACAGAGAATTACTGTTTGAGAATGTAGCTGATACAGTTTGGGGGAGGATGAACTAGTATCGTGACAGGTACTGATGATGCTTGCACACATGCTCATCTGTTCCCAGTGAGGGGACAGGGAATGCAGGGGAAGCTGGGTTATACAACCCATGTGGAAGTAAAAGGTTTCAGTAGAAATCAGAGAGTAGAGAAGAGAAAAATTCTTACTTCCTTCCACTCCTGGATACAACCAGGTAGGTTGCTGCTAGTTTCTCAGAGGCATAACGAAGAAGTCTAGGAAACCTTAGTAAGTGGCCCAGCCTGCAAGGTGCTTGCTATGCAAACACAAGGGCTTGAGTTTGATCCCTAGCATCTTGTAAGAAGAAGGCAGGTGTTTAGTGCCAGTGCTGGGAAGGCATAGACAGGCAACTGCTGGCCTGACAGTCTAGCGTAGTTGGAGAATTCCAAGCCAAGTGAGAGACCTATCTCTAAATAAATAAATAAATAAATAAATAAATCCAAAATGGGTGGCACCTGAGGAATGACAACAGAGGTTAACCTCTGGTCACCAAACACACATATCAATATACACATTTACACATTCACACAAACACACATACACATACATACAGAGGAAGACCAAGTTGATTGCAGAATAGCATCAAGATCAATAAGGACGTTAGGCTATTAATAAGTCGTAGCTTCTGTGATTCATTTGAAACCACAATGAAGGACCTTGTTCTGATTATTTGTTGCTGTGACTGAGTGTTATTGCTAAAAATCCATTAAACCATTCCAAATGACTGGCTGCTCTTTCTTTCTTTCTTTTTTTAAATGTATTTTATTACATTGTATTTGTGTGTGTGTGTGTGTGTGTGTGTGTGTGTATGTGTGTGTGTGTGTGTGTGTGTGTGTGTGTGTCTATGACTGGCTTTTCTTGCTGGTCACCAGAGTGTGGACTTTTTGCCTAGTTTGGAAACCCAAGTTACCCGGAAGTACAGTGTACACTCCTAACAGGAGACGTTGTTAGTTGGTTCTGATGGGAAGCTGACACAGGAAGTGACTGGGGTCTGGGTGGCTTCTTCAGGTGAATGTAGAGGACTGATTCTGTGAAACTGACATCAGCCCTGTATGTTGCAGGTGATATTTGAATCCGTCTCTTTGAAAGGTCATCCTGGTTACATCGCTGTGGACGAAGTTCGGGTCCTTGCTCATCCATGCAGTAAGTCTATTCGTTTCCCTGGATACATTATTATTTCTCTATGCCAGACTGGGTAGTCACAAGGCTGCAAAATCCTATTCATTCAGCTCATAGCTATCTCTCACTCACTAGCTCTTAATCCTTCAAAACTGCTCACAGGATGCAAGGCAATCAGTTCTGAATAAATCCATAATTTGGCTGGCCTGTTCAACAGCAGCATCTCCAGGAATTTGTGAGACTGGCAAAACAATTTGTCTGAATCTCTCTCCATTATTAAGGGAGTCTAAAGTCCTGATTGTTTATTAGTGGGATTCAGACCACTGAAGTAGAAGGATTAGAGACCTTTGGATAGAATCTTTTGCAATTGTCTTTTTTTTTTTTTTTAAAGCAAAACAACAGAAAAAGAACAACATTAAACATGGAGCAAATTAGCACACTCTTCACACACAGGGAAAAGAACCCCAAAGCTATTAATTCTTTTTATTTTATCCCACCTCCACCTTCCAACTGTTCCACATACCATATCTCCTCCCCCCTGCCTCCGCCCCACTTGACCTCTAAACTCCCTGGGGCCTCCAGTCTCTTGAGGGCTAGGTGCATCATCTCTTAATAAACATAGACCTGAAGTCCTCTACTATATGTGTGTTGGGGGACTCATATCAGCTGGTATATGCTGCCTGTTTGGTGGTCCAGTGTTTGCGAGCTCTCAGGAGGTCCAGATTAATTGAGACTGCTGGTCCTCCTACAGGGTGGCCCTTCTCAGCTTCTTTCAGCCCTCCCTAATTCAACAACAGGAGTCAGCTGCTTCTGTCCATTGGTTGGGTGCAAATATCTGCACCTAACTATTTCAGCTACTTACTGGGTCTTCCGGAGTGGGGTCATGCTAGGTCCCTTTTTGTGAGTGTTCCATAGCCTCAGTAATAGTGTCAGGCCTTGGGACCTCCCCTTGAGCTGGATCCCACTTTGGGCCTGCTACTGGACCTTCTTGTCCTCAGTTTCTTCTCCATTTACATTCCTGTAATTCTTTCAGACAGGAACAATTATGGATCAGAGTTCTAACTGTGGGATGGCAACCCCATCCCTCACTTGATGTCCTGTCTTCCTGCTGGAGGTAGGCTCTATAAGTCCCCTCTCCCTAATGTCTAGAATTTTATCTAAGGTCCCTCCCTTTGAGTCCTGAGAGTCTCTCACCTCCCAGGTCTCTAGTGTATTCTGGAGGGTCATCTCAAAAACAAAGGACAATATATTAAGTATCTTACAACAAAGCCAAAAGCAGAGAGCCACAAGCACATAAAACCACCTACAAAAACAAACATATCAGGAACCAACAGTCATTCTCTCTTTAATATCTCTCAATATTAATGGACTCAACTCACCTATAAAAAGACATAAGCTAACAGACTGGCTACACAAACAAGATCCAACATTTTGCTTCATACAAGAAACATACTTCAATAACAAAGACAGACACTATTAATTCTTTTAAAGTAATTGCAAATATACTCATAAAGTCTATACAGGTGTAAGGCGAGATTTCTCATGGTATTTAGTGCTCATGATAGAGTATCAAGAATTTTCAAAGAATGAATTTATGAAATTCCTAGGCAAATGGTTGGACCTGGAGGGCATCATCCTGAGTGAGGTAACCCAATCACAAAAGAACTCAAATGAAATGTACTCACTGATAAGTGGATATTAGCCCAGAAACTTAGTATAGCGAGATATAAGGTACAATATGCAAAACACATGAAACCGAAGAAGAACGAAGACCAAAGTGTGGACACTTTGCTCCTTCTTAGAATTGGAAACAATCACCCATGGAAGGAGTTACAGAGACAAAGTTTGGAGCTGAGACAAAAGGATGGACCATGTAGAGACTGCCATATCCAGGGATCCATCCCATAATTAGCCTCCAAACGATGACACCATTGCATACATTAGCAAGCCTTTGTTGCAAGGACCGTGATATAGCTGTCTCTTGTGAGACTAGGCCGGGGCCTAGCAAACACAGAAGTGGATGCTCACAGTCAACTATTGGATGGATCACAGGGCCCCCAATGGAGGAGCTAGAGAAAGTATCCAAGGAGCTAAAGAGATCTGCAACTCTATAGGTGGAACAACATTATGAACTAACCAGTACCCCGGAGCTCTTGACTCTAGCTGCATATGTATCAAAAGATGGCCTAGTCGGCCATCACTGCAAAGAGAGGCCCATTGGTCAGGCAAACTTTATATGCCGCAGTACAGGGGAACGCCAGGGCCAAAAAATGGGAATGGGTGGGTAGGGGAGTGGGTGGGGGAGGATGTGGGGGACTTTTGGGATAGCATTGGAAATGTAATTGAGGAAAATACGTAATTAAAAAAAAAAAAAGAAAAGAAAAAGAAAGAAAAGAAAAAAAAAGAAATTTCATTGGCTCACCACTTCAAGCTCCCCTTCGTGCAGTAACACTTGAATGTGTTTCAGCAAAGAGCCACTGTTCCTGGCCAGCCTGGGTGCAGGCAGCTGTGATGGCATCATACCTATAAGTATATGGTTGGAAGTCTAAAGTCTCGGGATGCCTAGGAATCAAGGAAGCCACTGCCAGAGTTGGCTGGGATGCCAGTAATTTGGGAGTGCTTTTGTCATAGATTTCTACCAGTTGTTTCTACATAACCTCTGAGGGTTTCACCATTCTCCCATGTGGTCATGAGAGATCGAGTAAATATAGTTTAGTAGGATAAAATATCCATGGCAGACTGACATTTAAAACTTTTAATTTATTCTTTGAGAATCTCATACATTTAATATAATATATCTTTATTATATCTCATTTCCCTTCCAGTTACCCCCAGAATCCCACACTACTTCTTCCTTCCTTACCTCCCCCTCATTCTTCCCTTCCGTGCTTGCTTCTTAATTAATTATTGAAAACCCACAGAGTTTAATTAGTACTTTCCATATAGTCACAGTTGTTGGGTTCATTCTTGGGGCATAGGGAGCTGCCAGTGGTCACACACCTAAAGAAAAAAAAGACATAGCCCTCCCCCAACACACTACAGCTGTTCACTGCCAATAGCTCCTCAGCTAAGGATAGGCTCTCTAGGGAGCTCTTTCTCCATTCTTGCTAGAATTTTGAAATGGCTAGATTGTGTGCAGTTCATATGTAGTGAACCACAAGATGCTATGAATTCACATGTGCAGCAGCTGTGTCATACTCAGAGACCAGCAATTCACAGACCTCCCCTTTGTATCTTCTTGCTTGTCTATTCTTTCGATCTCCTGTTATGTTTCCCAAGACTTCCGGGCTGAAGATTGATTTAGAGTGCCCATCTACAGCTGAGTTTGCTCTTTGAAGGCTTTGTAGAATTCTGTAATGAACTCATCTAGTCCTGGCCTGATTTTCAGTTGGGAGACTTTAGTGTTTCAGTCTTGTTGCTCATTATGGAACTGTTCAGGATTTATTTAAATTTTATATTGATTTACTTTTCGTATATTGTAACCATCTAGAAAAGAGTCCATTCCCTTTAGATATTTTTTTTCAGTTTGGTAGAGTAGGGGTGTTTAAAAATATGTTCTTATGATTTTCTGAATTTCACTTGTATCTGTTCTTATGTCTCCCAGTTCATTTCTAATTTTACTAAATTGTGTCTTTTCTTTTGATAAATTTGACTAAGGGCTTGCCAATCTTTCCAAAACCCATCTCATTGTGCTATTGATTATTTTGTAGTATTTTCTACTGCATTAATTTCAGTCTTGGTTTTGATTGTCTCTTTTCATCTACTACTTGGATGACTGGTTTGTTCTTGTTTTTCCATGGCTCATCATTAAGTTATTTATTTGAAGCAGGCACTTATTGTTATAAATAGTCCTCTTAGAACAAGAAGACCAACCTTCTAAGGAAAAGAGATTTAATTAGCTCACAGTGTTTGGAGGTTTGAAGGGCATAACACTGACATAGGCTCCGGTCAGTGATGGCTTTCCAGAATCTGGGAGCAGAACAGAGCATCATATGGGAATAAAGAGGGAGTGTACATGTGGATGCTGTCTCTGTCCATTTTTTTTTTAACACTGGGATTGAACTCTTAGTGGTCCACTGTGACAACCTCATCAAAATCTTACAACATCTAAAACAGCCAGCTCTAAAGGTTATAGTCAGATTCTGACCTCTTTCTGCCACGGACTTCAGGAATTCAACTTTGGTATGAGTTTGGAAGATTAACCATATTCAAACCACAACTATGCTATGGCTAAGGAAGTCTCCTCATGAGGCACATCCTGTGTACTTCCCTATGTATCTTTAACCCACACCCCCATACCCAGGCATGAGCCTCCCACCAGCCCCATCATGTTGCTTCAATTGAAATGGATCTTTTCATTTCTGCTACCATTCATTTGTCAGACCTTAAATCACTGTTTTCCTCTAGCTTCCTGGGATAAGAGCACCATGGTCTGACTCACTAGCTTAAAGCACCTTCTCTGGAAACATGTATGCTAAGTTCCAGGTTCTGATCAATGCTTGTGGGGTCACTGACTGGGTCTGACAGCTACATAAGAGAGACCCACTCTCAGAGAAATCAACTTAGAAACGCTGAGGTTAGATTCCCTATGACTCTCCCTATTCTCTGGGTTATGTCTCAAGTCTCTCAGAGTGTCTTAGATGGTTCTCTCCATTTACTCATGCCTGGGAAATGTCTCTGATGAAGTAGACTTGTTGTGAAGAGGATCCAAAGTCCCCAGCATTGCAGGGGTTCCACAGTAGGCATGCAGACAGGTTTTCCTTGCTTGTTCTGATTGTCTTCCTTCCCTGACTCTCATGAGTTCCACATGCCTATAGCCGCCCACAGCTACACAAACTGGGTCCCTGAAAGGGAAGCTGGGGCTATATGGGAGAAATTGCGAGAGAAATAACGAGCCAAGACAAAGTTTTCTGATCAAGGTCAATGTTTACTTAAGAGTCTGAGCTTATAAAGGGGGGGGCATCTCATCCTCTACCATGCCAGGATCTCAGGATAGTGTCAGGAGAACAGGTTCAGCCTCTCCGCACGTAGTAGTGTCCTCTTGGAGGAAACCCCAGATGTGGCAGAACAATAGACCTAATCTAGGTCCGAAGACTCCACCCTAGATGGGCTAGCTGACAGTGACAGAACAGGTCTAAGCCAGCTGGGAGAGGCTACAGATGCCCGTTGGGGGATGGTCTGTATTCAAGACGGGACAGTGGTATCAGGAAATATCTGCTCTTCTTGCTTCCATTTAACTATACATTCAACCCTGTACATTCTTCAGTTTTGAGTAGTCTTCCCGCTAAACCTTTTATCTTCCGCACATAATGCACATGCATCTCCCCATAGAGCATGCTCATCTTTGCTGCCTAAATTCATTATTTTTATGCTTGGAGATGGTCTTTCTGGTAGGTGGCACTGTTTTCCCTCCAGCAGAATACAGTATGGTACTCTGTTCTTGGGTCCCAGTGCTCTGTGTTCAGGAAACCGCACTTTCACTATAATACCCTGTTTTGGTGTCCCCTAGTCTCAACTGTCTTATCTCCAAGTCCTGCCCACCACCATCAAATACTCCCTTCTCTTTGTTGTATCTCTGTAGGGGAACATCCCAGGGTGACATTTGGATGGCTTTCTACCCACAAAATTCCTAAGGATCATTGGACATCTTCCCAGTGTTCACTGGGACTTCTGTGAATTTAAGATTCTCCTCATAGCCTCCTCCTCCTCCTGCTGAGAAGTGTGGATTGCATGGCTATAGAATTGCTAAGAGTCACTTACCCAGCAAATGGGCCATGGGATATAACTCTAGAAGACATGACCTTGGCTTTATTTCTGCATGGTGTATTGTGGCTGTGTTCAATCCTAGTGCTTAGGAGGCCTAAGCACATCCTTGCCAGAACATACACTCTGAGGCCTATGAAAGGGTAGCTGGAATTGGAGAAGAATCACATTAAGGATATGTGCAAACACCGCCAGTGTGTATAGACCTCTGAGGTATACCCACAGCTCATATGCTCAGTGCATTCATTGCTAGCACAGGATTTTATCCATCCTTCATCTCAACAAGTAAATTATTGATTGTGAACTGTGTGTTCAAGAGCTCTCCTGGGCATAGCTGATAGTTAAGTAAGAAAGGGTTGGCTTTTGGCGCTTGATTGGCAGGGGGGCGAGAAGGAAGAAAGAAATGAAAGTATCTAATACTAGATAAGCAGTGGATAATCTGGGGTAATGGAATGTGCCGTGAATATGATAAATATGGGAGGTGGAATTCCTTCAGTAGTGTGCTCAAAGATGTGGTCAGAGCTGGGACTCTAATCATAGAAAGGAATTTGCTTTCTAAGAATTTGGGTAGGAACTTCTAGGAGGAGGAGGAAATGGTAAGTTTCCAAAGGAAGACATTCCAGTGCTGCCAGTGTGTCCTGGTAGATGGAGCACAGCAGACAATATCCTAGGTGAACCTTGGGCAAGTGACCTGGGACCTCTCCACCTAGGGCTTTAGGCATCATTATGAGTGGATGTTAGCAGGGGGGCAATGTGAGGAAGGCTTTGGGGGAATGGAATAGTTTTAGTTAACTCATAAAGGATGCTGTGCAGCATACGAGTTTGAGTCCCATAGGAAGGATGGAGAAACTATAAGAAAGAGCATTCTAGAGCTATGCAAAAAGCAGGGGTGACCTGGAGCAGGATTGTGAAGAGTCGGCCACTCACCACTCAGGGAGCATTTACTGAGCTTGTACTCAGTGTCTGGGATTATGGAACTACATAAGACAAATTCATTGTCCATCTTCGCAAGACTCCATCAAAGTGAATGAGATCAAAAAGCAAACAGCCAGCTCTGCATTTATATAATATGTAACAGATGGTTTATTGCTTTGCAAGAACTGCCACAGGACGTGCCAGAGACTAGGTGGCTTAAGTGATCACTAGATTTTTCCAATAGCCCTTGTGGCTAGGAAGTCAAGGTTAACGTGCTAAAGGTTTGGCTTTGTAGATCATCTTCCTGGGCTGGCAAATGGTTTCCTCAGTACAACCTCCCCATGGGCTTTTCCTATATGCGTAAGTCCTTGGTGTCCTTTTGTGTGTCTACAATTCTTCTTTCTGTAAGAACACTAGTTGGATTAGATCAGGGTCTACCCAACAGCCTTGTTTGCGCTTGATCAGTTCCCACAAGGCTCTATTCCTAGATTCGGTTACATTCCAGGTTCCAGGTTCTGGAAGATAGCAGCACCATGGAGAAACAGACATGCAAAAGGGTGCTGCATTCAGGTCCTGAAGATAACTAGTCTTATTTGATTGGTTGCATTGGGAGACAGATGACTGCCTCTGTATCTCTGAGAATTCTTGCTACCTTTGAAGTGCTGACCACAGACCTTGGGGCTGCTTATGGGTTTATACTTTCTGATTTGTCTGATACTCTCGTGTTTTCCCCAAAAGCTCAGCCTTTGAATTAATTTCTCTCAAAAGTTTTTAAGATGTTATCTGTACAGAAAAAGATGCATTTCATTATGTCTTCAAATGTTCTGAGTCTCCACGTCTGTCCTTCAAAATATTTCCTATTGACATATGGCCAGAATTTATCAATAAATGTTTCAATTAATTATTCTAAAAGTTGTAGACAGAGAAATCATCACTGATTTGCAATCTTATCCTCTACACATTGAAGCTGGCTTTAAATGTTTATCTCAAACTTCCAAAACAGTTACCAAAATCCAGACCTTATCCTCCAAGTATATTATTTTCTTTTATAATGGAAAACTTCTCATCCATATCTTATAGCTCATTTAACTTTTTTTGTTGTGGTTGTTATTATTCCAAAAGTAGTTTGGCCATAGCCACCATCCACTACTGAGTCTTGGTGTCAGCTGTTAATAGGGGCCTCTGAGGTTATAACTTTGGTAAATGTCAGCACACTTTGCCACACAGTTTCAAACTTTCTAACTCCCAAGTTGACTTTTAGAGTTTTTTCCAACCTCTTTTTGCCCCCATCACAGCCTCGCAGGGTCCTGTCGCTCAGCCCACAGAACACCAGCAACATTGTTTCTAATGGATGTAGCAGTTTTCACTTCAATTGTGTGGCTCCCTGCTGAGCATTGTCAGGTTTAAAGAGCGAGATAAAGGGCACAATAATACGTCTTCAGATGCTGCACTGACATCTGCAGGAGTTTAAATGTCACCAGCACCAAGGCATTTTGCCCCAAATACACAACCAGTTTTGTCTTAACCCTGTTCAGCAGGTTCCCATTTTAGAGGAAATCAGTCTCAAGGAGGACGGTTTTGGGGGCGGGATGGGGTGGGGTGGGGGCTGCTTAAAGCTGGGCGGGTGGCTGCTTGGAGGACCCGAGGTCACTTGTTATTGGCTGAAGGTTGGGTGAGTTGATATTGGTATAATAATTTCATTCACAGAAGTGCAGAGGCAGATAATGATGGAAAGGGATTGGCCAATGAACAGACTGGAGTTGGGGATGGAAGGAGGGTCAGAAAAGCAGGCTCCAGGACAAGACCAAACACAAGGCGGATCCCAACAGAAAGACACTCACTGGTCATGAGACATGGGTGATCCAGGCCTCGGAGACTAGAGTTTAGAGTCTATGGAGAGAGTGCAGAAGGAGAGGTTAGCTGAGAAAAGTTCCTACAATTGTGTGGTTTCCACAGTGTGTGCAGAGAGGAGAGTCACTGCTGGATTTACAGGCCCAGGGAAGGCACAATAGGCCAGTGGGAACTGTCCCAGGAGACTGAACATAAGAGCAACTTACCAGAGGCCACAAACTGGTGGGACCTGACTGTTGATGGGTTTAGCTAAGACTGTGGTGTGCTCATCAAACTTAGTCAAGGTTTTTGGGTGGGAGACTTCACGTAAAACACAGACTTCTCTTTTTTGTTTCTGGAGAAATCAGATGACTGACAGCTGTGAGCAAGGTACTCCCACCCCCACCCTACTCCCTGCTGGCCTTTAGCAGCAGAGCCTCCCTTTCAATATAGTGTGAGGTCTCTCTAGTTCCCCTATTTATCCACTGCACCTTAATTTGCCAACATTAAAATGGGTGCCAAATACTGGTCCTCACTTTGACCACAGCATTCTCCTTATTTACAGAAATATCTTTCCAAAAATGGGAAACAAGAGAGAGAGAGAGAGAGAGAGAGAGAGAGAGAGAGAAAGCAAGAAGGTGGTGACTTTGTTAGTGTTGATTTACAGTGGAATCGCTTTGTTAATTTTGATAGCTGTCTAGTTTCTGTGAGAGTTCGGGCTTGATGTGTCTGCTGGAAATCAGGGCTATTAGTGTTTCCCCAGCATTTTACACCGGCAACATTCAATATCCACATTCTGAATATAGAAGGGAGGGAGGGGGTGGAGTAAAAAGGAAAGAATCCAGAATGAAACTATGGGGCTGAAGTGGGAGGAGAGGAGAAGAGTCAGAAACAGGCAGGTGCCAACCAATGACCAAAGAAGGACTAGTTCTGACTGCACATGTCCTAAAACTAAACCACTTGTCACATGCACATAAGTCTAAGAAAAGAGGGGCTTTGGTAAAATGCACAGGACATCTTAACTTTGGAGCCAACATACACCCCCTCCCTATATAGGAAGGGTGCCCCTTTCCCTTTTATAACTGAAGCAAAATCAGACCTATAAGGTTTGCTCCGTCTGTGGCTGAAGAACTGGTAGTTCTAAAAATAGCTTCACAAAATTATACAGGAGCACCAAAGGACAGCAATTTCAAGCAACCTGAGCAGCCTGACATCTATCACATTGGTAGATGCAGGAATCTTGAACAAGGAGACGGACAGCAGAAGTGGCCCCACCTGGGCCTTGGACCCTTGACACCTTAGCCGCAGGGTCCTGACAACAGCATCTGAACTGTTGTCAGCTGGTTTAAAAACATGAGCAGATGGTATATACTTTCTCATGGCAAGTGTCCTTGATCACACTGAAGTCCTTGAGTTTTGGAGTCTTCCTGGTGGTGGCACATTTTGGTAGACAAAACTGTTCAAAACATCCACAGGGGAAGGTAACGTGGACTGCGTTCCTTGTAAAATATCTGAGAGCAAACAGAGAAGCCAGGAGACTCACCACCATCTACCCTGGAAGTTCTTTCTCTGCACTGTGAGGCTGTCTGGTGATACCAACTTCCCTCTCAAGGTCAAGAAGGCAATAGGGTGGCTAGTTTGAAATTGAGTTTGGAACTGGGCTGAATTCTGTTTCTGTCTCTGTAGCTTTGGTGCCTGGTATAGTTTCATTTCTGTTGTGTGATAAAATACCCAGATTAAAAAACAACTTAGGAGAAAAGAATTTATTTGGCTTAAAATTCTAGGTTACAATCTATCATAGTCGGGGATTCAAAGCAGATGGGTGAGAAGCAGATATTCAGTCAAGCGCAGAGGAAAATGCACACGCACTTCCTTGCTTGCTTATTTCTCCACTGCGCGATTTCTCCATTTAAAAATTTAGGATACCCCTGTCTTGGAAATGGCACCCTACCCATACTGGGCTATATCTTCCTACATAAACTAGCTTAATTGAGATAATCCCCTACAGAAAGGGAACACTTACTTACTGCTGGTGGAAATGCAAACTGGTACAACCACTATGAAAATCAGTGTGGAAGAAAATTTATCCTCAGAAGATGGAAATAGCTGTACCACAGGATCCAACTATACCACTCGTGGTATATAGCAAAGGTCTCTCTATCTTATTACAAGATGCTTGCTCATTCATGTTTACTGCTGCTCTGGTCACCACAGCTAGTAAATGGAAACAGTGTTAGATGTCCCTCAGCTGATGAATGGATAACGAAAATATGGCATTACACAATGGAATATTGAGCTACTAAGAAAGATAAACTTATAAAATTTTAAGCTGTTAAAAAATGAAATTATGAGAGTCTCCGGCAAATGGGTAAAGTTAGCAACAATGATTCTGTGTAAGATAACCCCGGGTCAAGAAAGACAAAGGTCACATCTACTCTCTCATTTGTGGGTGACAGCTTTGAGTCAGATGTGTGTGCTTTGTTTGGAATACCCAGAGAGACTAAGAAATCAGTAAGGGGCCACAAGAGGAAGGGAGCTTTCAAGTGAGGAGAGACAGAACACTACTATAAAGGATTAAAAAGGAAGAACAGGATGGGAAGGGTTAAATCTGGGTGGGCCGTGGGAGGACAATGGAGTGGAGAGAATCTGGGAAGGGGAAATTAAAAGTAAAGGCCTTTGAAGAAAGTTATATGGAACCCTACAGTCCAGGCTCCCGCAACACATACATAAGCATAATATCAAAGAATTTTAACAGTTACCCTGCAAGAGGAGGACAGTACCCCAATTAGAGACCACATGTTAGCAAATAAAATCCCCAAGTAACAGAAAGGATTACCTCTTTTTGAATTGTTAGCCAATGGGGTCCCATAGAACCTCAAGCATTATAAGCTATTGTCAATAGACTTTAGAAGTTGATGATAAGACCATACTTCTGAAGGCTCTAGAATATGAGAAATTAAGCTGGTACTGACCTGGAAGCTTTCACAGTGCTGAGCAGTGCTAAGCATGATACAGAAGGAGAAAATTAATTAAACCAGAAATGTGGCAAAAAACAGAAAAAAATATCAGTTTCACACAGCGTTTAATCCTGAAATAACAGGAATAAGGACTTGTGGTTACAGATTCTAGGGGAAGATGTGCTAGTACCATTTTGCTTAACAAATGTATAATATTAAAATGATTCCTAATGACTTATTGCTATAGACCAGTGCATCCAGAAGAAAGTGTCTTCTTGCTGCAGATAGTAATGCACACAAAGACTCTTGGCTGTTCTGTGTGCAGAAAATATGAGATTCTGGTGTGTTCATACATACATACATACATACATACATACATACATACATACCATCACATCCTTCCCCACAAGGCTCAGGGATCCAGAAGCAGTGGATGACATAAAGGAAGCAGTGTTTTCTGGACATAACAGGGCAGCTTCAGATATGACCTCAAACGGATTGCAACAGCACGCCCAAGACCTGTGCAAGCTCAAGCCAAATAAAATCCCAGGATGGAAGTAGGAGATGGTATGAAATTCTACCACTAGCCCAGTAGTTCATGTGCTTGATAGATAGGGGAAGAGGGAAAGTTATTTTTTCTTCAATGATATGACCATGGTAGGTAGACCATACGCTATGGCAGACTCTTGTTCAGAAAGTAGTTGGGCAACATAAACAGGACTTGAGGCAGATATGGGTGAAAACAAATGTAGGGAGGGATGGAAGGGATGGTGAAGAGGTTGGATATAGGAGGAGCTGATGGTGAATATGATCAAATTATATTGTATGAAATTCTCATGAGTTAATAAAGATATTTAGAAAAGGGTAATCCTCATAGACATGGGCACTGGTCAACTGAGTGTCCACAGTCCCTCCATCTTTGAGATTATCTTTCCTGGTGATTCTAGATTACATCACGTTGACAATTAAGATAGCTGTCACAACAATCTTGGATTTGCTGATGCTAATTTCTGCCCTTTTAGCATATGCTTCTCTGGGATACCATGAAATTAGAATAGATAAAACATGCAAAGTGTTTTAAGCCAGCTGTTTTTATATCAACTTGACACAAGATATAGTTATTTGGGAAGAGGGAATCGTTTAAGAAAAATGCTCCCACCAGATTGGCCCATGGGACAGTGTGGGGGCATTTTCTTGATTAATTATTGATGTGGGATGGTCTAGTCCATTGCTGGTGGTGGCACTCCTAAGCAGGTGGTCCTGAATGGTTTAGGAAAACAGGCTGAGCAAGCTGCAAGGAGCAAGCAAGTGAGCATCACTCCTCCATGACCACTGCCCCAAGTCCTACCATCAGACTCCTGCCCTGAGTTACTACCTTGACTTTCCTGAATGATGACCTACAAGCTGTATGATGGAGAAAACCCTTTCCTCCCCAAGTTATTTTTAGTGTTTTATCATGACAACAGAAACCTCAACTAAGACTACTGCTTAGCACTGGTGGGGTTTTCATTACATGTTATTCTTCCTATTTTCTCCATGCTCTGGGCCTTCTAAGACCCCTCCATTAGCCCCACTTGGGATAAGTAGTCTGTGCCCAGCTTATCACTGATTTTATTAATAGTGGTAGGGGACCTTCATTGCACTCAATGACAAAACTCACTCCTCCTGTCATTCATTAATTATCAGCTAATGGAGACCTGATATTGCTGTTTTATGAGTGACTTATATAAAGGAACACTTGGCCACACAAATAATGGAAGAGCTGAACTCAGTCATCCAACATGAAACCCAGGATTAACCCTGGGTCTGATTACCTCACATGCTGATTTTCATTTGAAGACTTTTATCCATGTGCCCGAGCCTCAGAATTTGTGTTCCACTTCCTACCCACACTTAGGATGTGCCACAGTGAAAAGCTGAGAATGCAAACTGTGCCTATGTGAGCATGGCCAGCTCTCTAGAATTCTTTGCTTCTATATTCATGAATCATAGGGCCAGTTGCATCATATTCATTAAATTGTAAGTGCTAGCCATGGTATCTATCATATAGAAATATTCAGTAAATGACACACACTATAGTTTCTTCCTCCTTTTCTCCTACTATACTCTTTGTCTGTAACCATTGACAAATTCAGCATCAGCATCATCTGCATCAGCATCATCTGCATCAGCATCAGAATCAGAGTCAAGGGAGGAAGTTTGGGTTTTATGATTCTTCTTTTCATCTACTGTCATTCCCAGGGGTAACATTCATTTTAGATTCATTCTAGTGATGTGTGGGCCAAGTTAAAAGAGAGATTACACAGTAGCTAGTCATAGGAACATTGAGGGTCTCAGGACAGGATTCATGTCTTGCTATTTTATGATCCCAAATTTTATGGATGCCTGATTATGCCAAACTATACAATGCTCAGAGTCTTAGGTTCCTGACCTATGAACAGGGACTATTCTCCTGTGAACTTCATAGACGTCACAAGGCTTAAATAGGTCAATATGTGAAGATCACAGAATGGGCCTCATGGTGTAGTGACCCATGTGGTCTCATCTGAACCTGGCATCTTCTCAGCCACACATTCCAGGATCTCCAGGCCTATCCAGGGCTGCTGCCCCTGATGGAGAAGTGGGATGAGCAACTGCATCCTGTCCTCATGTGTTCTGTGTTTGGTTTTGTCTCTTAGGAAAAGCACCTCATTTCCTGCGACTCCAAAACGTTGAGGTGAATGTGGGGCAGAACGCCACGTTTCAGTGCATTGCTGGTGGAAAGTGGTCCCAGCATGACAAACTTTGGCTCCAGGTAAGAATGGGAGAGGCCCTTGTTCACACCATTTCCTCCCTTTGCAAGGAAGAAATTATGTGCGTTGAAGAAGGGTGTGGTGGGGGAGGGGTGCGGCCATTTTTAAATATCTCTGCTCCTTGGACATTGCTCTCCAATCATGCTGTTGTGGATTCATATCGACTGTTCAGCTAAGTTGGCATTTTATAGATAGCGAAGATAATGGCAATCTAAAAGCTCTAGTTCTAGAGTTTGTGAATACAAACTGCCCACCAAGCATTCTCTAACGAAACTTTGTTTTTAAATCTACAATTACTAAAGCTAAGACAAATGGAGTATCTTAGGGTTTAGGTTTGTGACGCCATCAATCCATGACTAAAAGGTACTTGGATTTCTGGGTGAAACCATTACTCTTTTCTTGGAAAATGTCCTTGAAATGAGCAGTCTGTTCTCTGGCTAAATGAGTCCATCATTGAATAGAGTCCACCAGGACAGTGTTTTAATCCTGAATCTACCTGTGTTTCTTTTCTGCTCATTGATTCTACTTGCTTAGCAAGATGAGAGAGCATTTATCTGGGTGGGGTACAGAGCCAGAGTTTGGGACACAGAATGAGAGCATCTGCTGTGATGACATTGTCAGGCTCTTGTCAATGAGAATGCATATATATATATATATATATATATATATATATATATATATATATATATATATATCACACACACAAATATAAAGTTCTGGGACAACACAGAAGGTCGAGCTAAGGTTCTTTCTCCATGACATGTTCATAAGATCACCTTCTCTCTCTCTCTCTCTCTCTCTCTCTCTCTCTCTCTCTCTCTCTCTCTCACACACACACACACACACACACACACACACACACACACACACACACGGTGGGGAATGCATGGAATCAAGCAGTATTAAGGTCTTTCCTCAATAATTCTAATGTGAGGTCCATTTATATCATTGCTTATATCAAATTTTTAATTTAGGTAGCTTGTTCTTAATCTATTCTAATAGTGAAATATTATAATAAACCGCATATCGTGATTTTCTCATCTATTAACCTATTGATGGCTCACCATTGCATTGTTTCCCATTTCTATCTGCTAATAAGAATCTATTGTAAACAGTGTGCACATCCATGTGTGTATACATGTTCTGTCATTTCGCTTGAGCAGACATCTAATCTTGAAACTGCCAGGTCTTGTGTAGATGTGAGTTTGACTTTCTGAAGAACAAAAAGCTGTTTTTAAACCTAGTTAAACCCTTTTCCATTGCCACTGAGCAGTCTATCCAAGTTTTCCCACACCCTCACTGACACTCATTCTGATCAGTCTTGTCAATTAGAACAGGTGATCATTTGGTATTTCAATGTGGTTTGAAAGTTTGTTTCCCTGATCACAAAGGTTGTGAAACATGTTTGTTTCTTTGTTTGATCGATTAATTTTATTTTATTTTGTTGCTGTTGTTTGGCCCATGTAGAATCTATCTCCATTCTGATGGCAGTTCATCCTGTCATCTCTCTCCTAAATTTGAACCTTCTTTCTTGCTGTTGCAAACTCCCTGGCAAAGCTCATTCAGACACTAACAGTTTCTCCTTGGTACTTATATCCCTCCTCCTGGGTCATTCAACACTGAGTAGTGCTATTGATTCTTTTCACTGTAATTAAAGTACATTTTGCTTTGAAGACACATGCCATTTCAATGGCATTGACTCCACTGGCTCACAAGAATGATATAGGACAATCACAATATTTTTCAGCTACTTTATTTGGGCATTCCAATTATTGTAAGGTCAGTATTGCTCCCATACTGACTGGTGTGCACTAAGCCTTACTTTTGTACACAGGAGGATGTTAAAATTGAGCCCAATGGATGTTTTGAAGAAAATAGACAGAAATACGCACCACTGAGGTCTTTATTTACCGATCTACTTTTCAATGTTTTTCAGGTGACTTAGAAAGGATACAAAGCAAGATGAGATAGTGTAAATTAAAAGGGAGGCACCCCACGACAGGAAGCTCACATGAGAGCTGCTTCTCAGGCGATGACTACATTTCTTCCTTCCCACTGCTGGTTTTAGGGTCACCAGTGGGGCGCCTGAGCACCACAGCCGCCAGTGGGATAAAGGAAGCTTGTCAGATATACAGTTTACAATGTCTGCGAGATAAACACAACCCAATTGCTCAGGAAAATTCTAACTGTTGTTCACACAGAGGCCAGACAGGGAATGGTTCCCAGGAGCCCTCATAAAGCAAAGACTGTGTGATGTAATGAGCAGCATCCTCTACCACAGTCTTATTGAGGGCACACAAGTGGCTTTTGTGGGTCTGCTTCACATCATAATAATACTCTGTGTGAAAGCAGGCTGAGGTGGTAGAAGGAAAGGGGGGAAACACAGCTCAGGCAGGGGTCCCCAGCTTTCTGCTAATCTATCTCTACCCAGGGAGGCTTTAAACTTAATACAGCAAGTGAATAGATACAATAACTATTCCTGCAAGGAAATCTCCTTGAGTACCGGCTCACTCCTCCATATTTCAGGGAATATTGCGAAGGAGGGCACGAATACCAGGCATTCTGACAGAGGCCTGTGTGACTAGTAAAATTCCACACATAGGTACAACACTGTGGTTGGAAGTTGTTGGCTATATGATAGTAGTCACAGGGTAACAGAGTTAACAGGCCACACACATGTCTATATAGGCACATGTAGTATATAGACAAGTCCATCATTTTTGGGATATAATTAGGCACACAAAAATCTAAAACCTTCAATGTGTGTACTTTTCCAAAATTAGTTTCATTGATAGCAGTTTTCTAAGGAAGGAGCCAGAAATGGGGACAGGGATTTACCTGCAACTATATACAACTGGACAGAGGACTAGAAAGACCTAGAGGGTTCTGCAAGAGGGACTAATTAAGTAAATACTGGGATGAAGTAATTAAATATGAGATAGTAGACAGAGACTTAATGGCATTTTCATAGTAAATAATTAAGTGAAAAGTGCAAGCTATTAAACAGTTGATATATTTAATATTTTAATGAAAAAAACACATATGCATATATAAATGTGCAAAGTTATACATTTACTTGTATAACATATATACAGACCCTATATGTCATGCATGGATATATACATGCACGTGTGTGTGTGTGTATATATGTGTATATATATATATATATATATATATATATACATGTATATTTACAGTACTATAAAGCATATATCAATATTATTAATTGTGATAATAGATTATGTGTGTTTATTCTTTTTCTATTTCATTGAAATATTAAAAACGAATACAAAGAACTAACTTAAACAAAAGCAAATGCCATTTAAAAAGGAGAAAAATGGCCACTTGTCCCTAGATATAGATATTCTAGAGTTAGCAGGAAGTCTTTCCTAGCATCGAGTAGCCAACTGTGGTGGAAGAGCTAGCTTCTGGGTAAGGACTCAAAGCAGTTGGGCATACTATCCATCCATGTGGGTCTTTAGAATATTCTGTTATGTGTCCTCCTTTCTTATCTCTACCTCTCTACCCTTACCCCATTCTCCAGGGACTCTAGAGCAAACCTGTCAGCCCCTCCATGAAGCTGACCTTTGAGATCTCTCTACAAAGAGTTTCCACTGAGAGACTGTACAACCAACAATGCTTGCCACCTTGGAAATGAGGCCTGTGTCCAGATGCTCTGTGCAGATCTCAGCAGGGTCTGTGTATGGGTTGAGACAATCACAGGCACCAGAGAGGGTTTGACAGGGCAAGGTTCTTGTTCTGGGAGCCCTTCCCTCCAGATCAGCGGTACCGGGTTGTAAGATAAAGAGGCACATCTGTCTGTCTACATAGCAGCAATGCTTCCTGTTACCTTGTTACTTGCTCCCATGGGGAAGCACTGGCTACCCAAACAAAGAGTACTGCATGAAGCCTCTCCTCTCCCAGCTGTTTCCAAACTCAATGTCCCTCTGCATAGGGCTTCTACACGGTAGTCAGAGAAACTCAACAATGATAATAAAGCCTAGAGACTACACATAATGGTGGGCATGTCCTGAGGGTTACCACACAAAATATTTTTAATGCTCATTGCCATCCTTCAAAAGGCTGACGATAACAGCCCCAAAGAGGTTGTGCATTGGTGGGGTTAAAGAGAACTTCAGAGTCAAATTGAGATTGAGAAGGAGAGCCGGGTGTGGGCTGTATCCTAAAGTCTTGAGTTAATTCACCAAGTCACTTTGCCATACCAAATCTAATTATTCTTTGCAGCTGGATCCCAGTAAGAAAAATGTAACTTCAGGCTGGGGAAATGGCTCAGTGGGTAAGGTGCTCGCCATGAAAGCTTGAGGATCGGAGGTCAATCCTCAGGAGCCATGCTCATTTGTAATCTTAGGGACTGGGAGGCACAGAGAAGAGGATCCATGGATTTGCTGGCCAGCCATCGTAGATGAATCAGACAGAGTCAGACGAATATAGGTTCAGGGACGGAGGGAGAGAGGTAGGGAAGGAGGAAGAGAGGGAAAAAGAGAGGGAGGGAGGGAGGAAGTGAGTGAATGAAAGAGAGAGACAGTGACAGAGACAGCAACAGAGACAAAAACACAGAGAGAAAGGGAGACAAAGAGACTCAGAGAAACAGAGGAGTGGGGAGAGACAGAGAGAGAGGGAGAGGGAGGAAGAGAGAGAGAGAGAGAGAGACTGACCTTGCCTCAAAAGTAAAATATGGAGCAATGTCAGCCTCTGTCCTCTCAACATACACACACACACACACACACACACACACACACACACACACACACACACACACACCCTACAGCCAACTTTCTTTATTTAGCATACATTCATACCTCTAATTTCATATTCACTGTACTAAATACTTAAGTAAATTTGAACTTCCTAAATCTACAAGAAAATCAGTAAAATAAAATATGCTTGGAATTTCACTCAAAACTAACATCTCTGGATGTTACCTTTTATTTCTCTTTCTGGTCTCATCCTTAGCCATGCTTCATAAATATAAGGCTGATATTTGCAAGGTGGTTTTTCTTCAGTCCCATCTCTTCTTACACGCTCTGCTTGTAAATATCAGCAGTGTGTTCCTTGTTAAAACCAAGGGATGCTTATCGGTCCTTATACAGATGTTGTTCCTCGGCTTAAGGATGGAGTCAGAGCCTGGTCAGCCCATCCTGAGTGCGAATGGCATTTAGAGTACATTTAGTACACTCAAGCTAAAGTCCCCAGCTCAGCAGTGCACTGTATTATGGAGTTATGGTTGCTTCCTCTCTCATTGCTCACTGACTGGAAGCTGGGCTCTTGGCTGTTGTCCATCGTCTTCACAGTAGGGAAGCACATACTGCTAGCCCAAGAACAAATGGCAATTGAAAATTTGAAGTGCAATTCCTGCTTAATATGTATCACTTTCACACTGCTGTGAAGTTGGGGATGTTCTAAGTCAAACCACCACCATCAGCAGGGTTACTGTACATGCCTAACTATTCTTTTGGCCCTTCATGACATTAAACATTTCTTCTCTGGAGACCTCCCTGCCCTCTGGGGTTCCTGAAACCATGGGACAGTCAGCATAATGGGATTGTTTTAGCTGATTTGCAGGTTGACAAGGTTGCCGGCTCTCATTTCATAGATGCTGGCAGAAGACACTAGTCTCCTGGTTCAGAGATGAGGAGCCTTGCTACTTTTGACACCACAGTCAGGGAGTGCTTCATTCTTATGTTCCTGTCCCTTGTCCCTCATAGGGATATTGGGGGTGGGAGTGGGTGTAGGTTAAAGTTCCAACATGGGAGATCTGTGTCATAGTTGAGGAACATTATGCTAAGAAAACTATAAATTAGAATTTATTAATAAGCAGTATTGAGACATAGGCTATAAACCTATAAACCATAAAACCCAGTACTTTCTCTTTCTCTCTCTCTCTCTCTCTCTCTCTCTCTCTCTCTCTCTCTCTCTCTCTCTTTCTCTTTTGTGCCATGACTCTGATATTTCCTGCTTTATCTTCTCTGCTGCTCCTCACCTGAAATTTGCTGAAGATCAACAAATAGCTCAGGCTAAGGATGAAACTCCTAGTAGAGGGTTTCCCTAATGTGTGCTGAGGCCCTGGGCTCAGGGTCCTGCACTGTGAAAGATGAACAGAAAACAACGTCATCTGCGCCTCCTGTTCTGGCTACCTTCCTCCTGTCACTGTGCAGCTCACCTTTGGCCCTGACAAACTCTGACCCAGAATGTCTCCCTTGTCTCCATCTCTCTTTCCTGCTGTTTCCCTGTGTCTTTTCTCAGCCCATCCTCTGTGTATGCTTTTAGGATTAAGCCCAACTGACCTGGTTTTCTGCTTGGCCGGGGAGCCGGGGTAGATCAGAGAGCACTCAGGACCAATCTTTGCCCTACCCCTCTTCTCCCTGCTCCCCTGAGTTCACCTTCCATTGGTGAAGATGGACATTGAGCAAGGCAGCTAACTATTTCATCACAAGGTGAGAATGGTGGGGCTGGGGGCAGCAAGATCAGGAAGGCCAGGAGGGTTGCACGTTCAATAGGAGCAGGAACTTCAGAGGAAGGAGCCTCCCAGTGGAGTTTGGAAGGGTGAAGCATTCACAATCGAAGGAGGCTGTTACTGGAAGATGGAAACTGTGAAACCTCTTCCCAACCTGCTTGTCTTATCTACTTTGTTGTAGGCTTGAAGCCCCCCATGGGGCTTACACCAGTCCTCTTCTGAGTCTGCAGGAGCTCTGGACTCAGGCATCAGACCCAAATGAGCCGCTGGCCATGAATGCAGCGGGCCTTTGGAAGGGCTTCAGTACAGCTAATCAAAAATGATTTATGTCTACTTCTATTTCTTTTAACTTTTAATAAAGAATAATCAAAAGCTATTCTTTAGAGAGTGCCAAAAAGGTACAAATGTGCTCTTAAGAGAATTGATGGGCATGATTCTAGTAAGTTTCCAAATGTCATACTGTTGCAGGGAGGACGGAGGGTGAAAAGAATATTCATTATGAGTGGATTGTAGGAATGTCACCTAAATATTTGCTGGCTGGGAGACTCCTGGAGCAATCAGACCATTTCAGCTGAAAATGTTGGACCTGATTATTTATTTATTTACGTACATTTTTTTTATATTTACTTCTGAAGCTCAAACTAGCTTGCAAGACACAGTATTAGAATATTTCCTATGTAGTGAGCATCCAATTTGTTGTGGAGAACAAGCAACATTTTCCCTTTATTAAAGACAGTATTGTCTTCATTTCTGCCAATTACAAATCATTTGCAAGCCTGGCTCCTCTCTCTGAAATAATGACAGCTGACAGCCTTTTTTTTTTTTTTTAAATTTCTTTGAGCTATGTCTTATCTCTTTGTGAAAGGAAAAATGTCATGACACAAGAAATGAGTATAGAGGGACCAGTAAAACAGTGAGGCCAGGATAGATACCTTGATAGTCATTTAGGAAGTGGGTGAATGAAGTCTGCTTTATGAGTTAGGTAGGCCTCTTCTCTGGGTGGTCCCTAGACAGAGAGGTCCTACTTGATGGTGAGTGTGTACTTGGCACAGGATACCAAAGTGTAAATATATCTAGGCTGTGTTCTTCAATGGAGCTGACTTACCCACATGAAATAAGCCAGAGGAAGAGGAATAGAAGCTGCTTTTACAGGGCAGAACAAGAGCAAGAGTAAGATGATAGATAGACAGACAGAGCAACAGAAAGATGATAGATAGGTAGATAGATAGATAGATAGATAGATAGATAGATAGATAGACAGACAGACAGACAGACAGACGGATGGATGGTAGATAGATGATAGATTAGATAGGTGAAGATACATGGCAGATAGATATATAGATTATACAGATAGAGGATGGATAGATAGATTAGATAGGTGAAGATACATGGCAGATAGATATATAGATTATATAGATAGAGGATGGATGGATAGATAGATTAGATAATAGATACATGACAAGTAGATGATAGACATATATGACAGATAGAAAGATGATAGATACATATAGATAGGTGAGAGACAGAGAGACATTTATTTCTCAGGCAACTGTTACCCTTAGAGAGATGCTGATGAACATGAGGCTAAGCAGAAGGCTGTTTAGGCTGTAAGATCCCTTTGTTCTGTTCAGGACATGTGTCCCACCGTTGGATAATCTAGAATATATGCCCCTCTCTAACCCGATGCAGCACCCTTTACCTCAGTAATCAGACAGAATGTCCAGTAACCTTCTATAATCAGAACTTAGTTATCCTAAGGTCAGGAATGTGGCTGTGCATATTATCTCGGGCTGTGTTTAGCCTTCTCCTGAAGATGGGCGCCTTTGATGCAGGAACAAAATGCTCAGCCCCAGGAATTGGTCCTAGATAGAAGGCAGGCAGCGTTTAATTTGTGTGTTCTAGGGTGTTATTTGCCCACTTGCTTTCCTTTGAAGGGCTAAGAATAAGATTATCTTTCGAGATCTTGAGCCCCAGACCAAGGTCCGTGGCACTGGCATCATGGCATCATTTGGGAAGCTATGGGAGATGAGAATTATTCAAGTCCACCCCAAGCCTCTGGAATCACCTTGTGTATGATCCTGATGGACACTGGAAACTGAGAAATATGGATCTAGACTGATGGATTTGGGTTCAAAAAACATTTTTTGCCTGCAGTTTTATCAGCTGCTATACCTTGATACTGTGATACCTGTACACACACACACACACACACACACACACACACACACACACACACACACACCATGATCCTTCTTACATGTGTGTTTCTGACTTAGAGACTTCAACTGGTTCCAGAAAACTAGACGGCTCTGCTTTTCACAGAGCAGTCATTTCCTGCAAGATGAAATGAGGTGCTTTTCAAACAAACAAAAGTGCCCGGAATTTGCAAGGTCTATTTCCATTACAGAGCCATTGAGTCTGACTCTGCCTGTTACATACTGGACAGCAAACGGGTGCTGATGGTGAATGGCCTGTTCCTGGAATAGGTCAGCAAGGAGGTGCAGCTCCTCCCTCAGGAAATTCACATAAAGCTGTGCTCTGCTGGGGCTCACAGCCCAGCTTCACTATACCTGGGAACTTGCTAAAAAAAAAAAAAAATGAAGGATGCCAGGCCTTCCACCAAACCGGACAATTCTAATCTGCAAACTTTAATAAGGTCTCTCTACTCAAAGCTATATTTCTTGACTTCCCATTCATCTTTAAGGTGGTTTCAAATATATTAGAGACAGAGTCTCACTCTATAGCCTAGGCTAGCCTCAGACACTCTGCTTTCTTGTGTCTTTCTTCCAAGCGTTGGGGACAGAAATGCTCTCCATTCCTTCACTTCATTGGGACTATTAGTTACTTATGACCCATGGCATACTTTATCAAGCATCAGGGTTAATCTGACTTCCCAATTGATGAGGTCTAAGGCAGGAACAGAGAGCCCATGTTTCTAGTTTGCAGGGGATGGTAATGTAAACCAGTCTGAGCAGCAGCCATGAGAAACACTGTCATAGGCTATTCTAAAAGCAGGCCTCTTTCCACGCCCACCCTGTTTTTCCTCTGTGAAGTAGGCTATTTCGGAGCTCCCCTTCATGTTTATGTTTTTGCCTTTTTGTTGTTTTGCTAGAATCTTTACTCAGCCTGCATATTCCTCTGGGCAGAAATTATACCTTCCACACCCCACAGTCTCTCGTTTTCTGTTTTGTAAAATAATGAGTACATTTCCAGAGTGATTAATAATAGAATAGGGAAAGAAGAGAAAACTCCGAGTCCAAGTACCAATAAACAGCATCCGAAAATGGATATCAGCTGCAGGTCTCCTACAATCTTACACTGCTAACAAGTTCCCCAGAGCTACTGAGGTGGCCAGTCCAGGGACCACCCTTTGAGAACTTTTCCAGGGATTTTAAAAGGATGAAGTAATCCCCAGCTAGTCGGTGAACACAGTGCTGAGTAAAAACCAAGCCCTCAAAGAGGCTAGCCAGGGCCAGGGGTGGTAGCACAACCATATTCCAGGGATTCCAGGCTAGCAGCCTCATGAGCTAGAGGCCAGGTTGGGCTATGCTATGTTAAGAGGCTAGCCTGGGCAATAGATGAAATGGCTTTAAGGTCTTAAAAACACAATCATATATTTGCTTGACATCAGTGCTCCCATTAATCATAAATTGAACAAAAATATTTATCCAATTTAGTTGTGCAATTTGTGTGTGCGCGTGTATTAGGAAACAGTATTTCATTGTAGAATGTTTGTTTTCTGTGTGATCAATTTTCCTCCACAGTCAGTTTCCATTAAAACAAACAAACAAACAAACAAACAAACAAACAACAACAAAACACAACCCAAGGAAGCAAAATATTCAGGATCTAAGGACTTGTAGATTTCAAAGCAATGTTTATTGGAATCCAGGGGCATCGTGTATAATTTACTGTAGGAGAAGGAAGAAGTAGGAAAATGCCTGGTGCCATGGATGCTTTTACTGTCTTTATTAGAGCATCTTTAGAAGACATATTTCTCATCCTCTGAGCCTGTGCATGCAAGCTACCTCTAGCTCCCCTTCAGCCAAGGCTAAGTTCCCTCATCTTGTTAGGACTTAAAATTGGCCACAAGTTCAAGTGTTGGCCCTTGGGCAACAGTTTTAGGCAGGGACTTCTCTTTTCAGTAGTGACATCTTTTTATCTTGAGAACATTTTCCCTTGGTGTATAGGATCTATAAGTCAGGCACACAAAACAAACTGGCAAGAAATTAAAAGGAAATATTTTAAATGCTTGGCACATATATGATTTTATATTGAAGATGAAAGCAAATCTGAGTACTAATCAAGTGGATATGCTTACCAATTATTTCATAAAGAATTAAATCTTGGCTGAATATGTGACCCTCCAAAATGGAGAGCCTCTTCAATACTTTTCAGAGTTGACCAATATTTTAATTTTATAAATGACAATGATAAGAACTATGCATTATATAAATATATAGTACAAAATAGCAGAAGTGTTTTGGGGCCATTTCAGAAATTGTTGGATTTAATATTAAAACAAACAAACAAACAACTCCTTAAGTCAGCTACTTGAACAACAGTTGTATCAGACATGGCATGGTGACATGCACAGTGCCAAGTATTCACGCCATTATCTTGAATCTCAGTGTCTGAGGTGTTAGCCCATGGGCAATGTCTGTATACAGAATTGTCTTGATTGCCTAATGAAGGCCCAGTCTGAAAGTGGGAGGCACCATTCCCTGTTTTATACCCTGGACTGCAGAAGAATAGGAAATCCAGTTAGGTGATCAACAGGTATGCATTCTTTTCTTCCTGCTCTTGACTGTGAATGTGACTGGCTGCTTTAAGCTTCTGCCTGTGACTCCCTGATATGATGAAATTAATACAGAGCCAGATAGACCCCTTCTCTCCTCATTATGTCAAGATGTTTCGTCACAGCAAAGGAGATGAGAGTAAGATGTTCCCTGTGTCAGTCAAGCCCGTGGACATAGATTTCTGATTTTTTTTTCCTTGTTTAACCAAATTCCCTTGTGTTATCTCCTTTGCATTCCCTATTTGGCATTTATCTGGGGCTGTGACAGTAGCTGTGACATCTGATTCTTACACAGTCACTATGTTTGAATCCCTTCTCCACATGGCCATAGCTTTGAAGACATCCAGGGCCCTTCTCATTGGAGTATCTATGACCTGAGTTTGTAGTACTTCTGTGATCTCTTCCTCTGGAGTCCTCGCTTCCTGCTTGTCTGTTTTGACCTTCAGCCTTAACCTGCCCTTCCCTGCCTTGTCTGAGCCAGTCATACTACCATGCTCTGCCCATCAGGACTCGTCCCCGAGTCTAACCTCCATTTCTCCTTGCTCACAGTCCATCACTGTACTATTTCTGCCTGGACTCTGGGCCCTCCTGCATGTCCCTGCCCTGCTGTTACCTGCTCCCAATATGACAAGTATGATTATCCAAAGGCCTGTTTTCCTGAGATTTTATAAGACAACCTGCAATTTCCATCCTTCAGTGGGGAAAGGCTCTCGGTTCAGGAGCTGAACAGAAAAAAAAAGTGCAAAAAAAAAAGTGAATGGTTCAGGGGAAGGCACTTAATCCTCTCAGGTCTGCCAGAACCTGACATCATTAAGGAGATAAGTAAATAATATGGGAGGCAACATCAAGATAAAATGTAAATGTGCACAATGCAGCTTTTGCACTTAACCAGCCCTTTCTTTTAGTATTAGTTTCCTATCGTCCCTGAAATAAATTCTGCAAACCTAACAGCTCAGAACAAATTTATTTCTTCTGCCATCATAGAGATGAACAGTCACAAAGGAGGTTCAGTGAGTTCTGCATATAGTGTTGAGATGTTGGTAG
Organism: Mus musculus; assembly: GCF_000001635.26. Lineage (NCBI taxonomy): Eukaryota > Metazoa > Chordata > Mammalia > Rodentia > Muridae > Mus > Mus musculus. The sequence continues at coordinate 162,241,437 of NC_000068.7, read as the reverse complement.
GCTGTCTTCCTTGAGGATGTGCCCAGCCTGTGACCCCCTAGATTGTATAAGGCCAATGATAGCTATGAATGAAATCCATCACAAAAATGTAAATATAAAAATTGTGAGGATTTCATAATTGTTTTATATTTGCTTTCATGGTCCTCTTTTTAATCTCAAAATCTAATCATTTTTATTTCAAGGGTACAAGGATTTTGCCTTCATGTATGTTTGTGTATTATAGGCATGCAGTGCCTGAGGTAGCCAGAGGGGGCAGTGAATGACCTATAGCTGGACTTATGGATGGTTATGATCTGCTGTAGGGGTGCTGGGAATTGAAGGCAGGTCCTCAGGCAGAGCCGGTGTTCTTACTTGCTGAGCCATCTCTCCAACCTTGATTGCACAGGGTTTTGAACATGAACTTTGTAGATGATGATGTTTTACAATGATGAAAGGTTGGACATGCTTGTAAGGGTCTTGCAGGGACTCTGTTCCCCTTCCCTTATTATGTTACCCAGGACCTCTGCTTTAGCTCCTGACTCCCTCCTTCTGAAGAAAGGGAGTGGTTGCCTCCCTCTGACCTACCCTTCCATCTATACCTCACTCACCTCCCCATGACTCCACCCCACCCCAATCCAACATGAGAACCCTGTGATTAATTGGTCCCAGGTAGATAACCCCAAATAACATTCCAACCTCAACATCCTTCACTATGTCATCTTTCAAGCCTCTTTTGCCAGGTAGGAATATATATTCACAGCTTCTGGATATTAGGTATGGGTGTCTTTGGGAGATATGATTCCACTGACAGCAATTTTTTTTTTTTGCTAATTTCATGGTCAATTTGCAAAACTCTTGTAACACCAGAATATTCCTTTATGTGTTAAGTGTTTCGTGTGCCATCTCATTTATTCCTTGCAGTGACCCCACTGGTGGTGGATTTTTGACAAATCCATTGTGTATGGAAGGAAAGAGAGGTGCAGAAGAGGAAAAGAGATAAAAGTGTTATAAATAAATCAGGTTGGACATTATCTATCTAATCTTTCCTCACAGACTTATCTGCATTACTATGGTATTCTTGCACTGCCTTGCTGAGAAATGGGGAACATGGACCCGTTGGGTAACTTTGTATCTTCTGAAGTTCATTCCTCACCTTTTCAAATCAGGGTTCAAGTCTCCTATTTGCCAGAATCTTCTCTACATCCTTATCACCCTGATGTGAAAGTCCTGTGTGTGTGTGTGTGTGTGTGTGTGTGTGTGTGTGTGTGTGTGTGTGTGTTTGGTAGCTTCTCATACCTGGGCCTAAGCTGTGTCATCTCTTGCAAGGATACCCCAAGGCATACACAGGTAGTTGACAGCTACAGTCCTCGGTGCCTTCTGAACCTTGCATGGCTTTATTCTGGTCACGCTGGGTCATTTTATGGCGTGGGAGGAAGGCTATGGCCACCTCTCTTGCTGTCCTGACTTTCAAGAGTGACCTTACTTTAGCATTTGAGGTGTGGAGGCCATACATGTTTGAGACAGATGTCTTAAGGACGTTAAAATAGCAAAATGAAGGAAAGGGTTCCTTTGACGCTGCAGATTAGTTGGAAGCAGGTCCCTCCCTCTGGTGGGGGCATTGGTGACTCTGCTCTGCAGATTAGTTTGAAGCAGGTCCCTCCCTCTGGTGGGGGCATTGGTGACTCTGCTCCCTAAATCTTGCTTCACTGTATCCTTGTGATATCGACAATCCTCAGTTGCCTCATGAGTCACCATGCAGCTGATCAGGTGGCTGGCCCTGCCTGTAGCCATGTCCCCTTCCTAACATGTCCCCAGTGGGAGACAGGTTGTAAAAATGACACTAAAAATGGGATATGGACATGGAGAAATTATTTACTTCATTGAAGAAGCAACAGAGATCACATGTGGAAAGACTTGGGCTCTGGGAATCATAAATTGCCAGGTTTCTCTAAATTCAACCAGACAATTAAAATCCTCCATTTCACTTTAGAGATAAAAATTACATTAAAGCAGGCAATGGAGATAAAGTCTTAGGAGAAAGTGTTCGTGTTCGACTTGATGCTGGAAAGCCCGGATGAGGGACGTGTTTGCTCTGCATATTTATTTAACCTCTATGACATTTGATTCTTCTGAGAAGAGCAGCAATAATACACACCTCAACAAGGCTGCGAAGATTAAAATGGAGAATTATATAAAAGCACCCTGCTCAGGGTCTACCACATACTAGATACTTAGTAAATATCCACTCAAAATGCATCCACATGCATGCCTTACCAGTTATTATAGCTTGCTACTGAAAGAATCTATTTAGCCCTGACCATCACACCTAAAACTCGGGTTGCTGAAGACAAACACCTGTGTGTATTTGTCACGATCTTGAAAATCTTGGTAAAGTTGTCACAGGAAGTGAATGGGGTCTTATCTCTTGGGGACCCATAGTCTCAAGTGGGGAACAGTCATGGGCCAGGATGTGTGGGAAGTTTGCACAACACAGAGAAGCATAGCTGGCTTTGAGATAGTGGTATGAATGATGAGGAAACTTCTCAGAGATGAGGGTGAGCTGAACACAGACTTCCGGGGCAGGGGGGCTGTACCCAGACACATAGAACATTCGAGGCAGAGGAGAGAGCATGAGGTAAAGAGGGGAGGTAGGCAATCCCCTATCTATAGTGACAGCCTGGTACGGGTAGGCTCAAAGTCTATGGGTGGGTAAGATATTGATCACCAGCAGAGGAGTTCAAAGCCAGGCTGGTTGCTAGTGCTCTGCATGGGCTGGGGTTTGCTAATGTGTTGCAGTCTGTCTTGGGGGAAATACCGTGGACTCTGCTCATGAGATGAGAGGAAATAGGAGGGAGGAAGGTTAAAGGAATGCATCTAAGTCCAAATGTGTGCCAAATAAGGAGCTGGGGTGATTAGCAGGAGCTTTTGTCCCAGCTCCTTCCAATCAAGCATCCCTCTTCTCAAATCAGCTTCCCTCTCCCATCCTTTATATGTTTTGAGAAGAGGTCTTATTATGCAGGCTGCTCTCCATCTTGTAAGGCCCCTGTCTCAGCTTCTAGAGTGCTGGGCTGACAGACATGTGCTAGTGCACTCAGTGGCTTAGATTTATTTATTTTTAGTCAGAACCATAGTTCAGGAGATATAGAAACTGTTTGTCAATCTGTTTCAAGAAAGTCTTGGGCCCCAGGAACATGCGAGGGTCGTGAGGTCTGTTGATGGTTTCCAGTAAGCCTGTGATGCTAAGATTTCTTCTCCCCTTCCCTTCCTGTATCCTCAGCAATGGAATGGCAGAGACACAGCCCTCATGGTCACCCGGGTGGTCAACCACAGACGCTTCTCAGCCACAGTGAGTGTGGCAGACACCTCTCAACGCAGTATCTCCAAGTATCGCTGCGTGATCCGCTCAGATGGTGGGTCTGGTGTGTCCAACTATGCAGAGCTGATTGTGAAAGGTGAGTACCGCTGTGCTACAACTTTCCCGAGTGGCTGGTTATAGGACCTTCTCTATTATTACAAAGCAAGCCCCTTCTCTTACCTGTTGCTTCCGTCTTCCCCCAACAGCTCAAGACAGGTTCGCCATCACTGATCTCCCTAACACTATCCGCGTGCGCGCGCGCGCGCACACACACACACACACAGGGGCAACCTCCAAATTTGACTTAAATTTATTTTTCAGATCAAGATAAACACATGTCCTTTGTGCTTTAGTGATGTTCCACTGAAATGTTTGTGAGGGGTTTTAACCGGAAATGCCGTATAATGGCTATATTTCAGAAAGCCTTTTGAAATGATGATCCTAACCTCCCAGATGGTCTTAAGTCGATGGTTATCAGTTTTCTTGTGCTTGTTTGCCTTGAAAACTTGACTTCAAGTTTCTGGCAAACTTGGTGTTTGAGAAGGTCAAAGAACCTTTAGGAGGCAGAGCCGTAAGTCACTGGGGTCAGGCTTTGAGAGGCCATAGCCTCAGCCTTAGCCAACTACTAGTTTGCTCTCTCTGCTTTGTATTTATAATTAAAGGTGTGGTTTCTCATCTCCTGGCTCTGGGTGCCAGCTGCCATACCCCGCCCCCCACCATTCGGGACACCCCTTCTATGACCTCAAGCCCAATCAAACTTTTCCTTTCTTAAGTTGCCTCTGATCACGTATTTATCATATCAACAGAAAAGTAACTGATACAAATACCATCCAATGCATTTTCCTCCATTTAAAATTACTTTTAATTAATTAATTAATTAATTAATTAATTATACAGTCCAATAGTTACCTCCTGGTCCACCCTCCCAAACTTCCTCATTTTATTCCTCCTCCACACTGTCTCCAAGAGGATGTCCCCACCCCCTCATCCCCACTCTTCCCCATCCCTGCCAGGCCTCCCTACTCACTGAGGCCTCAAGTTTCTCGAGGTTTAGGCTCATCTTCTCCTACTGAGGCCAGAACAGGCAGACCTCTGGTATATATGGGTTGGGGGCCTTGGACCAGCTAGTGTATGCTGCCTGGTTGGTGGCTCAGTGTCCGAGAGATCTCAGGGGTCTAGGTTATTTGAGATTTCTAGTCTTCCTATGGAGTTGCTCTCCTCCCCAACTTCTTCCAGCCTTTCCCTACCGGGGTAGGGAACCACAGGGGTCAACCACAGGGACCAACAACTTCAGTCCATTGGTGGGCTGTAAGTATCTACATCTGCCTTAGTCAGCTGCTTGTTGGGACTCTTGGAGGACAGCCATACTAGGCTCCTGTCTGTAAGCACACCATAGGCCCAACTTGGGATCCATCTCAAAGAGAGGCTCCAAGATCTGACACTATTACTGATGCTATGACATCTTCCTCTTTTCAAATGTCTCCATCTCCATAGTTGTTTAGGCATGTCCAGGTGTTTCTGTTTTGGTATTTCTTCCCTTGAGTGAGCAACAATTATTGTTTCTGCACAGTCCCTCCACCCCCTATATATATATATATATATATATATATATATATTTTGTATTATACAGAACCAGATTCTTTCCTTAGATCAATTTCTCAGGAAGTTGAGTTGGTAGGCCAAAGCATATGAACATCTTTATGGATTTTTCTTCTCTGTACTGCAGTACAAAGAAGGGCTTGATGGTTTATGTAGGCAGCAACAGTGTATGAATGTATTCATTTTATCGCTGCTATGTTCACTGATTAAAATTTCAGTATAGCAATATTTAGTGAATGAAATAATGAACCTGTTCATATTATGCCAGCTGTAGAATAATACCTGCTGTGTTGGAAGGGAGGGAAAAAATTGCTTGATTCTCAGAAGACGACGAGTTTCTGCTGTTGCTGTTGCTTTGTTTTTGTTTGAGCGTGGGTTGGTGGACAAACTTTGCATCCTCTTGGCTGGGTCCGTTTGACTGGTGGCTGTAATGGGATCCGAATGGAGATCCCTGTCTGGACCCCTGGACCCTCTCTTCTGACCTGTCTTGACTCTAGGTGAATATCCAAGTGGAAGATGATATAGTGTCACTCACATCACCTTACCTCCTTTCCTGCAGCGATGGTTTCAATTGATTGTCAGTTCGACAGGCTCTAGAATCATCTAGGAGACAAGTCTCTGGCTGTGCCTATCAGGAGTTGCCTTTAGGATGCACCTGTGAGACATTTTCCATATTGAGTCAACATGGAGAAGATATGTTATTCACTGAGGTCCTGGAGTGGATAAGAAGGAGAAAGTGAGTCCCCTCATCTGTTTCCATCTGCCTCATGACTGTGGATGAAATGTAACCAGCTGCCTCAAGTCGCTGCTGCCATGACTACATATCAGGATGGACCTCACTCTGGATCTAAACAAAGGCCTCCTTTACATTGATTTTGACAGGGCATCTTATCACAGCACAGAAAGTAGATAATTCACCTACATAGCTCATATCCCACTTCACAAGAGCCACTTCCCTCTGCGTATTCTTCATCTGTCTCCCTTTTGGGACCTAAGCTCTGGTAGAGGGAGGGTGATATCTGGACTCCATGAGTTGTTCCCACTCAAGGGTTATCCCTAGCATAGGTTCTGTGCTCACTGGACCCGGGAAGTTGCTAATGTTTGACTAATTTCATCTGCATGGGTCCATCAATTCATGAGTCTCAACCTTCAGATTTCTGTGGCCCGATTGATATGTGAGTGAATTATTGACTTCAGCAGGCATTTATTTCTTTACCAGAATGTTATGAACCTTTAAGCCGAAGATCAACAAATAAGGTGGTCATGAACAAAATAATACCAAAAAAAAAAAAAAAAAGCACCTTTAAGTTCATCCATGGGAAGTGCCATTAATGTATAAAAGAAGCCACCACTTTGATAGTGTTAGGCTTAGATCTTTGCCCCCTCCAAGCCCCCAGCTTCATGAGATTGATTCATGTGACACAGTGGCCTTTGCAGGCCTTTCAAATAGTCCATGAATGTGTCATTTCCTGAGCGGTGGCCAGGAACACTCTGCTCACTGTGCTTTTTCGTGGTTGATTTCCCACTCTGCTATGAGAGCCTTGCAGAGGAATGCCGCATTCTCTTACATTTGCTACCATCTTCCAGGCACCTTGCATATACCTGCTTGGCGTTAAGTGGAGGTGAGGGGCGGGACAGACTCCAGGAGTCACTGCTGCACCCCCAACTTTTTATACTAACAGAAAAATGCTTGCTCTGTTCTTTTCCCGAGTCTTCTAGGGGGAAGAGGTGGGGTTGGGGAGTGATAATTCATAGGCTGCTGGGGCAGGGGGATTGCAGAAGCAAGACCACCTAGGCCTGGAGAGGTGGCAGTGGGAACAGTGCTCCGTCGTCTGTTGGCTGTGCCAACTGAGGCTTAGTTAAGGCAAGGTGGCAGGTATCAGCTCTGGCCCCAGATGTATTGGCCGAGTACGTCAATGTGACCCAGAAGCTATTGCTACTTCCTAGCTCCCTTTCCATGCTCTCTCCTTCGAGATATGCTGGGGAGACCCTATGGCATCCCCACAGCAGACAATGGTGCACTGGGACTTTCTGTAATCTGAACCCCTTTAATGACACCTTGATGAAATTCATCCACATTTTTTGGCACAGGATTTCACATTTTTTTAGTGCCTCTTTCCCGCACATTTTAATGTTGAGTGGGTGATAAGCCATTTGCTTGGTCCCATGAATCCAGAAGAGTCCCTTCACATATGCTATCTCATTTTATCTTAATATCAGGTGTGCATACTAATTTTATTTCAACTCCTTTGTTTTCTGGGAAAGCCATCCCAGCAGGGGTGAGGAGCTGAGGGTCACCCTAAGGGGAAAGCTGAGGTTAGAGTTGAGTCTGAGGTGTGCCGCCTTACTTATATTGGAGGACCTAGGAATTGGGGCCTCATTGGCTCCCGATATCACAATGTTATAATCAGTGCCACAGGGGTGCAGGCAACAGGGGAGGAGGTGATGTCTCTGCCTTCACACAAGAAATGAGAGGCAGGGTCACTCAATGGTACCCGTAGGAAGCCAGTCAGCCTGCAGTGCTTGTCCAGTAGCTACTTGAAGGCAGAGGATGAGACAATTTGAGGCCAGGTTCTTATGAAGAAGGCCACTCCTCACTAAAATCTTTAGCCTTGGCTGAGTCAGTGGCCTACGTGCTGTTGGAGCAGTAGTCCACATTGTCATCCCTCCTCTTGAGCGGTGACAGATTTCGCTCATCACACAGACAGCCTGAGGAGTCAGGCATGAACATCCAGCTGTGGCTTTCTTTCACATACACAGTAATGCCTGAGTCAAGATGCCTCACTTGGAATCCCTGGCCTATCTCGACCCATTGCCGTAACTTGGAACATGATATAAGCCTCTTAAGGCCTTAGCAGATACATCTGGAAACAGCGTTATAGCATTTTCTCCCTGGGAGGATGTTGTGAGGGAGCAGTGAGATGATCAATGCAGAAGTGCTTAGAGCTGTCTGACACTTGTGCTCTAAGAAATGAGCAAATGAATGGCACATGAGGTCGGTGTCCCCAGGTAAGGACTTGAAAGACTCAGTGAGTGGGACTGGGCATCTCACCCAGTACCTCCATTGCCTTGGAGATATCATTTAAGGCTGTTGCTTAATCCCCATGTCGTAATACTTGAGCATAAGGAAAGAGGGAAGATGTATTAAAATGTAGCCAGGGAGCATCAGTGTTAGATGCTCTTAAGTCAGAGTTCTCTGGGTCCTCTCTAATGTCTACCTTTGGCTGATGAGTCACAGAAGCTCAGGAGATGGTCCTTCTGTCACGAACATCACCTGGTTACATGGGGTACCTTTTATGCTTTATGTCATTCATTCAAACTCTGCAAGCTAGCATACCCTCATGTTGCCTGGCTCACCCAGCATCCGAGCAGAGTGAAAATCACAGCCTTGGAAGACGCAGACTAATCTTAGCGGTGGGTAGTATCAGCGTTCACTAGGCAACTCAGCCCGAAATGAAAGCAAATTGGAATTACTTAATTCTGAAGAGCTGTTTATTGAGTTGTGATAATGTACTGGCTATATGTTAGATTACTCTGTAATTGAGGTTTCACTCAGTTGACAGCCCATCCTGTGCCTACCTGTTCCAGGCCACTGCTCATAAATGTTCGTATTCTCCCCTACCTGTTTCTGAGCTTGCCTGTGTCGTCCATGCCGTGGTATTTTGCTTGGCTAAAGGACATGGCTGTCCTAAACCAGAGTTACTCAGCTGCATTCTAATAGTCACACATTGGTGATTTTTAAATGTGGTGTCCAAGCCCATTTAATATCCTTCCAAGTGCTCAGAACATTTCACTATGGAGTTAGTGTCTCTAAAAAAATGAGAGGTATGTGTGGATCATCAGGTGAGTCCAACTGGGACATAATGGTTAAGTCACGATTAGGGACTGCAGATTAGAACACACCTAAACTTCAATTTTGGCCTTAGTTTCTGCTGCCTGTGGCAACTTCAGTTAGAACTCACATTTACTCCTGGCCCCATTTTCCTTATCTATACTATAGGATCTGATGGGTTCCATCCTAGTTTGTGTCCTATTGCTGTGAATAGACACCATGGTCAAGGCAACTGTTATAAAAGAGAAAGTTTAATTGGGGCTGGCTTACAGTTTCAGGGATTTAGTCTATTATCATGACAAGGAACATGCTGTCTTGTAGTCAGACTTGTTGTTGAAGAAATAACCGAGAGTTCTACCCCTGGGTCTATAGACAGCAAGAAGAGAAAGAATATGGGCTTGGCTTGGGCTTTTGAAAACCTAGATGCCCACCTCTAGTGACACACATTCTCTAACAAGACCACACTGCTTGATCCTTTCAAATAGCACTAGTCCCTTGAGACCACACATCAAAATGTATGAGTCTGTGGGTGCCACTCTCATTCCAACTACCACAGCTCCCTTGGCCAGAGAAACAATGTCACATGTATAGACTCTAGCACTAGGTAAGTACCCACAATATTATGTCTGTTATTATCAACAATTTTATTTTTTGCCATTTTTTAGGAGACATTGCCCAAAGGCTCTGGCTGTTGTTTCTTGTCCTGGCTTAAGGGATGCTGTTCCAGACTGTGGAGATTTCAACTTAAATTGCATTTAGGACTCACTCTTCTGAAAGAGAGAGGACCAAGGTCATCAGATCCAGCTTGTGGGTGGATGTCAGAGGCAGAGCTGCTTTACCTACAATGTTCAGTATTGACTTGTTTCTGTTGTTTTCTTCTTTAAATATTGCTTTTCATGCTTAAAAGCATCTTCAAGATGTGTAAAGATTCTCCACATCTGAAACTAATCATCTTGCACCCTGGGCTGGCGACAGAGGGCTATATGTTCTAAGCATGCTTTCTCTGCAGCTGGCCGCCCTCTTATCTTAGTCTATTTTGCTCATTTACTACTCTTGAGTCTGTGTGTTAGTCACTGTTTTATTGCTATGAAGAGACACCACGACGATGGCAACTCTTGAGCAAGGAAGCATTTAATTGGGGCCTTCTTATAGTTTCAGGGATTAGACCATTATCATCATGTTGGGGAGCATGGTAGCCTGCAGGTGGTCATGATGTTGGAGAAGTAGCTGAGAGTTCTCCAACCAGATCTGCAGGGAACAAGAAGAGAGGCATTAGACCTGGGTAGGCTTTTGAAACCTTAAAGGCCAGCCCCAGTGACACACTTCCTCCAACAAGGCCACACCTCCTAATCCTTTCAAACAGTTCCACTCTCTGGTGACTAAGCATTCAAACACATGACCCTATGTGGAGACCATTCTGATTGAACCCAATCTGTATACACTTGAGTTCGTAGCTATACTTGGAAATCTGGGATGACTGAAGCCGTTGACTCTTTATCGTCTTCGTTTTAGTTACTATTTATTGAGTCAAGAACGTGTCAGATGATATGATACGTTTGTGGTGTGACTAGACGACACATGCAAACTTACAGCACAAATCAGGGAGTTATCAGGCACCTGTTACATGAGCTTAAGCATCTTCACAATAACCCTCTGAAGCAGGCTGTTAATAACCCCGTCTACAAATGAAAGGAGCAAAGATGAATATTTCTCAAGCTCACATAACTTTCAAGTGACAAATATAAGCCTGCCTATCTCTCCCTCCTGTTTCACATTTCCTACAAAATCCAGAATGGTAGAAGTGAGCAATGCAATCCTGAAAAGGGTGGGAGGGAGACTCTGAGTCATCCCATAAGTGATGGATCCTGTGGCCTTGGCAAGTGTGTGGACAGAGATAGGCTGGGTCAGTTTTGAAACACGACAAGCAAGAATCAAATGAAGAGATATGCAATGGTGGCATGTTTGGGTGTGGCAATGAAAGTTCTTTGCATCTGCATAAGAGCTGGAGCTTTATTCTAAAAGAATCATGGGACTCCAGGGCACCCACATGCGTGGTTCACAGACAGTATACCACCATGAAGCCAGATCTCTGCATTTACTCTGCATTCATCTGTGGACCTGCCTGTACACAGTGGCTAGTCTTTCCAGTAAGGTGTTCTCAGGGGCAGTGCAGGGGGGATGGGATGTCTAGAGTAGGATTAGGAGCTTGTGGGTGAATTCAAGACACTATTGATTTAGCATTTGAACAGAGAAATGCCACCCAATAAAGGGGGCATTGGCCCCTTTAGACCCCTGGGTTTCAGTTTTCCTGGAGAGAGAGTGTGGGTTTTAAAGGTAGGACCTGGTAGGATGCTGGAGCATTGCTATTCGTCCCAAGTCACTAGTTGAGGACTCCTTCTATGGATGCTGATGTCCTGGATACAGGTCCCCTCTGCATTTTGGAGAAAGTCTGGTTTAATTGAGAATGAGATGTGAGAGTGAATAAGTCAGCCGAACACACGGAAATAAAAAGGTCTGAGATATGGGGATGGGACACAGACATTCTCTAGGGACTTCACAGTGTGTGTGGCCTTCTGAAACATCCAAAGCTGCTGGCTGTTGCTCCTCAGTTAGAGCAATTACAGAGAACAAATGCACGCTAGAAGAGGTAATGCCAAATGCTTCCATGGGTGTGTTCTTGGAGCCACTGAAGCACTACAAAACCTCCCTTTTAACTAGACATTTTCCCCCCTGTGGCAGTAGTCAGAGGCAACAACAACGACAATAAAATTATATAGGGTGTAGTGACCCAGAGGCCAGGCTTGGGGTTCAAGAATTTGGGCTGGGGTCTAGCTTCGTTCCTATATCAGTATAGAAACCACCACCCTCCACCACCTCTGTTCTTCCATGTACTAGAGCAGATTGGCAAGCTTCTGGCATAGGGCATGCTGCTGACTATCCTCAGATTCTTGGGGCATCCAGCCTCTGTTGTAACTCTTTCCCTCTACTGCCACAGTAAAAGCAGCTATAGGGAATATACAGATGAAAATATACAGGCCCGTGAGTCCCAAAACTTTCTGTCTAGAGACAGGAAGAGGGCTGGATTTGTTATGCCCCATTCTGTTCAGCTGCAAGAGTATCCCAGCCTTCTTGCTTGAATCTTACCTGACTGAGGTCTCCTTTTCCTGTAGCACCCTTAGTGACAATTTGAAAGCATATTTTACATCCTTGTAAAGCCTTCAGAGTTGAGGAGATGACTCACTCATTAAAATACTTGTCATGCAAGTGGCAGGGAACTAAGTTCAAATCCCCCACAACATATATAAAGGCCCACAATGATGACACCTGTCTATAATCCCTGAATTTGGAAGGCAAAGACAGGAGGCTCCCTGGAGCATCTTGGCCAGATAGCCTACCTGAATTGGTGATTTACAGGTTGAATGAGAAGACTTTGTTTCAGAAAATGAGGATGAGTGTGATGGAGGAAGATAAAGGTGCTGATCAGCTGCACACACTCACACATAAATATAATACACCCTTACACACACACACACACACACACACACACACACACACACACCCTTACACACACACACACACACACATACACACACAGTGCATACCAAACACCACATCACCCTTAGCAGTTTATATCATACGCAGAACACAGTTTATACTGTTTGCCATGGCCTTTAGGTCAGACTTCTGCCTCTTTGTCTTCTGAACCCCAGTTGCACATTAGTCTCCCTACCCCTTCTCTAATACACCTATTCATCTCTTCACTGAAAGATAACAAGCCAGTTCTGACCTCAGGACCTTTGTACTTGCTTTCCTCTTTGCCAGAAGTACTATTTTCTTTTTGGTAATTAGACAACTTCCTTGTTTTGTTCACACTGACCTCTGCCCTGGCAGCAACCTCTCAGAGAGGTCTCTGACTGCCTTCTCTAACAGAGCACTGGCCCCAGTTTCAGCTCTATCTTCTGCAGCTTTAACCCTTTATGCTAAACTTCTGCTTCCTTTTGCATGTAAGAATCATTGCTAAGCAAAATATCTAAGATAATAACATGTCAAAAGAAGAAAAAAACTTTGTCTCAAAATCTATTGCTTGGGACTTTTTTGTGGAGTATTGAAAGGCCATGGTAGGGGCATCATGAGGCAGAGCAAACTTGCCAAGGTCTAGCCTTATTCAGGTTGAAGAGGGGTTCTTAGAAAGGGTATCTGGGAGCTGAAAAAAAAAAGCTAATTGAAGTCAAATCATGGGTTACAAGCTAACAGCCTATGTTCTGTTCAAGGCAGTTTCCCAGAAAGCACTCTCTGGAGACAGTTCTCTCTTGCAATTCCCAAACTCTCTCTGGATAGCTCATTTTCTAACAGATCAAAAGTCCAGTCTTTTATTTACATATCAATTCAGTCATTACCCCAGGTTCCTTTTGATTATCCTGAGTCTGCATCCCATGACCCTAACCCCTTGATTCTTAGAAAGAGACAGCAAGAACATTTTTTAAACATTGTAACTGAATTCAGAGATTTGTCTGCCTTTGTCAATACAGACAATGAGCTATCTGGGTGGGTTCCTGTCCTGAGATTACCATTTCTCCCATAACTGGGCCCAACCTAGCTCTGACCCAGGCTGACCTTGAACTCAGGAATCTGCCTGCTTTTGTAACTTTTTTGTATTTTTCTTACAAGCTGGCTTACAGTGCAGCTGCCTCTGTTCTTTTAGGTCTGTGAAGCTCCTCTTATAATTTCTATTACATCCTTATATTTTACATAGTTGAAAAACTATATATTCTTGAACTCATGTTTTCAGAATTCTTTCCCACAGCCTTAAGAGCTGTCCTGAAGCAGTATTTACCATTTTGCTAAGGAATATAGACGCACCCTTGCCTTCTGGACTCTTGCTGTCTTTGATTATCATGGAGTCATTAACCTTGGAGGGGAGAATATTTCTCACAGGAAAAACATAAAGCTACACACACACACACACACACACACACACACACACACACACACACACACACACACACACAAGCCTTATGTGCATAGCAATCATCAACTTCAGTGGAGGCTTATGCCCTGCTGTCTCTGTTCCAGGGGCAGTAACCATGTTGCACTATCCTTTCCACATGGCCAAACAGGACTCAGCACATATTGCTCACCTAATGGTCAGGAAGCAAGAGCAGAAGAGACTAAGGTCCTGGAGTTCCCTGGGTGGGAAACCCTAGATGACCTTATAGCCTGCTTTAGTTACTTTTGTATGACAATAGTCAAAGGTTCAACTGAAGAACTAAAGGACATATTTGTCTTAGCTCATACTTTCAGAAAGCTTAATCTATAATTTCTTGACTCTATGTCCTTGAGCAAAATACCATAGTAGTGGCAGAGCATGTGGCTAAGGGAATCCTTCATGAAAGACAGGAGTCAAAGAAAAGAAGCTAACTAGAGAAAGTAAGTAACCAGAGAAAGATAAAGATTCCCAAGGTCATGTCTACCTTCATATACATCCTCCAATGGCCCAACCTTTTTATTTTCCACCACTTCTTAATGTATGATACCATTGAATTATGAATCCTACTAATCCATTTAATAGGTCACAGATCTCTGATCTAATTGTCTTTGAACTAGGGTTCTTCTGTAGATAAAGTAGAAGAGGGCTCTACCTATCTTCTAGGCATTTCAGTTTCAGGTCAACTTGACAGTAGTAACCGTTACAGACCTCCCAGTAGGCTTCCTCTTTTAACAGTCTCACCACTCCCCAACAGATCCATCCTAGGGACCACTTTGGTTTTTAGGGGGAAAACATTGGCATTTTACATCAGGACTGTGGTTGTATGCTCCTCATATCTTCTGCTAGAGCACAGGTCCCTAAAGTAAGAATCTGTGTGAGTCCAGATTTCTGCTGGCTCTACCATACTGAGACAGTACCTGGCACATGGGGACACCCACCCATCTGACCATGGAATGTTCCAAGTCACAATCTATAAGCCTGAAGCTACTAAGAGCACTTCACCATCCCTTCTTTATGTTATTTTTATTAAAGTTTTATCTTATTTTTGATTGACACATGAGAACTGCACATTATATATGGAACCCAGTGAGACGTCTGAGTGTCTGAGTGTGTTTACCTTGAGGGGGTATGTATTACCTTAATTGATAAGAGATGTTTCCTTCCTTCAGAGTCTCTCCTTGTTTAAACTCCATTCTGTCTACCCCCAACCCCCGCCCGAGGAAGGTGTATCTCTTTTGCAGCTATCTTGCTTCTCTGTCTCTTTTGCTTGAAGTTTGCATTTCCTCCAGTAGAACCTTCAAGCTTTGGAATGCCCTGTGTTTTCCTTATGGCTTCCCTTTGATCTACACTGGCTGTGATTTGGAGCCTGAGTCCACCTCCTCCAGTCATGCTAATCATACAGCCCATCTATGGCCATTAGATCATCCTTTTTTAAAGAAAAATGTTCTGGGCCCTCTTTAGTCCCCTTTAAGAAAAGACTACCTATTTCCTCAGGAGTGCTTCATGTGCAAGCATGTGTATCCAGTCCAAGTTAAACCTGAAAGTTGGATATCTTTTCACGTTGAGCCACCCTCTCCTAGCCTCCCACTTCCTGCCAGTCCTCAGAGAAGCCTCAGCAGCCTCATCCTCTCTGTAGGCTTAATTTTCTATATGATAGTCTTCTCAGGCTTCCATCACATCCTTGCTTTGATTGATGCTTATATGATCCCTTATCTTAGTTGTCATACCAAGAATGCATAAAAAAGAAGTCTGAGACCATGGTTTCAGACTATGATCGAACTCTGTATTGGCTATATTAATTGGGAATTTGATTCCATGATTCCCTAAACATAAAATGGAATAGAAGGCTAGCTTTCTTAGATTGGAGAGAATGGCCACATATAGAGAGAGTCTAGGCAAACATGGTTCTGTGTGTCTGTGTGTCTGACTATGTGTACATCTGTCTGTCTGTCTGTCTGTCTGTCTCTCTCTGTCTCTTTCTGTGTGTGATGCTTGTCTTTGTCAGTTACATCATCTCCACATTCCCAAGCTGCCCCACCTCAGCCTCTCACTTTCTTGCTCTTGATAACATCCCTATTAGCTTTTCATAGGAAGAGAGAAATGGCAGATGGAAAAAGAGTGAAAAACCCAACTTGAACATATGTGTGTGGGGGAAACTAACAGGGAGATATCTATGTATATTGTTCTCTATACAGGCACAGAGACCAGCTTATTTTAAAGAAGCGAAAATGTGGATAAATAAAACCTGACAAGTATTGGTTCCCTTGAATTATTTTGACTACTTCATCAGCTGCATGCTGATGTGTTGAATTAACAGTTTTAACGCATTTGGAAATTAAATCAAATGGCAGTTGCATTAAATCCTCATCCACTTGGAACATTACCCTCCCGTGTTCAAATGGAAGACTGATGGGGGCTAGGGAATGAGCTACAGAGGCTGCTCTCGGCTGGCACTTGTGGACCCTCGATTGTGCACTAGCCACTTTGCTGGCTATCTGCACATGCGATTTTACTTAACCTTCACTGTAGTCTTGAATTGCACATGAAGATGCTGAGTTCCTGCTCGTCAGTCTCATGAATCACAAAATCTAGGTGTGCCCACATAGTGGTATCATGACAGATTAGATTTCCATACCTGGGACCGGGGAGTCTTAGTGTCTATGAGTGCAATTCATATATACTATCAAATACCTATCTCTCTTACGGTACATAGCATAACTCTGCAGGGACGAATGGTGCAGCCCCATAGGTCTAAGAGACAGTGGGGGAAACATTGGCCCATACCAACTCCATGGGGAGATTTCTTTATCCCTGATGTTTTGGTGTTGAGTTTCAGTTCTGTGGCCTCTGGCCAGAAGTGGTATACAGTGTGGGGAAAGGACAGTGGAGCTGGTTACATATAAGGAAGTTATTCATCTTCCTTGAGCCCAAGTCTTTCTATTTATTCTGATTTGAGACCTTAGCTTTCACTTTCCCATTTTCCTACTAAATACCCATGAAGACATCTGAAGGAAAATGCGGACTAACTCTCCAAGGCTGAGATCTATGGAATTTTCCTAGTAAGTCTCAAACTAATACAGGTGGCTAGATAACCATCATTTGACTCTGCAGCACAGCTCCTGGAAACAGTATTCCACCTAAGTCTGGAAGAGAACAAGGAGACCAGCCCCTGTGACCAAGGACTACATTTCCCAGGCTGCTTCACTTTCATTAGGGCCCTGCATATCAAAGGAGCATCAGTTTAAGAGCTGCATGTCCTCTCATGATCAATCAGTTTAAAAGTAGGATCACTGGTTTCCACCTTCACTCTTGAGACTTTGTCTGGGTGATGATAATAAGCCCAAGCTTCCGAGAGATGATGGAGTCAAGTACTCAAGAAGCCTAGTTCCATGAATCACTTTCTGAAGAAGTGTCTGCTGAGCAGGGCTATTATTTAATCAGTAAAAGCTAATGTGTGTGTGTGTGTATGTGTGTGTGTGTTCAGCTACAATGCTTTAGGGATTATTTGTTACAGTAGCTAACAGTATCCTAATTAATACAAGTTGGATCAAGAAAAGTCATTAATGATGCCCCTAGGCTTAATCTCTTTAACCAAATATTTCTAGCCTGTTCAGAAACAGATGGTAAGATGCATCTTCCCCTAGCCACTGACACTGGACTCAAGTTCAAGCTAAATACAACTCAAAAGATGAACAAATTTTTTTTTTGGCAGGGGGATGTCGAATTTTTAATTGCTTTATTGCAACCAGTGTTTATTGATGCCTCCATTCCCTCACTGTAGGCTAATTCACTTCTAAAACTTGCAGCATCTCCCCTGACCACTGCTTCTTAACTGAGGTTGCTTCCTTCTGCCCACGGTGTACACGTAGTGATATCAGAGGCAGATTTGGTTTTTATACGTGGGAAATGGGGGGCTGAGTGGGGGGGGGCTACAAATTCAAGGACATGAAGACAAATACTACATCTTTATATGAGTGACAGGGGTTAGGGATAGCATTGGCTATCATCCATGAAGCTCAGGAATCATGGGGCTTAGGTAGAGATTGACCTGATGGGATATGTTGTTAGCTCAGCCAGAAGTCAAGATACTGCATTAAAATTCCAAGAACTAATGGTTTATGCATGGGGCAGGGCCTGATACATTAGTTAGAATGTCCAATTGGTCATATAAGCTGTCCTTGTGCCGGAACTCAACCAATATTCTCATTCTTCAGCCCAGGCTGACTAGCCTACCAGTGACTCCATGGAGTGTGCAATGGTGGGGAGAGGAACTAGAGTCAAGTGCTTTACATTTCTTGCTACCAACAACTTAGCAATGATTCCTATGATGTAACTGGCAACACGTGGACATATCAGCAACACAAAACTGGAGCAGTCTGTAGGAGGCAGATGCCACAAAGCAAGCATCCAGCAACTTGGGTGACCCTGATGGCTTGCCCATCAGAGAGGTTGCTGTACTAGTGTGACATTATTCTGTCTCCTGCCCAAGGTATGCTCATTCTCATCCAGGGAGCTTCGAACCTGTGCATAGAGGAGGTTTATCTGAGAAGAGATGCAACTCTCATCATGTGGTCAAGTAGGCAGGGATAACAGTTTCTCAGGTCCTCAGTTGGGGAGCTGGATTAAAATGGTGAGCTTCACTTATTCTTTGTCTTTCTTGAACAACAGAATGTATTCCTAAAACCAGTACAAGAAACAAATGGCACAGCTCTGTGGAATTGCAGGCTCCTGGAATAGTATAAAATGCATGTTTCTTTGCCACCTGGGCAGGTGGATTTCTTTGCTTCTTTATTTCTTTAACGCCTTCTTCTCTCTCTTCCCCCATACCCCCCTGTTTTATGCTTTCCTAAGCTTGGTAGGAAAGGGAGCTAGGATTTGGCTCCCTCTCTTTTTACAATGAAATGTGCTTGTGCCAAGCCTTTCATTATTAATCAGAGTGGCATGCCTGTTGCTTCTATGTGTATCCAGGGGCAGATGTGACTCACTTTCCACCCAGTAACTGGATTGTGTTTCTTTCTGATGGTATGCAGCCTGGTGTCAGGGAGCAGGCAGTTGCTGGCAGAGCAGCTGATCTTCTGTTCTCAGCAAGGGAGAGCTTCCTGCTCAAGTTAAGTAGCAGCAGCAGAATGAAGTCTGCACTTTGCTCCTCTGATCTTGTACACACATGAGCACGAGATGCCAGGCCTGGGAGACAGGACTGTAGCTTTCTATGTCTTGAAAGCATGAGTACAAGCTCGTTGTATTGGGAAGATGGAGGCTACTCTTTTGTCACCAGATGGGCTGTTTCGGTCCTTGCTCTTACTGTCTGGATAATGTCTGTGAGTTTCCCAGTTTCTCCATCTGTAAAGAGAAAATGATGTTATCTCAACTTTCCTGAAGTAGTGTGGGAATCACTTTTTACTAGCTAAGGAAATTCAGAGACTCCTCTGGCAGCATCCTCTATTCACTGTGCCATTAATATGTTTTTTTCCTCTTGCATAGGCAAGTAGGCCTTCGAAGATCCCTGTCTGTATTTAGGTAAGGCTACAACAATGTATGGTCATGTGCCATACTTTCCTCTTAAACCAAATATCAGAAAGGTCCTTCATTCATGACCTCTATTTCATCACTTCTTCTGTTAGGCAAGCCATATAGACAGAAGTTGGGATGCTGAATTTTGTCTAAGCTGACCATCACAGCTCTCCATGGTATAACTGCAATGAACTTGACAGTGAATGAGCAACAACTGGACCAAACATGGCTCATCTGATTCCCAAGAATGGTGCAGATGGGACTACCACAGGGATGGCTTTGACCCTTGCCCCAGCCTTGTGTATCTCAGTGTTTGAGTAACCGATTCTAGTCTCCTTTACAGTAGACAGTGTCTGTGGCATATGGAAAGTGCTACTGTCCCTGCTTACCATGCTGTGGAAGCCTAACAGTGAATCTGAATTCAGGGAAGGGGGACAGGAAGGTGCTTTGCTTCTGTCCTCAGCTGTTAGTAACCTCTCTCATTCCTGTGACAGTGTACCTGACAAATAGCTTCAGGGGAGAGAGGTTTGTTTTGCCTTGTTCACAGTCCATCATGACAGAGAAAGGTATGGTGGCTCAAGTGGCTCAGTGCATGGTGATGTGAGTTGCGTCTCCCTCACATCCATGGCAGCAGATATAAAACAAAGAGCTCAGGTTGGAAGTGAGACTGCCCTGTAAACAAGACCTGTCTCTTCTGTCCCTTGCACTGCACCCTGGTAGACAATTTCTTCTAGCTAGGCCTCACCTTCTAAAGATTGCACAGTCATCCAATACACCTGTGCCAGATGGGGATCAGCTATTCAAAAGGGAGCTTGTAGAAGCCATTTGACACTCACGCCCTTACACTTGGCATAGAGGCTGGCTGCCAGGGTGGCTGTTCTTTCTTGCTGGGTTCACCCTTGGACACATTTGCACTCATCTCCAAGACTTTCTTCTGTGAGTCTCCCTCTTCTGGACTGATTACCCACTTTTGTCTACCGCCAGTTTTTTTTTTGTCTTTCCTTCTGTTCAACTTACACTGTTCGTTATGTGACCCACCATACTTACAGGCCTGGAGACAAGGGTGGTTCTCCCAGGTATCTCCCCATCTTATTGCTGTCCTGGTCTCTGCTGACATTATTCCCTAACTTTTGCAATAAGCAGAGATGGTATAAAATGCAGGTCCTTGCTTTCATACCTTGAGCTGCATCCAGCAGTTGGCTGTGCCTTGCATCTCTATAAGCTCTGCCTTCATGGTCTCAGCCCAGGCTGCTACTTTTCCACTCTCTTCATTCTGACATGACTGGACACTTCTGACTGACTCTAGTTCCTTTGTTTCACTGATGATTGGCCCCACTGTCTCTGGAAACCATGGAGTCTGCCCTTTGGTTACACTAATGTCTGCCTTTGTACATTGTGGCCCATGCCAGGAGCTCCTTTCCAAGGTTAATCTGCAACCAGAGAGTCCACCAGAAGTTCTTCTGGTTGTTAAGGGTGGGGATTAGCTTTCTTTTATATTTTAGTATATTTTTGGGAACTTCTATTCCTATGGCTGCATTTTTCTTTCATTTCTATTCTTGGTGATCTCAATTAGCTCTCTTGCCTTATACTTCCTGTCTATGCTCCACCATCACATTTGGAACTCAGCTCCATTTCCTTCTGTCGTTCTTTCTTCAACACACACACACACACACACACACACACACACACACACACACACACACACACACTTTTGTATTTTACTAAACTTTCAGAGATTTAAGGCAATGAGAGAAGTGTACAGCAGAGAAATATCAAGGGCATGAATAGTTAACAAAGAGTCCTTGCTTTGACAGGTGCCTCAGCCACTGTCCACTGTCTGAGTTTGCTTTCCATTGCTGTGGTAAAGCATAATTCCCCAAAGCAGCTTGGGGAGGAACGGGTTCATTTGTCTTACACTTCCCAATCACAGTCCGTCATGGAAGGAACTTAGCTCGGAAACTCAAGGCAGGAACCTGGAGGTAGGAACTGGAGCAGAGGTCATGGAGGATCATGGAGGCTTGGTCCTCAAGGCTTGCTCAGCCTGCTTTCTTACATTACCCAGGACCACCACTGGGGTGGCATCACCCACAATGGGTGGGGCACTCCCACATCATTCACTAATTAAGAAAATGGAACACAGGCTTTGCCCATAGTACCATCTGGTAGGGGCATTTTCTCAATTGAAGTTCCCTCTTCCCAAGTGACTCTAGTTTGTATCAAGGTGGCATACAGCTATGTATCATGTGCACCCCAGCAGCAAGAGCTAGGTGGCCCATACAGGCCTCCTGCTGTGCTGCTGTGGCCTCCCCCCACCCCCCCCTTTCCTCAGAGGCTCCCAGGCAGAGCAGTCTGGCAGCAGAGAGTTGCCTTGGGCCTTGTTTGCACAGCTCATTTGTGCCAGCCTCACTTGCCAGTTCCTCCCTCTGGCTTTGGATTAATTCCCTCTGGCAGAGGCACGGCTCTCCCCTGCCTTTCCTTTGCATCTCAGAAACAGAATCCTATCTCATTGCCAGGATGAGTCCACCCAAGCCTCCATCCCTCGTACCTCCTGGATTTGCCCAACTCTGCCCACACTCTCATTTTCATCCTGCCAAAGTAACAGGGCTGGGGCTAGAATGCCTGAACATGGCGGTAGGATGGGAAACCACCCTGTCCGCATCTTCAGTGTGAGGGACAGCATCCCAAGTCTAGCCGGATGGAGACACAGAGGTCATGGTGTAGACCACTAGGCTACCTGGGCAATGGAGTGGCTTCTCAGATAGAGTTACTTTCTAGATGGAGTTGCTTCCAAATTTCATTTCAAGGCTCTAGTGCTAGACCTGAGACTTCCTATTCTTTCACCATTTATGGCTCTGTTCCTCATTGATGCTCCCCTCATATGTGCTAGGGCAAGTAGAGTTGGGACAGTTCAGTGTCTATACTTTCTACTTATTGACCTCAAAGCTAAGAAAGCTTATGTCTGTTCATGTTAGAATATCAATCTTAGCAGAAGTTCTTGTCCATTGTGCCTGGGATGAGCATCTTATATTAGCACAGCCATTCTGCCCTATTGGCCAGGGTTTTGTAGCCAAGTCTTGCTAGGAGTTGAAGGATTCAGGTTGTCTAAGAAGGTAAAAATGGGATACAGGCGCTCTTTCTCCACAGTAAAACAGGAGGGAGCAGCTGTAGAAGGCTGCAGCGGTATTGTGGAAGGAAGTTTCCCCTGGGAAAAGACAAGCATGGAAAAAAAATGAGAACAGATAAATAGTTGGGAATTTTTGTGAGTTGTGTCCCCTGTACTCAGAATACTTTTGGAAATAATCTGTGTTATATCTCTGCTGTAACAAGTTTCACAAGTTTGGCTCTTGTGGTAGGCCATTTTAGAACTGAATGTGTTTATTATTTTTAATTTCACTTATTTATTTATTGATTGATTGATTGATGTGTGTGTGTGTGTGTGTGTGTGTGTGTTTTCACGAGCCCATAAGCTTAGTGAAAAATCTCCTTTTCTCACTGAGTTATCCCACTGCCCACAGGGGATGTGTTTAGCACTAAGTTTTATGTTCCTGTCCTCTTGTAAGAGTCTTAGTCCTGGTCTCTTCTGGCTTATGCCAGGGCAGAGGGAAATAACTTACAGAGATAAAGAGCTTTTCTCTCTCCAGAGCATGTGGCTTGTAGACAAGGACTGTTTACATATAGTCTGTGACCTAAAAGCAAGTTATGGGATGTCCCCTACTTAAATCCCAGCTCTGCCCCCTAGTGTTTGTGCTGGGGCCTCTCCCCATCACTCTGCAACCCCCTTGTCATGTCTGCAAGGTGCAATGAGAGTGTCATCTTTGGTTAGTCATATGAAATGTCTGAGATGACATGGCCACAATGATATCTGTCAGCTCACCATTGTCTGGCTTCATCCCACAGGTGGGGCTTATTGAATCTGAGCACACCTGCCCGCAACTTCCATTTGTGACCTCTAGGACGCATGTACACTCATGTACTGGGTTTTTCTCTGCCCTTCTGTGGCTAGGCATCTCTGAGCTGCCAAGCATGGGGCTGGCGTTATGGGCAAGTTTTCTTGGCTTGTGGGCCAATTGATTTCATTTCCATCTCTAGCACCATAGACTTCTCTCTGTGTGTTTCTGGGTGCAGATGTCCCTCTGCTTGCAATGAATGTAGTCATTGAATTGGGTCCCTTCTGTCTCCTTTGCTGCATGCCTTCCACAGAGACGATTTCCAAATAAGGCCTTGTTCATAGAGACCCTAGGGAGTAGAATTCAAACATCTCTTCTTGCGGGGGCACAATTCAACTCCTGGCACATATATGTTTTATTGATTTAAAACCCCTCTCCCAGATGCTTGTGAATTATTCTTGTGTGCCTTAGCATCTATAGAATACAGACACCTTTTCATAATATGAAATGCCAGTGTATGCCTTCCCAGGTGTGTGCAGAGGCCACAGAGCATCTTGGAGGTGTGAACAGTCAGAAGTGTAATTGCCTGTGCCTGGAGACTAGTTCTTTACTTCTTTCTCCTCTCACTCTTAGGTCTTGTCTTCCTTCAGCTCTATTGGATTCTGTCTGTGCCTTGCTGTCAGGCAGAGCTGAACCCTTCTTAATAGTGACCCTCAGGGCAGGGAGACCATCCATAGATTGGGCCTTGTGTCTCTCCAGCTATAGTTCTCAGGAACCTTTCCCAAAGGCTCCCTTTCACAGCCAGGCTGACTTTAGTCCTCCTCCTTGCCACTGCTAGATAGTGACATTGCTTCTCACAGGGCCTAGCTTTGGGCGACTTCTTGACTTTTTGAGGATGCCTGGTCCATCCTTGTCATCCAAGATGATCTCTGTCATCTGCACATTGTGTTGTTATGCATCAAGTTCCTTAAACTATGGGTTCAACAAGGAGAGGTGGTTCGGTTGGTTCTGTGTTCCCTCATTATCCGTCCCTTGTGCTGGACACACTGAGAATACTCAGAGGATAAATGCTGTATCAATGCAAGATATGGGGACTAGAGATATTATTGCTCAGTCACTAAAATGCTTCCCACACAAGCATGTGGATCTATGTTCAAGTCCTATTACCCATGAGTAAGCTGGGCACTGTAGTGTAGGCCTATACACCTAGCACTGGAGAGTCAGAGGCTAGCTAGCTAGCCAAATCAGTTATCTTCAGCATCAGAGAGATGCCCTGCCTCAAAAAATAAATTGAAGGGAGATTGAAGGAGACACCTGGTGTCATCCACATGAGTGTGGACAAACATGCACATCTATCTATAGACATATGCACACACACACACACACACACACACACACACACACACACACACATCGACAAAAGTAAAGGCAAGATGGTTGTGTGTCGCTGTCTGTGTTTTGGAGAAGGCAGGCAAAGCTTGCCATGGTACTTTTCTGTCAGACCTGTACATAACCCACCCCAGCTAAAAGCCAGCCACAGGTATTATAGTCAGCCTACCAGGCTTTGCTCTAGAAAACCCTTCCCTGGCACAGTCCAACACAGACACTCTGCATCCAGAGAGGACTTCCTCCTGGCAGCCGTCCCCACCATTACAAGCTATATGTGCACCCAGATCTCCAGCTATCTGCCAGAAACCTGTGCTAAGACCCTGGCTGCGTCCAGTTTGTCTCTTCTTCTGCAAGATGTCTATCTCTAGGGAGAACACTATTGGTGGATGCTCTCTTAAAATGAAATGGTTCTTGCCTGGATGCTCTGAATAACTCCAAGTTTTGATACCCACTTCCTTGTAGGGAAACCATAGAGCCATGGTTAAGGGCACACAGTTAAAGCTGTGGGAGTTGGCAAGGTGAGTGGATTCACTATCTAGAGGGAGTGCACACCACACTCATAGCCACTTGGATGGGGCTAGCCCCCACAACTGCCGGGGGATGTCTAAGACTGGCCTGGCTTCCACCCATTCCCTTGGAGACAGTAGCACCAAGAGCTGCAAGCTACTACAGTCACCCAATCCAAGGAAACTTCTGTTCTAATTGCTCTTTTCAAGTGGTATGCTTGTAGTTCCCTGGGGAGGGGAGGGGGAGGGACACATAGTGTTTGTAGCAACTGCTAATGACAGGGCTACTGAAAAAAGACTGTCTATTTTTAGAGTGAGGCTTCAGCCTAAAAGAAATAAAAATAAACACGCAGACGATTTATTTTATTTTATTTTATTTATTTATTTTAGAAAAAGTATGTTGAAATAAATCAATTCCACCTCAAAATTTCTCTCTCCTGGTGATGATGGAATGGGGATTTATCTGGGGATGAAGGTCAAGATATATGGGGTTAAGTCATGGCTTGGCTGTAGACTGATAGTGCCAAGAGATGGCACTTCTTCTATGGATCTTGAGGGAAGCTTGGATGGGACCAGGCATGGCCTAAGTCTTTTCCTTCCTATAATCTAATTGGCTTCATGGGCTCCAGAGTCAGCTTTGTCCAGCCAAGATGCCTGTGTTTTCCTGGGGGCTGTTCCCAAGATTGTCCCTTAAGTTTATGCCTCAGCATTTAGCTCTTTCTGAGTTACAGTAAATCCTTAGCAAATACCTTGACTAATGATGACAATCAACATAATGTCTGTGGATGAGACCCAACAGTTACTGAGATACTATTGTCTGTTCAGTCTTTGCTGGGTACTCGGGGAACACTCCTGTTTTGGCTCTGCAGAAGTTTTCTCCCTTGATCCCACCCCAAAGGTAGAGACCATATCTTATTTGATTTTGACAAAGGCCAGATGGCTTGGGCCTTAGACTCAAGGCTTCTCTGTGGCAGAGGGTTCCCAGAAAAACTTTTAGCTGCTGTCAGATGTTTCTGCTCCCTGCCTCACCTACTGTGCATCCTTAGAAGAAACAAGTGTCAGCTGATCCTTCAGCCCAGTTCCTGGAAGGGGCAGATGGAAAAGCTTTTAAACCAATCTGGACCCATCCTTGGCTATGCCTAGCTAAGCTGTAACTGATCCATAGACCTGAAAGCAAGAACTGAGGGCCCATGTCCATTATTTAGATTTGTGATTGCTTCTGTAGCAAAAGCTGACTAATAGAGTACTTTAAAAGAAAAGTATTGGACATGGGGAGATGAGTCAGTGGATAAAGCTCTCGTAAGTATGAGGTCCTGAGTTCAGATGTCCAGAATCTACATAAATCTGTATGCAATATGCAATGATGGGCAGTTCCATAGTCCCAGTACTCCTGTAAAGAGACAAGGTGAAAGGTGAGAACTGGTACCCAAGGTTATCCTCTGACTTTCACACCATAGCACATGCATACCTGGACACGCGCGCGCGCACGCGCACACACACACACACACATTTTTTAGATTAAAAGATTTAGGTAACTTTCATAATAACTATGATATTATTTCTTAATATCATATTGTGAAATATATTTCATAATATATTTTATATTATATTACTATGAAATATTATTTCATAATAAATATTATTACCACCTAATTATGCCCATGAGGTTGTGTTAAATCTTCTTGTAGATCTTGCCAAGTTCTGACCTTCTCAACCTGGCAAATCTACAGCCGTAGTGTTCTGTGGGGTTGTGGTCTATAGGCTGTGTGAGTACATCTGGGCTGCAATATTACAAGTGATGCTGTTGGAGACGTTCTGGAGTCATGAAGAGGTTCCATTTCCTGTCTTCCTACTGGTGCAGGGAAGAGCTAAGTTTAGTTTTCCAGTCCTGCACTTTACAGAGAAGACCTGGCTTTTGGAAGTCCCACCTGCAGAATTGCCAATGACAGCCTTCCACAGGATTTACTGCCCCAGAGGCCCATGAGGACCACAGTCCCAGAGTCTTGTAGCTCAACTATTGGGATGGCTTCTCAGGACCTTGGGACCTGCTGAGGCTGTGTCTGAAGTCAGATTTCTGGGCCCTATTGACTGCATTCATAGTAACTAAAAGACAGTCTGACACCAAAGGGCTCATTTAAATAATCTCATCCCAGACTTAGCATTCTTTTTCTACTGATTAAATATGTTCTATGAGAGCAACATAGAGTGTATCCTGTCTGCTCCTCCCTCCCTCCCTCCCTCTTTTATCTCCCCATTCTTCTGTAATCTCTCCCTCCTTTCCATAGGTCCATTTCCTATAGTCATATACTATTTTTTGTTGTTGTTGTTGTTTTGTTCTGTGACCCATTAGTTATAGCCAGATCTATATTTGTGGCCACAGGTTTAAAATTAGCCTTTGGATCCTGATGGGCTTTTCATTTGGTACCCAGTTGAAGGCAATAACTATCCCTTCCCCAGAACCCATAGGTTACCAATAGTTCAGCAAGGAAAGTTAGGGCCCCATGAACCCTTCCTCAATTCATGATTGGATGTTGCTTGGCCCAGTCTTCTGAAGGTCCAGTTCAGGCAACCGGGGCTGCTGTGAGATTGTATGCAATGGCTAGACCATGCCCTGAAGAGTGTTTTGCAGTCCTTCCAGCTCTACATTCTTTCTTCTTACTCCTCTGCTCTATTTTCTTCCTTAGAATAGGTGGTACAACTGTCCTGCTTGGGGCTGAGGATTCAGTTATCATTTGTTCTAAGTATGTTGTTCAGCAGCAATGATCTAACTGTTCATGCTTTGACCCATAGATGAACCCTGCTCTCACCCTTAATCAGAGTAGCTCCTCCTTGCAGTAAAAACAGACCTAGCGTTCTTATGGACCTGTGACCTGATCATGTGCAGATTTGGGGTCTGGCTACCACCCAGGACTCCTGAGGTCTCCTCTGGACCTAGGAGAAGTATCAGTCCACTGCTACCTCAGAGACCATGTCCTGTCCTTGTCACCTCACAGCATGTGGCTGTGGCCTGAATTCCTATTCCAACTTCACCCCCTGCAGCCTCGTTTCTCCCCAGATCTAGGTTCTGCTGTGCTAACTGCTCAGAAGGCTGGCTTCTGGTATAACTGCTTGAATTACATACAAGCATGGGGACCTAAACTCAATCCCCCAGTGTCCCTGTAAAAGGATCTGGATGGAGACATTTGAATCCCTGGGGCTTGCTAACTAGACAGTCTAGCCTAATTAAGAGGCCTCTAGACAATCAGAAATCTCTGTTTCTAAGTAAATAGCCAAACACCAAAACAACAACGAAGCCCCACAAAAGAACAAAGTAGATAGTACTTCCTGAGAAATGACACCCAAGATTTTACTCTGGCCTCTGTGCATGCATGTACACACACACACACACACACACACACACACACACACACACACACGAGAGAGAGAGAGAGAGAGAGAGAGAGAGAGAGAGAGAGAGAGAGAGAGAGAGAGAACACAGAGGACCATGTGGAAGAATATAATAGTGTTGCTTGTGAAGTGAAGACCTGTGTGTTGATAAACCCAGAAGGTTTTCCTTAGAAGTCAGCAGCCTCCATTGGCAGCAAGGGCAGCTGATGGAGCCACAGGAAAAAAAATATATTGTATTGATTTCAAAAAAGCAACCAAAGTGAGAGTTCAAAATGCCTTCTGGAAAGCAGGCAGCCCTTGGCTCTGGTGAGGTGCTAATGAGCTCCCCAGCCAACTCCAGCCGACCTGCATCTTCTCAGAGAAAGACCCAGGGCCCAGCATCAAGAGGGCACCAGCAAGAGGGCTATAGAGGCCATGAATGCAGAGAGGCGTCCTGGGCTCCTACCACCCCCATGCTCTGAAGTCTTTTGTTTCTTTTTCTTTTATCTTCACAAGAGGAAGCAAAGTGTCAGCATGCAGTGGGAATTCCTCCCTGTATCCTGTTCTGATCTGTTTGCTTGTATAAATGAGCTCATCTTTCAGAAGAGAGTGGGCCTGCTCCTGTGAAGGAGCAGAAACTGGAGGATTTGCTTATTACTCTCCTGTGGTCCTTGCTACTTCCGGCATCCCGAGGCGAGGTATCTTTTCCATGTAGATATCAAGATACACAGGTCAGGACATGGAACACAAATGCCACCTCTGGCAGAAGTGAGCACGCCCACTCTATGCCGGGGCATGCACCTGCTTTAAAGCAACACTTCACCCCCAACTCCAGATACAAGATTTCATTGTCTGACTTCCACGTGACCTGTGCATCTTGATATCTTGCCTTTCTTGGATTTCCATAGTAAGATAGGTACTTGGAGCTCTGTGCAACCTATAACACTCACTCACCTGTCGCACAGATGTCAGAGGCTCGAGACTGCTGGAAAGGTTGTGGTGTCTGTCCCTGTTCATTGTAATGTGAGCATCTACTTTTCTTTATTCACCTTGCATGTTGAAATTGATTTATTTTTTCTAACTTTTGCAAGATATATTTCGCCAGCACATAGTTAAAGTCTTACACCTGAAGCAGATATTTCTGCCAAGACCCCCTAAACATAGTACTTTAAATCATCGGAACCTACTTCCAACTCTGAGGCACAAGAAACTTACCAGACCACTAAACACTGTGGAGCTAAGACTAATCTTTTGTTTGTTTTTTTGTTTGTTTTGTTTGTTTTTTTGTTTTTTGTTTTTGAGACAGGGTTTCTCTGTATAGTCCTGGCTGTCCTGTAACTCACTTTGTAGACCAGGCTGGCCTTGAACTCAGAAATCTGCCTGCCTCTGCCTCCCAAGTGCTGGGATTAAAGGTGTGTGCCACCATGCCTGGCTATGACTCATCTTTAGATGCTCTACTTTCCCTCTACGCTCTGTGTCCCTTCACCTTCCTCTCACTGTCATACTGCAAAGCTCAGTTTAGCTTCAACCTGCCCTCTGTAGATTTGTTCAATCTTCACAAGCAGATGAGAACATCTCCTATTCTGAGCTTTTCCACAATACCCTATTTAAATTATATATTAGGTGTTACTTATGTATTCAAGTACTTATTGAGTAGCTACTATATGCCCAGCTACCCAGAGATTCAGAGATAAGAGGTGAGGCAACCACATATACCATACCCCGAAACTATCAGTAGAACTTTTGCCATGATGGGAAATGGTCTAGGTTTATGGTGTATGAGAGCAGTCATGTATGGATAATGAGTATTTGAAATGTGGTTATGAGTAAGGAATTTTATTTTAAACTTCATATGCTTTCAATTAAAATTGTTTGTTTAAGCATTCACGTCTGTTCTTTAGGAGTCAATAGACTGAAAGTATTAACTGACTGACCAGAATAGTGTTACAAATTGCGGTGAGGGCTTTCTGGGAATCAAACAGAGTGAGCAATGGGAAGAATGACTTTGGACATGAGAGTCTTCTTAGAGGAAGTATCAGGAGATCAAAGATATCAGGAGATCAAAGATGTCAGGAGCTGTGGGAGGAGCACAAAGCCAACCATAAAGGGATGAGTGAGTTGGAATTCCCAGGTTGGCATGGCCATGGAAAGTAAAGGAATTGAGGGCAGGCAGCATGACTAGAGAAGGTGGGTGTGTGACAGGACGGTAGGCTGGAGAGAGCCATAGAATCACATGACTCTTGTCCTTAGAATAGACTGATAAGGACGTGCTGGAAATTCTCACACCAGGCAGAGAATGAGCCAGACATCAGGCCTGTACATTGGCTGGCAGCTCTATGCTTCTACAACACATGGTTTCCAAGCTTAATGGGTTCCTGGTGTTCATACCCAATGCTGAGTCTGGCGTCGGCCTCATTTAAATTCCACGCCCGTCCCAGTCTCAGGCCTAACTGACTTAGGCTCCTCTAATTTACCGAGCTTCTGTACATGTCAGGCTAGGGGGGCTGTCTGCATTTGTCTCTGTGAAAAAGAAATACTACCATCTCTACTGGGGCTATCTCTTCTGGTTGGGCCTCCTTGGTAGTTAAGATTCTAGAAGCATTTAGCACAAGGAAGAACTGCTGTAATGACAAGTGGATCCTTGTATAACCTTCACTTAATTGAGTGAAGGGACAGACACTGCAAAGACACAAATAAAATTTGGGCAATTAGAGTATGTTGAGCCACTGGTACCAGACCAATGTAGAAATCATGCAGCTAGTCCATGCAACCTCAGAGGAGTCTGGTTGTACTCAGGGAGGCTGTGCTTGCAGGCCACATTGAGATGTTTGTATCTTTTTTTTTTCAACTTTCCTGTCATTCCCATGAGTGATACTTTCTTTTTAGAACATCCTTGGTAGGAAGAGGTGGAAAGTACCGAGACAGAGGTCCCCTGGGAGCTAACCCTGGGATCTATGCTCTGCTACTTTCTAGAAGTACATGCTGACTAGGTCAGGTTCCTTCTTCGTGACCATGAGGGAAACAGACATGGATTTGTGTGTTTGATTTCAGACTTGTCTCATTTTATGCCTCTCTTATCTGTAGAATTGGGATAAGCCTACACACATATGAGGGCCTTTGATATGACTCAATATTGCATGGCAGGCTCCAAATCTAATACTCAGCATTTCTTAAGTGTCATAGTCTTCGCTGTTACTGTTGAAAGCAATGCTCGTGTCAACTTGGCATAAGAGTGGTCCTGGCAAAATGTTGGAATTCAGTCCTAAGTGTATGGTTCAGTTTTTTTGTTTGTTTGTTTTGTAGGTATCTATCTATGTTGTGCATTTATTATACATATTTCCACATGTGCAAATATATATATGTCTCAACATTGGGCATCTGTTTAGTTGCTATCCATTTTTTTTTGAGACAGGTTTTCTCGTTGGACCTAGAATCAATGGATTTGACCAGACTAGCTAGACAGCATGTCCCAGGACCTGCTGACCTTCACTCCACTGGAGTTACACGTGTCACTGCCCCCAATTTCCTTCTTTACATGGGTTCTAGGGATTCAAGCTCAGGTCCTCATGCTTTCATAGCAACTACTTTACCTACTGATGCGTGAAGCCTTTAGCACTGATTTTTGATCTGGGAGGAGGCAGCCATATGAAACGTCATTGTATTAGGCATGTTTCTGATGCCTAGATAAAATGCCATGACCAAAACCAGTTGGTTTTTTTGTTTGTTTGTTTGTTTGTTTGTTTTTTGGTTTATGATTTCAAATGGGTAAGAAGAGTCCATCATAGCTGGAGACATGATAGCCTGAGAAGCTGAGAGCTCACACTTGGAACCACAAACACGAAGTGGAAAGACTGAAATGGAAGTGGAGTAAGACCTTTAATCTCAAAGCTCACCCCAGTGATGCACATCCTTCAGCAAGGTGGCACCACCTCACCTTCCACAAATAATGCCACTAACACTTGGGTGCCAAGTGTTCAAATATCTAGAACTATATAGGATACTTCTCACTCAATCATATTATCCAAATCATATTATCCAATCGTATTATCCAAAATATCATGAGAGGATCTGTCATCTGGTCTAAGTTCAAACCCTGAGCTGTGAATGAGCGAGACCCTTAAGTAGTCTCTCACCTTTTAGCCAAGGCCCAATCAGCATTCAATCTACTCATGGTTTATTCCCATTTGCCTACCCAAATCTCTCTCCTCACCAGCCTCAAACCCAAGCTATATGCGTGGGAGAAGCGGCTGCTAGGGTTTTGTCTCCACATTCTCTTAACTTTGGCTCCTGGGAGGTGTCTTTCTGTCCTTGTATGCAAAGAGAGCTGACGTGGAGTCCCACACATTGCAGTCTGATCTATCCCCATTGTTGGACACACAGCAGGACTCCACAGGCAAATGGAAAAGAAAAGGCTTGATCACTGTTTATTTTCCTTAATTTTCATTGTGCCTCTTTTATTTTTACCCTTGATTATAAGCAACAAAAACGTTCCTTTCCATTTGTCTTTCTCACCCCCCTCCCCTTTTGCAGCTGTTGGTTTGAATAGCATCCACTAGACTGACCCCACCCCCCAGACTCAGAATGGAAAAAAATTAGCTAAGAGGGAAACAAGAAATACATTTTTAGTTCAGGGCGGGAGCCTCATTTTGCCAATCCTGCATCCTTCTGTGTAACAACCCACCACTTCTAGGGACAAAGAGATTTTTGTCATCCTGATTGTTTTCTTTAATTCCTTTTTAAATTTGAAGACAAACTTGATTGCTCTATGATCCAGTCTTAGCTTTTATAGAAAAGCCAAAGGACTGGTCAGTTGGTTAAGACTTTGCTTATTCTCATATTGTTTATTTACTCCCTCTGGCCTTCATATTTATTCATTCATCAAACAAGCTTGTATACCTGCTAATTGCCTGTGTTTTACAGTGGTTACAGATGCAATTTGCCAGAATGAATGATTGTCTAAGGGCACTCACTGCCTGGCTGGGGAGACTTCTTTGTGAACCAAAGATTGTAAGGAAGGATAAATAGCAAGGCAGTAAGACAATGGTTGTGGTCAGTGCACAGAAACACTGTCCTATCTCTTCACTCAGCTTCTCATTGACTGTGTAGCCTTTGTTAAGTGAGCCTTTCCTCCATCTGCTTCCCCCTGTTATAATTTAGCAGTGGTGGGTGTGGCCTCAGAAGAGCCTGTGGATTATATGAGGTATGTCCAGGTGCTTGATGGAACACCTTGTATAGTAAGTACTATGAGCGAATGTGCAAGGCTGTCACTTTTGTTGTTGAGTAAGGCAAACAAAGATGGTGGCACTCCAAAGATACTGGTTGAGTACTAGACCTCATCATTGATCTATAGCCATCTGCCTAACTTATTATTATTACACAGTGACAACCATTGTGTCCTCTGGTGAGACAGTGCCAATTCTTACTGGTTTGAAACCTGCACTCCAACAGGTTTGGCTACTTGTCAGCAATAAGCCAATTAGTACTGAATAACAGAGAGAAAATTAAAGGAGAGAGACAGAGGGAGATGGAGGGAAGGAGGAGGAAGGGATGGAGAGAGAGAGAGAGAGAGAGAGAGAGAGAGAGAGAGAGAGATTGTTTTCAATGTGATTACATTAGAAAGAAGGCTGTAGAGAGCCACTGACTCCCCCTTCTCGATCCCGACATGAGGGTTTAGTTTAAATAGAAGATAATAGACACACATAACTAAGCAGCCCAGAATGTCCTTCAGTTTATGATCTTACCTCCAAGACCAATTCAGAAGTTGTCTCTATCCAGGAGACAAGTTCCTCTTCTGGCCACTCCCAGGGCTTCAGACTTTTTTTTTTTTTCCAGTAGGGTATTTCTGGGGAAATTCTAACTCCTGTCAGTCATCTTATAGGCAAAGAGAGAGGAACGGGTGTCTCTTTGGAATGTATTCACTCCTGCCAGGCAGGCTGGTTATAGTATTCAAGGTTTAGCAGCATTGGCAATGCCTGGCACTTGTTAGAAATAGAAATTCTCTGCCACTCATATTCTTCTTGATTCAGAATCTGAGGTAGGGTCCTGGAATCTGCTGTAAAAACCATCCAGATTATTTGAGTACACACTACAGTTTGAGATGCACATGGTAAGAGGTAAATGATTACAGGAGTCCAGCATGGAATCTGCCCAAATATCGGTGCTTGATAGAGGTATTTATAGCTGTTAGCCCTGTGAGAGCAAAACTAACCAGCAGCGAAGAACTCTGCCAGGATGCAGCAGCTTCTTGGAAAGTTCAATTTGAGCCATCTCCAGGAAGATGATTATAGGTTTTGAAGAAAGAAGAGAACTGAGTGGCGATACCATGTGAGTGGAAGCATAGTGATGTTTGGGGATTATAAAGTGTAGTACTTTTCAAGTATACAATTTCAGGAGAGAAAGATGCTTGGAGATATAGCAATGGACATGCATGACTGGGGTCATGAGATCTGACTTCACATCAAGGATATGTGAGACAACCAAAGGCTATTAAACATAAACCACAAAGATCAAATTTGGAATAGGTTGAAGTGTGGTAGTAAAAATATTCAGTGGGCAAGTAGAAATGAGACTCTAAAATTGCCAGTCTAAAACTGTTACTGAAATGGAGCAGTTACTGGTAGACCAGTTGTTCATTTTGGACACATTCTATCATCTGCCTTTCTATAAGCATATGCTGATACCTTTAGTGCTCTAGATGTTCAGTATTATTCATATGAAATCAGTGAAGCAACACCTTTACCCTCCCATGCTCTCTAATCTCCTGGGAAATATGACAAGTGTGACATGTTATGTTTAAAAAAGGGTGTAACCCATGTTAATCTGTTAATCACCTGACATGCTTTAAATACTATCTCTAATGTAATCACTGCCCCCCCCTTTTTTTTAATCTGCTAACAAGGTGCGTAGAGTGTCCCACTCAAGCATCATCTTAGCTGTCAGGAAGTTTCAGAGATGTTCTGTAATATCAGGAATGTAGCAAAGAAGATATGATGTAGAGTTTAGGGATTCTTCCCTGATCTGACTGGAGCATGCAGATTACAGAACAAAATCTGGAAGAACACATTGAAGAGTGAAGAGATGGGCCCAAAGCCGCCCCAAGTTCAAGACAAAAACAGCCTCCCATTGTGCTGCCAACAGGAGGAAGACCGTCAAAGGCCATTAAAAAGGTGGATGCTGTTATCTCATGGTATTTTCAGCAAAATGTGAGGCTTCTAGGGGAGCAGTAGGTACCACTCTGAGAAAGGAATTCACGCATTTCTCCTTTGCCTAACTTTCTTGGAACCTGTGTTTGTCATGGTCTCAGAGGGATGAGTGTGGATTTTCTTTACTTCTGTGTCTCTTTAGCCTCTAAACACCATATGTAACATATCATCAGTTGAGCCATAACAGCCAGCACATGTGTGCCCTGAGGTTGGAAGCAGGAAAGGCTGAAGGAGATGTGGATGAACAAGGAGACCTACTAGGTAGTAAGAAGGAGACCTACTAGGTGGTAAGGTATCCACATTCTGGTTCATATAGTCCCACCAGCATAGAGAATAGCAGTTACTCCAGTTTTAAAGCAGGGTACATGAAGTTTATAAAGGTTCTTAACCAGGAATGATGGTACATTATTGTAAGATGGATGCAGGAATATTAGGGTTAAAGGTGAGATTTGGCTATATGGTGAGTTTAGGGCCAGCCTAGTCTATAAGTGACACTGTCTCCCAAAAATTTTAAGATAATGAAAGTAAATAAAAATTTCAGGTTAAGTGTTATGCTGTTAGATGGCTGGTCCATTCCCTTTCTGCCAAAGGTATTTGTCCTCAAAATCCTATTCTCTTATTGCAGGGAGACTCAGCGTCTTTGATGGGCAACATTCTAGCCAGTTCTGAGCTTGAGGCCCCAGTGATTGGAAGTTAAGTGGCTCCCAGAGGGGGTCAGGCCTACATCCTAAACACCAGAAACTGTAAATACATTTTCTTAGATGATAAAGGGGACTTGGCAGATGTGACTAAGTATTTGGAGTTGTGAGGATTATATTGAGTTGTTTGGACTCAGTGTAATCATAGGGGGTTAATAAGTGAGAACAGAGCTCAGAGTCCAAGGGGGAATGTGGTAAGACAGAGATATTGGAAAGGCAATTTTGGCATCTTAAAGATGGACACAGGGGCTACCAGCAAAGGAAACCAGACTGTTTCTCAAATTTGAAAATGAAAGAAGTGAGGACCAGATTACCATCTAGAGTTTCCAATGAGAACACAGCCTGGCCAATACCTTGAATATAGGATTTATTTCCCCTGCTGGAAATAGCAGGATGATGTGCTTGCTTTCTGCTAAGTCCCTAAATGTTCAGTAATTTGTTACAACCCAAGAGGTCACAATAAAGAGACTACAATGTGGACTCATAATGACCTACTTTGCATACATGGACAAGGTCAGGCTTTGTTGGATATTGCCAAGCTGGTTTATCTGAGACTCTCTTTTCTTGTCTGGGAAATGGAAGTGCTTGGTTTCCATTAGCCCTGTTTTGGCTACCATGTCCCTAATCTTTAGCTCCCTCACAGATGCATTTGCCTGAGACTCTACTCCTTCTCTAGATGCTGCTGGCACTAAACATATTTCCGAGGCCACTGACTATTCCCTTAACCCATGTGTGCTTCTGTCAAGAACTTAATGGAAGGGCTATGTTGACAAATGAGAGGGAAGACACTGGCATGGCGGGATATAGCCTGGAGGAGCAGTAGAGAAAGCTGCTGTTCTCTGGAGATCGAGAAATAGGTGAGTGAGGAGGGGCTCCAAGACCAGCAAGAGCTTGATGATCCAGTGGGGATGGCATACCAAAAAAGTGCCCTAGATCCTCCCCAACAAATTTTCTGCCATAGCCTCTCCTGGGCTCATCCCTACCAGGAGACACAAACCAAAGGAACTCAGAGATGCAAAGATAGGTTTAGACCATCAGGTGGCTATAGCAAAACAGCTGGATGAGGGGTCAAACAGATATGAGCACAAAGGTATAGCTGATGTGAATGCATGTTCATTGCTATTTAATATTCCCTTACAAGATTAATGTCAGTGGTGGCATACTTAAATAATTAGACTTTATGTGAGTTTCTGAATAAAATAATATTCTTGCTTTGCCTGTTATTGTCTCCCCTGTGGCTGAGAACACAGTAGGTGGCCCATAAATATTTTGTTTAATGAATCAGTGAATACCTTGAAAATCACAGAATAGTTACATAATTTCATTTCCTCATCCTAGGACCTGCCTCAGAAATATCACATAACCTTCCTAAGACAAAACAATATTATCAGAACCAGAACTAAAATTCCAGTACGCTGGGTCTAAGCTCAGTGGTATTTTCAGCCCAGCTCAGCTGATCAAGCCTCCCATGGAGGCTCCTCAGTGGCCTCTTGCTGTGATGAGTTCTGCCTCTAAGACTTAGCTGCCCAAGCTAGACACCTTCTGTAGGAAGACACAACCAATGTATCTAAACAGAGGCAATTGGCATCTTACTGGGGACCACACTGCACATAAATGCATGCAGCTTGGCTTCAGTAAGTAGAAAGGGGAGGAAGAATTCCCCTAACTACAGAGCTAAAGAGGGTTATCACTATAGCTCTTGAGCATCTATTGAGTGAAGGAGCACTTATTTGTCAGATACTCAAAAGAGAACAGAGACAAAATCTCAGGAGTACGGTGGGGCCTTTATTGCTGCACTCTGTCCATCTGCCCTTGAGCAAGGTGTCATAGGGAGGGGTGTAGCCAACTGTCCCAAGCCTAGGATATGTCTGTGTTCTACAGTGGCCATGGTCCCCAGAGAAGGTTGCCTTAGTGGTAGCACTGCAGCCTCTAGGGGATAACAGACCATGGCTGACCTGCTGGTCACTTCAGAGCTGGCAGAATCAAGTCCAAAGCCCAGTTTTCTGTGTTACGTTTGCTTTCA
Source organism: Mus musculus (assembly GCF_000001635.26). NCBI lineage: Eukaryota > Metazoa > Chordata > Mammalia > Rodentia > Muridae > Mus > Mus musculus. The sequence continues at coordinate 162,203,103 of NC_000068.7, read as the reverse complement.
TGTTAGTAAAATGAAGACATTTGCAAGAAAACATGAAGACTAAAAAGTCAACATAGTAATCAGAGGACAGCATCAAGGCTGTCTCTAACAAGGTGGGGGATGATAACAAATACCCAAATTTCCCTCTGACCTCCACACATGCTGGGCAGGCACACATATGAACATATGTATGTGCATGCACATACACATAATAGAAAGCAGTATAGCATTGACATACACTCATTACATATTAAACATTGACTTTCCCACTCTGTATGTGATCACTTAATTAGGGCTCACAGCAATTCTGTGATGTAAGTATCATTATGACCATGTGTCAAATGGGAAAATGGCTAAGCTTTTCAGCCAAGTTTGAGATTTTTACTTGCTAAAGTCACTCATTTAGCAAGTGTCAGAGGTGATACTGGAACTCAGGTCATCTGAGTCTAATTAGCATGATTTGCCTGGACTAGTGCTTACTCCTTGGCAAGCAGTTAAAATTTACCATAGTTCAGTGGAACATCTGGCATATGATGACCCATCTCTGAGATATTTGTCCTATTGATTTTTGCTGTCCAACATGGCAGCCATTGGCCACATGCTGCTCTTTAAACTCAACTCTAAGTAGATTAAATGTCATTAAAAATAAAATAAAGCAGCACTAAAAATAAAATAAAGCAGCACTTGTGTGAGGAGACATAACAGCATAGCAATTTCTGGCTTCACAACATTCTGTTGGATAGTGCTACTAGACTAGTGGCCATCCCTTGTTTGGTCAGTTAGTAGACAGGCTGAACTTAGATCCCGCAGAACTTACAGAGGGCATTGGAAGAGGATTCTAGTCTTAACCAGGTTACGAGAAAACAGAATGGATAAACATTCTCTTTGTGGACAAAGTTCCTGGAAAGATCACAGACTAGAAACCAGAGACTCATGGAATCCAGATGCAGCATCAGATGGCAAGGGAAGGGGCTGTTTCCAGGAGTCAAAGGGACTAGTGTAAAAACCCAAGAGATTTATCTGTGAACTCAGCAAGAGCTGTTCTCGCAGTCTGCTGTGGGCAAATCTGCTTCAAAGTGTGTGTGTGTGTGGGGGGGGAGCAGTAAAGACAAAGGGTACCCACATACTTGTCTGAGGCCAGCACTATTTGTCTCACCTTAGTATTAGTTTGAAATGTCGAATTATTCTTTCCTCTGTCTACTAAAGCAGCACTGGAATTTTACCAAATTCATCAAGAGATTTACAGACCCTGCAGCATCTACGATACTGCCTCATTGAGTGGTTGAACTTTTCCTGGCAGATGAGGAAGCTCAAGGGAATTACAAGTCTGGAGTGTAGGTCACTGTTAAGAAGGTAAAGAAAAGGGCCTTCTGATATCACAGGGGTATTGGTATCCTCCAAAGACTGCCCCAGTAGGACATGAGGACAGATACAAGATTGTGAATCTTGTGGGAATTTGGAAGTAATCTCTGAATGGTCCGGCATTGGGGCAGGTACATTAGGCAAGGGTTCATCAAATGGAGTTTAATGACTGTGTGAAATGGATCTACCTGATAGATGGATGTGCAGAAGTGTCTGTAAAACCAGGAGATAGAGGTAAAGAGTATGCCTGGATGTGTGTTTGTTTGAGAGAGAGGGAGAGGAGGAGAGAGGAGAGGAGGAGGAAAGAGGGAGGAAAATGAGAGTGAAAAGAAAAGAAAGGAGAGGGGGGAAGGGAAGACAGAGTGGAGAGTGGGGAAGAGAGGAGAGAAAAGATGAGAAGGGAAAAGAGAGAGGGGAGGGGAAGAAAGGGAAGAGAGAGGGGAGAGAGGAAAGAGGAGAGGGATAAGAAGGCAGGAGAGAGGGAAGAGGGAGAGAAGAGATGACAGAGACAGGGGGAGGGGGAGGGAGAACTTCATAGGGGGTGGGGAAAAGGGGAGAGGGGGAAGAACATTCTTGGGTACACATAACTCAAGTGTCTTTTTCCATGCAAGTAGTTCATGATAGGAATGACATAGGAACATCAGTGCTGTGATGACAGATCCAAGATCTTACGGAGCATGCAGATTACATGGACCAATCACCTTGACACCCCAACCTGTTCTAACCGACCCTCTTTCCCCAGGCTACTTTCATGGTTGTATCTTTCTTGAATTGCTGTGTACCTGCCTGTTCAGATAGAATCCTACAGGAGAGCATGGCTGCTCCTCCCAGTCCTCCACCCTTGCCAGTCACTGATCTGGAAATTTCCCAAGTGTTCCCTGCCTGCCTCTCAGAGCTTGCACTGACCTGCATCACCGAGGCCCACAGTGACATCTATATCCTCCCTACTAAAGCGGATCACCCTCCACTTGCTTCTGTCCTAGACAGCCTCTGTCCTAGTTCCCTAAATACGCTGTTCCCGAGAATCACCTGTTCTTCACATTGCCTCCCTGATTTCTTTAAGATCACTTTCCCACTCTCCGTTCTAGCTTCAACCTTCATTACACATTTCTAAAAACCACTTTGCAATTTGTCTCTCTGTCCAGGTCAGAGCAACATTTCTTCTTGACATCATTTTACACTTGCAGATGCTACATCTTTCTGTTGTTCAAACAGTGCTCTCTCTCTCCTTGGAGGAGTGCCACTTGCATAGAAGCAATCAATAGTTCAGTCCCACGTTCCTCTCATTTGATGCTTGTCAACATTTGTCAGTTGTGTATTTTCTTAGGTATCTTCTCACATAGACAAGCTGTGAGCTCAGAGCATCAAGTATAGCATGGTAGGTGAACAGTGTAAGTCTGAGGTCTCTACCTACCTAAGTTCATCGGTAACCTAAGGTCAGCTACAGTAAGTGGTGATCCTAAACCTATTAGGCAAAGTCAGCAATGATCAAAGTGTCCTCTGCATCAGCATCACTCAAGAACATAATTGGGAACTCCAAGGCCTGAGACCAACCTTAGACGTACAGAATCAGAAACTCTGGTATGGCTTTGCAGCCTATAGTGAGACCAGCTCTTTAAGTGATCCCTCTGCACATTATAGTTAGAGACATGCTTACTAGAGGCAACTGCCATAGCATAAAAATATCAACAAATATCTTGCGATTCAAATGGAAGAAAGTTTACCACTTAATGGAAACTCTCCTCTCTATGGTGACTTGGGGCCCAGGCTCTTCTTATCTTTTGTCCTCCACCACCTTCTCTGCTGCATCAAATATCTAGTGAGCAGTTTATTTCTGTTGTTTGTTTTGATAGGCAAAGCCTGAAAGACTGTGTGTGTGCACTTACTTTTCAGTGTCTGGAACTCAACTGCAATGGCCATACCCATTTGCATGGGAACCAAAGAACTCATGGGTTTACGAACAATGTTATTTCCCAGAGAGATGGTATTTATCACCCATCAAACATGGACTGAGATCTCTTAACAGCAGACCTTATCTGTGCTATGGTGACAGAGGAGGGTCTTAGTCACCCAATTAAAATAATTTAGACAGGGGGGTTGAGAGATACCAGCACAATGCACAAGAGGGATCCAGAGAGGTGATTAGAGGCTCCTCCCTCAGTGATGTATTTGTGAGGTAATGGAGGATGAATGGAGACAGTCTGTTCTTTGTGGTTGGCACTTCTGTGCCAAACATGAACTTATGGTATTTTGAACACTATATAAGAGAGAATAAAGGATGAAGAAAACAAAGCTTAGAAAGGTTAAGTGGCTTGTTCTGACCATACAGCTAGTTTGCGCTGTGTGTGTGTGAATGTGTGTATGAATGAGTAAGAGAGTATGTATGTATGTGTGTGAGGGTGTGAGTGTGAGTGTGTGTGTGAATGTGTATGTATGAATGAGTGAGAGAGTATGTATGTATGTGTGTGAAAGTGTGAGTGTATGTGTATGTGCTTAGAACCCCAAGGATTTGTATTTTAATCAACAACAACCTAGTATGCTATTAGTGTAAATTCTAGCAGCGTCCCCTCTGATCAGCATGAGGAATATGGAGCTCAGAACTGGAAGGAAGTCTGGAAGTAGCTTTATCCATGTTTCCGTTAGAAGCTTTGGGTATTCTACCTTAGAATTTGACTTCTTCCTTCAGAGTTTCTCCCTTTAGAAGGAATCCTGGCTGGGCATGATAGCCTCTGCAGCACACAGATGTCAGCCTCCCACCAGGTCCCTTTCAGTCACATTCATCTGTTTTCAGTTGCTCTAACAAATACCTGAGGCTGTGGGTTTTGAATGAAAAAGCATCATTTACTTCACAATTCTAAAGACTTGGCCACGTGGTTCTGAACAGCTCTCATGGTGGCTGTCAATGTGGCCAGGAACATAAGCAACGAGAGATAACATGCTGAGTCAGGAAGTCAAAGACCACAGAGGGGATAGTCTTTCTCTTTATATAAGAATTCAGTCCTAAAGGAACCAACTCATTGCCTGAGACCAGCATTATCCCGTTCCTTGGGCAACATCCTTAATGATATGAGGGCGCCTTTTCCTCTAAAAGGTAGTTAGCCTGACAAGACTCAATATATCTGGAGCCTCCTGTGCTCATATCCCACTGTGAAGTCCAGTTCCCACTAAAGGGATGAAACATCCTCCACTTAAAGTAGGGATAAAAGATAGAGGTAATTTTGGCCACATGTGCTTGCTAGCCTGGCTTGGGTTTGGGGACACCTTTTTTTTTTTTTTTTTTTAAAGAAAACACCTTGTTGAATTATTTTTTCCATGTGTTCCCTGTGTACAACACCAACAGTATTCTTTTCCAACAATTATCCAGTCATCTCATTACAACTCTTAATACCCCTTCATCCGTTGAGGCCTGTGCTTCTGGCATATAAACTTTTTGGGGAACACAAACAAACTGAATATAAACACCTAGGGACACATTCCAGCTCCCTTTAGAAGCTGAGTCTTCTGTGTCAACTGCATCAGGCCCACCCACAACAGGGACTCCTCATCATATTTGAAGTTGCACAGCCAGAGAATGAGCTCAAGTCTACACAAACCCTTCGTCAACTCTAGCTGTGCCTGGTCCCTTCCTTAAGATGCATGCATGGAGGCTCCTTAAGTACCAACTTTCACAACTCAAAGCTGCACTGTTAACAGGCTTGTCTGAGTTCCCTCTGAGTGCCAGGTAGTCCCAATCAACATTGAGCTAAGAGAAATCCTTCATTTTGGTTAAAAAATTAGATTAAATGTGCTTTTTCAAGTGAATTTAGATATTGCAAAGCTGTCCTTGTCTTGTAAGGCAGTTACTTCTAAGTTGAAAAAAAAATAAATGAAGTATTTTCTTGGCTGTTTTTGTTTTTTAAAAAATCAGAGTCTTAAATATTTCAGCCATCTGTTCTCTATTATTTCTGCAACTCTGTGCTGAATATGTAGGGGGTGGGGTGGGAGAGATTTAAATGGCCATTGAAATTGTTTTAAGTAATTAAAACTGATAAAACTGTAAGTTTTTACCTAATCCCTGGATGATTTGATTGGAGTCAGCCAGATGTAAAAATGCCTGCGACAAATTATTCTGTGCCTATATGACATGCAATTTTGACAAAATATCTTTAAAACAGCTGCTAAGTATGCGATCTGGGGATTTGACAGTGCAGAAGGACAATTCCGTGGACTCAGGAAAGCTTGGCAAAAATCCAGTCTAACTTTGGTCATTAGAATGAATTGTGTTCATTCAAGATGAAACCATGTGTGGATAATGGGAAAGCAAGTAAGACTCCTGACTTTTCTGTGTGCAGCTAGTATGCTGTTGGTGCATATGGCTGGGTAATACAAGAGTTCTGGTCAACCTCTTCTTTTCTAATCCGTATGGCATTTTCCTCATTGAGCTCTCTATAATTCTAACAACAGCCGGTGCATCTGTGACACCCATCTTACTTTCTGCAATTTCTTGCTTAAATGTGACTCTATTTTCCAATTATTGGCTTTGACACTTACTGTCATATGACCTTGAGTTTGTCATTTAGCTCATAAAGCATGAATACACACACACACACACACACACACACACACACACACTAAATGTCTGTTATGCACATAAACTCACAGTTTGGGAGAGAGAAAATTATCAATGTATATTAGCCTCCTCTTATGTTCTCTGTCAACATTCTAGAGGAATGTTTCCTTTCAAGGATACTAACTTTCTTAAGTTCCCTGGTAGAAATTTGATGTGTTTCTCAAATATGAGAGAGTAAATGGTTGGCAAGTGAAGAAATGAAACTTATTTTCTCAGTATCTCTCCTACCAACACTGATTGTCCCAAACTTAAGGATCTGTCCTAGTTCTTGCCAGTATGTGGTGAATGTCCATGATAGGGTTGCACCCATCCTATGCAGCATCCACCACCTTGTCAGAGGGCCTATGCCCATATCTGTTCTTACTTGTTTCAGCGTATCACGTGACTTCATCCTCTGTGCTCCTGAGGCCTTCCTTCCCTTTCTGCTTTCTCCTGGCCAGGCCATTAGTGATCCTAATCATCACTGTCCCTAGCCTATAACTCATCCCTGTATCCACCATCCTGAGAAAGAACACTTTGCTTGGTTTATCAACATGAGGATTGTGGTGGCTATAACTCACAGCTACTTGTTATTTGCTAAGCACTTTAAATGTGCCATTCTGTTTAGTTCTCCTGACACCCTTTAACATAGATGCTAAGTATTTCCCTCTATAGCACCAAAGAAACTGAGGCTAACTTGCTTGAGGACTACAGCTTAGATCTAACTCTGTGCCTTCCAGGTAGGCTTTGTGAGGAAATGAAGTTCACAGACCACTCTTTGCATCCCTTCAGAACTGGGACCCCACGACTGATGTCTTTTGGTCTTGTCCCTGTTTCTCCAGTTGAAACTTGTTGCCCCTACACATGGTTTCTTCTTTCAAATGTCAGATCCCCAGAGTGCTGGCTCCATACCAGCAGTTGATGATGCTTTTTGCTTCATGATTTTTCTATGACAGATCCCATCCAGTCTCATTATTTTAATTATGACTAGAGTTGCTGATGAATCTCATAGCCATCTCTCTTGCCTGGACAATTCCGCCAAACTTCCAGTTAATTACCTCCCAGAGACATTCTTGCAGATGACCACAGGCACCTCCAGCTGAACCTGTTCTTCCTGTAGTTTTGATTTCCATTAATGATCTCCCTACTTATTTCACCTCTAATACTAGAAAGAAATCCGAGATTCATTTTAAGTTCCTACCTCACCTCATCTTCACATCTAATCAATCAGTGTGGTCCTGACATTTTCTCTCCTATCGCTGGACAGAATTCTTTACTATCATTACCTAATCCCTACACGGACACTTGTCAGCCCTCAACTTCATTCTTGCAATGGATTTGTAGGGTGGTGTATGTCTGAAGGTAAATGTTGATTTTGAAGCTGTATGTAAGTACATAAAAGAACACAAATCATAACTGAATTCACAAAGGTAGGGAACACTTGACCAAAATGTGATATATAACTGGCACCCTGACAACCATTTTTTTTGCATACTTTCTGCATTAATTCTCATTCTCAATAATGGGATTTTTAAGAGTCTCTCTTTTCTGTTTTTGAATCTTATGTAAGTAGAACCATAGTGTGTGTGTGTGTGTGTGTGTGTGTGTGTGTGTTTCTGACCTTATTCTTCATTAAAAATAGTATTTGTGAGTTTAGCTCATTGTATTTGGTATTCTGAGCATTCATTATTTTATTCTTGCATAGGTGGCATTGTGTGTACATACAAAACATGTTCACTCTCTTCTAAAGACTTGTCTTGCTACCTATTTTAGTTTTACTGAACACCACTGTTATGATCATTCTATACGTGTTTGTCTGTATAGTACTGTGACTCTATTCCTTTAGATATATAATCAAGAATGGAGCTATTCTTTGAGTTAAACAGTTACCAACAGATAAAATGGGTTATTGTTGAAAGTCTTGCAATGTTAGGCATTCTAATGTTAGGCATATGGAGAGATCTCACTGTGATTTTAACTGCATTATACTGAAGATTGTTGGATTCAACACCTTAACACAGACACACACACACAGATTATGTATTTATTTTCTTTCTTTCTTTCTTTCTTTCTTTCTTTCTTTCTTTCTTTCTTTCTTTCTTTCTTTCTTTCTTTCTTTCTTTCTTTCTTCCTTCCTTCCTTCCTTCCTTCCTTCCTTCCTTCCTTCCTTCCTTCCTTCCTTCCTTCCTTCCTTCCTTCCTTCCTTTCTTTCTTTCTTTCTTTCTTTCTTTCTTTCTTTCTTTCTTTCTTTCTTTCTTTCTTTCTTTCTTCCTATCTATCTATCTATCTATCTATCTATCTATCTATCATATATATGCATATATATACATATATATATATGAAACGATGTTCTTAAAATATTCATTTTAATATTTCCTAGCTATATTCTGCTCTATGTTTTGGTCACATTTAAAAAAGAATTTATTCATTGAAGTGAAAATATTCTTATTTTATTTGAAAAGATATATTATTCTACATTCCACACTAAGCCTATGTAATCTGTCTAAGATGATTTTTTAAAGTGAGATGTTATGTGGAGATGATGACCCACTTCATCCATATGGATATCAACTGATAGTGTATGATGACAAAAGTATTGTTGCCTCAATTCATTGTACCTTTGCAATGTGTTAGGTGACTGTAAATGTGTGGGCTCATATCTAGCTAGATCCCCCATTCTTTTCTGTTGATATCTTTGTTTATTAATATTTTGATAACTCATTGTCTTGGCTATGATAAATGTATATTACATTTTGAAATCCACATGAATGCTAAGACTCTTTAAGCATAAAACTAAACAACGGCTAATTATTATCTCAGGTATCTGTGAGTGTGCTAGGCGCTGGCAGAGAGTTGCTGAGTTTGGCAACCTGTCTCTATTTAAGCTGTGAATCAGGCCATTTCAGATCTCTGTTCTGGAAAAAGCATCTTCCAGAATTAAGGATTCTCATAGGAAGGGCAGAAGGGTAATAAGGCACATCCTGCTGTATATGGATTTAACAAGCTGAGTGTTGAGAGCAGTGCTAGAGGCACAGGAAACATGAGCAAAAGGTGCTGTGCTCTGTGCTGAACCCCACTCTCTCTTTATAAGTTTTGTACTAACTGTTTAGGCTCCTGCATACTTCTCTATACATGTAGACAAGCATGTCAACTACTTAAAAAGAAAAAATAAACTTTGGGATTTTGCCCCCATATTTTCATTTTCTATATAAGAATTTCGAGAAAACTTGTCATTTACTGAAAATAAAATTTCCAGTCCATGAGTCTTAGTTAAAGCCTTATCCATTGAGGCTTTATAAAAATTAATTAATTAACATATATATAGAATCTTAATACAGTGCCAAGACTGTTTTCTTAATAAAAACATTACTGTATTTTTATTTGCATATAAGTAAATGTGTGGGCACACATGCTATTGTGTACATGTGGAAGCCATAGGACAACCCATGAGAATCAATTCTCTCATTCTACCATGTGGGTTGTGGGCATTGCTCTCAGGTTTCAACTTTGGTGGCAAGAACCATTACCCACTGATCCATCTTGTTGGTCTACCTGGACTGTTCTCAGATTCTAGGACTCAAACGAGCTTCCTGCCTCAGCTTCCCACATGTCTGAAGCAGAAGACAAAGGCTGCTGTACCGAGCCTTCCAGTAGTGTTTTAATTCATTTACTTCATTTTTGCTTTCTTTGATTTTCATCTTTGGTGAGACTGTTTTGTTTTTCTTCAGTACTGGGGATTAAATCCAGGGCCTGGTGCACACCAGGCAAGTAAACTACTAATGTGCTGTATCTGCCCCCTCTTATTTCTTGATATACTTTTTCTACCTTTGTTTTTTTCAGTTTGTCTCCATAACATAAAAATACTAGACAACTGTACTCATTAGATCACATGATGCTGCCTGGCACATTGAGTCTCATTATCTTTTTATTTTTCAGTCTTTTTTTTTTCTTCACTCCATGGTGGTCAGATTAAGTAATTTCTACTGATATTTAATTACTTTCTTTTTTTTTTCCTTTTACTTACCGTTAACAGCAGAAAAAGTGCTACTAACACCAGAACAAAGTTTTTGTTTTGGGTTTGGCACATTTTAGTGATGGAATTGTATCACCAATCCACTCATCCATCCATCCACCCATCCATTCATCCAGTCATCCATCCATCCATCCATCATCAATTGATCCACCCATCCATCAGTCTATCCATCCATTTAACTTTCTGTTCCTCTCCTATGGCTCCCTTTTGTTTTTTCACTATTTTGAATTTCTTCTCACTCCCTCATTACATATATAATAGTTATTTTAATGTTTACATCTGCAGGTTCTAACTTCTCAATAATCTTGGGGGACCATTTATTTCTCAGTATTTTTGTTTATTATTATTTTACTTCCCATTTCTTCACAATGAGCCCAGGCAATATGCTCTAGGCAGTCTGATTTATGTCAATTTTCTTTAAACGGTATTGAATTGTATCCTGGCAGGCAGTTAAATTGCTTGGCATGTCCTCCTGAACCTGTCAAGGTTGTTTTCTTCCTTGTTAAGATGTATCTATTTTGGTTTTTGTCAGTCATCTTCACATGCGGTTCTCACTTTCAGACATGGTACCCATGACTATGGCTTGTTCTTTCTGGAGCCTCAACTGGAGTCTCTCCCAAAGAGATGGAGATGCTTACAACGCTCCCAAGCACCTAACTTCTGATCTTTCTGATCAGCTATCAAGTCTCCTTTACCTACTCTTTGTTAGAACTGATAGAATACTTCTTTGCATATATACAGGCTAGCCATTGTCTAAAGAATGGCAAAGAAACTGTTTTCTGATGATTGGGCTTTGTAAGCTACCTCCCCCCACCCCAAAACACACACACCATCTCTCAGATTCCAGTCTGTCTCTTTAGTGCTGTGAGAATTGCCATGCTGGGCTTGGACACCACCTTCCTGTGTTGGATCTGCAGAATTCTCCCAAGCAGGGAGTTACCACAAATCCAAATGCATTTGTATTTTTCTTCCATTAGTGACCAAAATCCCATGCTGCAATATTAAAACTCAGATTGTTTTGTAGCTTATTAATTGTTTTGTCAGGGGATCAGGCCTAGTGCCTGTCAGCCAGTCATGGCCAGATGCAGAAGTCCTTGTCATAGCACAGAGAAGATTGAAGTCATCATGTTTGCCATCTGCCGTTATACAGTGTGCACTATATCAAGGTGGGATTTGTCCTGTTTATGGTTGTACCCTCGTTTTCTAGTACAACACCTGCTGCAGAATTGGTACATAAACAATATGTATTGCTTTGATCCATAGCCCTGCCCCATCTGGACATTCACTAATCCACTGAGGATAGATATCATGGTTCGTTGAGTGAGCAAGTATGCGACTGGTAGCTGGCCCCAGTGAATCTTGCTTTTCTCCTATTCTATGAACTAACTTTTCAGAATCATAAAAAGAAAGCACACGAGATGCAGGTTGAGATGCCACCCATCCCACAGCTGCCTCTGATCTAGTGGAGACATTGAGGCCTTAAGATGCCAATGGTGTGTTCAGCAGCCACATGCTAACGTGAGCTCGGCTTAGATCCCATTCCTGCTTCCTTCTTTATAGTCATCATTTTTCTAATTTTTACATTCATCAACATACTTTATAATAAAACAGTCTAAGAGTAGAAGGTAAGGCATAGGAATACCAAAGAGCAGAGGATTGTGGGAAGTCAAGTTGTACAGTGTGCATTGAGAAGGAGTTTACCTTATATACCACAGTTTTGTTACCATGTGCAATGAATGAGGAGTGAATGGCTCAGAATTCCATCCTTATTACGGTCTGTTGCTGATATGGGCTTGAATCCAGGCATCCTAACTGAGTGGTGTAGATCCCAGGGTACCCTGAATGTTAAGAGTAGTTGGCACAGTCTGCCATCCTACCTTGCATCCTTAACTCATTATGGCAATATACTGAGCCTGACTCTGGGTACACAATGTTCTTAATAGGGCCCTCTCGTAGGCAGCTGTGCTGTTTTCCATTCTTTAAATAACAGAGAACCTGCAGCTGGCAAGTCAAAGGGAGTAGTAAGACACCAAACCTATATTCAGCTTGCACAGAATCTGTGGCCTGAGCCCATGGAACTTTGGGAAAGAGACTACAACGCATTGTGCAACGGGAACCTCTTCAGAGGACAGAGATATTACTTGGGCTCTTTTCCTAATGATACATCTATCCAGGTGTCCTTGTATCTCCCATGTCTCTTCTGACTCATTAGTGCAGGTGACAAGAGGCATATTGTGCACCTTGTTGTGAAGTGGGATTCTTGTCACATCCCTGCTTCTAATAACATCACATTATCTAGACATCAAGAAGTGGAGTTGGGGAGGGATGCACAAAAGATACTAATCACCAGGGACTCTGGGCCAATTGAACTGCATGCTTGGCCCTATCCATACCAGCTTTGTAGATTTCAGCTAATGAGTCTATCTTAGACTTATCCCCCTCCTTAGGAAGCAGAAGTGTCACATTATCAGTATAGTAGCAGGATACTGTCAGTGTCATAATAGTAACCAAGACCCCAAGGTCAGAGATGAGGAAGGTTTAATTACTGTTTGAATCCCTTGGTCATTGGCCTACACAGTTCCTTCTATCAGAGCCCAAGACAGTGGCACATCCACTATCTGGAACCCAGTGGTGACCATGATGAAGAATCAAGACAGTTTCAGTACTTTCACTTGAAAACTGCTACCTCTTCTTATCTCTTTGGGGGTGGCACAATCAGCATTGATAAGTAGGTCAAGATGGTAAGAGGGCAGAGTCAACAGCAACCACCTGGCAGATGGAGGCTGCCAGGTGGAGCCATGGAGGAGGGAGCTGCCATAGGTCAGGTCACTAAGAGCCTGAATAATGCATTGTCCAGGTGGACTCTGGCATGTAGGCTTCTGACTTGCTTTGGTTATTAAAGTTAGTAAAATATGAGGGTGATGAACTTTTGCTTTGCTGAATGGAAACTTGAACCGCTACTGGGAGTGTCGACAACCCTTATCTTCAAGATCATAAAGTGATATACGAAGATTAAAGACAGGTCTGTGTGCACGTGTGTGTATGTTCATCTAAGTGTATAAAAGTGTGAGGAAGGTTCAGAGGCCATGCCAGGTATCTTCTATTATATTTTTTGGCTTTTTTTTTTTGTGAAAAGTCTCTCACTGAACCTGGAGCTCACTAACTTTGCTAGGTTGGATACCCAATGAGCTCCCGGCATCCTCTTATTCCTGCTTCTTCTGAGCTGGGATTACCTATGTATACTACTGTGCCTGACTTACATGGGTGCTGGGGATTGAAACTCAGCTCTTCATACTTCTGTGATCAACACTTCCCTGACTGAGGCATCTCTGTAACCTCAAAGACAGCTTTAAAGGGACAATCCTGTCATCTAGCCACATTTGAAATTCTTCTGTCATTTGTTTGTATAGGAATTTGGTGGATACTCCAGAAGAAGAGAGTATCCTTCTATTTTACATATTTTAAGGTAATGTTGCATCCACAATCATTTTGTGTATTCCTTTATGGTCTTGGACATATTTATAATTTAACAGTCTCATAAAAATTTTGGCAGTGAATGTGCACTCCTGTGTTGGTTTTCTCATGCTGTGTAAGAAATGACTTCAAACTTGGCAGCTGAAAACCAAACATCCATTATCTCAGAGTCCTGTGGTCCAGAGGCTGGGGCACAGTGTGGCTCTGGGCGGAGTCCCAAGTATCATCAGGGCAAAATTGAGGTGCTCGCCAGGCTGAATTCCCATCTTGAAACTTCAGAGAGCAATCTGCATCCATGTGCATCCCCGTGTCTGGCTGAAGTCTATTCCTGGTCTCTGTGAGACGGAAGAACCCATTCCCTTGCTGGCTGTCAGCAAGGTGTCACCCGTGGCTGACATGCAACCTTGTTCTTTGTCATTAGTCACCTTTCATCCTTGGGGTCAGCTTTAGAGCCTCTAATTTGACTAAAAACCTCCTGACTTCAAATCTTTCTCATCAGGATGAGCCTGGATTCTTTGAAGGGCTCCGCTGATGGTCAGTTCAGCTTAGCACAATCACTTTCTTAGAGCTAAGTGTGCCCAGGGAGATAGCCAATGCAGAGGAGTGCTGCCCGGTATGTGATAGCTGGGACTTGTATTCCAGCTCACTGTCCTTCACTGTAACCCTATTCATTTCCGAGAATGGCCACAGCACAGTTACACAAAAGCCAGTGTCCTATCACGCAACAGACAGTCACTCTTAACACAGTTTAGAAAATGCGAAGCCTCTCTAGTCAAGTTAATGGAGCCCATACTCCCTGTAAAATCTGGGTGTGAGAGGAAACCTTATCTTTCCTTTTCCTGGCTTTTAGTGGTTTGGGGACATAAGTTCAAACTTATATATGGAACGGTGTGTCCATTCACCTTCACCTGCTGCTCTCTCTCTGCCTTCCCTTCCTTAAGGACACTAGCCATGTTAGATTAAGATCCACCCCGCTCCAATAGGATGCCTCACCTTATTGTATTAGAGGCAATCTTATTTCTTGCAAGGTGACCTGCGGTACAGGGTGCTATGGCATCTGAGTATTCTTAGGAGGAAGCATGATTCAAGCTGTAATAGCAGTCGTTTTAAACCGTGTTCTTAGGTTGTTTCACAATTCTGTGTGATAGATGACTTCTAATCATCACATTGACTAATAGTTCCATTCATTGTTTTCTAATAATGGAGTCCTTGAACTGAGACCCCTGAGCAGAAAGATTCTTTCCAGCCAGAAAAGAAACTCAAAACTTGAAGTGACTGGTGCTGAGGTGGCTCTATGCTCACGATCTTTAAAAAAAAAATGTATTAATTCTTTGAGAAGTTCATACAATAGAATTTGGCCATATTCCCTCTGTTCTTCACCTAATCCCAGATTTAACCATCCTCCTCGCTCCCCACCCAAACTCCTGCTCTGCCGCTCTCTCCCTCTCTTCCTCCCTACTAAGTTTAATCTGTGCTATCCACATACTCTTTGGCATTCTGTGTGCTCCGGAGCATAATTGACCTATCAGAGGATGGACTCTGTCTTAGTCAGGGTTTCTATTCCTGCACAAACATCATGACCAAGAAGCAAGTTGGGGAGGAAAGGGTTTATTCAGCTTACACTTCCATGTTGCTGTTCATCACCAAAGGAAGTCAGGACTGGAACTCAAGCAGGTCAGGGAGCAGGAGCTGATGCAGAGGCCATGGAGGGATGTTCTTTACTGGCTTGCTTCCCCTGGCTTGCTCAGCCTGCTCTCTTATAGAACCAAGACTACCAGCCCAGAGATGGTCCTACCCACAAGGGGCCTTTCCCCATTAATCACTAATTGAGAAAATGCCTTACAGTTGATTCTCATGGAGGCATTTCCTCAACTGAAGCTCCTTTCTCTGTGATAACTCCAGCTGTGTCAAGTTGACACAAAACTAGCCAGTACAGACTCCTAAAGAAAACTGGCTCTCTTCTTGTAGCTGTCAATTGTCAGTAGCTCCCCAGCTGGGATGGAGCTTCACACCCACCTCCCTGGACCTCCACGCTGGGATTTTGTCCATCTTTAGCCCCTGCAGGTTTTGTGCATGCATTATGTCCCATTCCCCATTCACTGTGTTTATATGTGCAATGTTCCTCTTGTGTGCAGACTCATCTCTGTTTCCTTATAGCCATCCATAGCCTCTGACTTATATTTTGCTGTTCTTCCAAGATGAACTCTGAGCCTTGAGGTAAGGGCTTGTGGAATAGATGTCTCAGTTAGGGCTGAACATACTGTAAGCTCTTAATCTCTGCCTCAGGACCATTTATGATCTCTTTGTAATACTTGCCATGTGCTACAAGTAAAGCTTCTGTAATGATGAGACATGCACTAATCTACAGGTGTGGTCATGTCATCAGGATCATTTTAATACTGCATCCTTCTAGCAGATTAGTAATATTAATTCTCCCCCAGGGCAATGACCTTTCTAGCCATGTAGTCTTTGGCATTATAATAGTGCCCAGGTATTGGTTCTACCCCACAGAGCAGGCCTTACGCATCTTATAAATCTCCCATATAAGTACCAGTTCCATGTGATTCTGTGGTTCAAATAAGTGGTGTCTTTAACAATATAGTCTTATGGTCAAGTTCTTAAGGATAACAGAGAGCAATGGCAGTAATCTATAATGTTTGGAGCTCTATTGGACCTCAGTAGCCAACAACTCAAAAGAGGTAACCTATTACTGATTGTCTTTGTTAGGGTTTTACTGCCGTGAACAGACACCATAACCAAGGCAAGTCTTATAAGGGCAACATTTAACTGAGGTTGGCTTACAGTTCAGGGGTTCAGTTCAGTATCATCACAGTGGGAACATGGCAGCATCCAGGCAGGCATGGTACAGGCAGAGCTGAGAGTTCTACATCTTCATTTGAAGGCTGCTAGCAGAATAGTCACTCCCAGGCAGCTATGGCTAGGGTATTAAAGCTCATACCCACAGTGACATACCTACTCCAATAAGGCCATACCTCCTGACAGTGCCACTTCCTGTCCCAAGCATATACCAACTATCACACTGATACTAGAGTTTTTGTTTCCACCATATGGTTTTCAATAGGGTTATTTATATGTGTGTATGTCTCTGTGTGTGTTCGGGGTTGGGGCGCATCTGTGTGTGATATTTTAGGAGGCTTCTACAGTAGTAGGTTTCCATATGACTTTCAAGAGGCATTTAGTACTAGCTATTCCTCCCCATATTCCCTCCTCTGAATAGAAAGAATAGTAGCACTAGAAAAAGAAATTCCATTTCTTAAAATCACAGGTCCTGATGTGGCTAATTGTTTATGTTTTTCTTTTTCTTTTTAAGTTTTATGTTGTACCTGCAGAACACATTTTTGAGACATTAGCAACATTTCATAGATAAAGCAACTGCAGTACAGGAAGAAACCCATCTAGTGTATTTGTTAATAAAGACCCAGCAGGAAAGACAGTCTCCAGATACTTCAAATGGAAATGGTTTCCTATAGGAAAGTATTTGTTTATAGGGATATAAAAATGAAGAACTCCTAGTAGCTGTTTGGGTCCTTAGACTGGGTAATTGAAGATGATGACTTTGTTACTGGGTCAGGGCATTGGGCAATTCTGTGTTGCACTGTTTTTTGTCAACCCCACTGAGAGGCATGGTGCTTTGTGGGGTGACTTTCCTCAGTTCTCACCACAGGACCGGAATGAAAGCCTTTCTCTTCTGAGTTCAATTTTCTCCCCAATACGTGGAAGGAGTGGGGAGAGATGGTCTCTGAGCTTCTTCCTCAAAATGCAGAGGTTGTATGGTTCACTGTGTGGGAAAATAATGGAGCTGTGGTTATGGTATGAGGAACAGGAGCAGTCATTAAAGCCATCTGTTACCTCATGGTTTTCCATGCATCCACTTTGTTCCCAGAAATAATAACTCTAAGACTTAATATCTCATGAGTAAATGTCTAGGTCAAAAGCTTTGCTTATTCTCTGATTAGCTCATAATTTAATTACTCCTTTATTCTTTATTTTTCTCCTTTAGTCTATTCTAAGTTATGTCATGTGGCTGGTTACCTGGTCTCCAGTTTAATGCAACCATCTTCTTGTATGTCTGGGGCAAATCTCCAAGCCTGACTATCCCAGGAATACTCACTCTGCACCAGAATTTCTACTTCCCTATTGTGTGTCTAAACTAACAGGCCAATAGCATTTTATTGACATAAAGTACAAGAGAGTCTCTCTACAATAATCAACTGGTCTTTGAGAACTGTTTGTTTATGGGCCCATTGCACATTGCTCTGCCAACTATAGCAAGACCACTTGCAGATTGAGAGTGGAGGTATAGGTATGTCACCTGGATTTGATCTTAGATTTCATTCCTCTCACTCCTGGTAATGATTTCTCTTCATACCCCTCTTTTCCTCCCTTCCCCTTATTTTATTTGGGAACTCTATTTCTTCTGGGTTCATTCCATGGACCTACAGAATGGGCTGTAACAGTGCTAGCCTCGATGGTATTCCTTAAAGTCTTTGAGTATATAATCTGTGTGTTTGCACATGAATACGCATACCACAGCAAGCATTTAGAGGTCAGAGAGCAGCCCTTAGAAGTTGGTCCTTCCCTCCTCCTTGTGGGACCCAGGTATTTAACATAGGTTGTCAGACTTGATGGCAGGTACCCTTACCTACTACGCTATCTCACTGGCCTACTGACCTTCTTCCTCAGTGGATGAACAGAATAGTTTTTTAACTGCCACTGAGTAGCACTGGGTCCTTTCTCTGTTGGTCTTTAAATGATGGGAGTGGAATGGTGGACTTGCTGCAGGATTTAGATAGCCAGAGCTCTGCTTGGTGTTAAAGGGAAGTCAATCCCCATGCCTGTGGACTGGCTGTGGGGCAGGGCTTCCCAGTGTTACTTTGTAAAGAAATGTCATTAGAAGAATTGTCAACTGAAGTCAAGAGTGGTGTCTTTCTTCCTCAGAGTGCTCATGAAAGTGTCAGTTATAGTGAGCAGCGCCTTAGGATTCAGAATTGCTGACCAAGCCACACCTCTTCCACCATCTTTCTAAGGAGCCTTAGACCTGGCTGTCATTGTCCATGTTTCTTTATAGAGAGGGCAGTGCTTTGTAGAGTGGGGGAAGGGGGTCTTTATTCTACCAATTATAATACACAAGGCAGCCATTCTGGGGCAAATGGAAGTCCTTTTTTCACACTCTCTCCAACCTGGGGAATCCAGGGTCATACCCTCTCTGTTAAACAAGAAGGGATCTGGATCTGTAGAGGGTTCAGTATGTCAGGAGAGCACTCATGAGGTAGAGAAGAGAGACCACACTCAACACTCTGTGGACAAATGAGCCTTCATGCCGGCCTCTTACAGTTTCTTCAGCAGGCATGGCTGCTTTCCTCCTAACCTTGGGTTTTCTGCCTGTGCTTCAGTGTTTTGGCTGACTTCCTGGGGGATGTTATTGAGCATTCCATGCTGAGAGGACGAGGCCCATGCTGTCTTGGTCCAGTGGCTTGAAGAGTCTCAAAGTGATTCAAAGTGTAGCTGTCAGAGTGAACACGTAGTGAGAACACGTAGAGAGCAAAAGGCACTTCATTCAGAGTTCAGCAAGACTCCCACGGAGGGTGGGAGAATCTTTAGCAAGGCAGGTGGGTGTGACTGTTGAATGGGCATGGTGATTGGTAGGTGTACCTAGGTGAATTTGGGATAAAAAGGATGGAGTACCAAATAAATTAGAATTAGGGTCAAACGCAGTGTTCTGGGCTGGCCCACATTTGCATCCTTCTTTGCTGTGCAATGACTGTGTGGCTTCAGGCATGCACTTCTGACTTTCACTGTCCATATCTGTCAAGTGAAGAGAAAAGAAGTTGCAGTTCTAATGCCCTGGGGATTTAAATACTTGTAAGTGTGGCACGGCCTTGAGCCCCATCACATGCTGCTTCAGATAGGGGCTATGAAAACAGGGACAGGAAAGATAATAATGCCGTGTCTTCCATCTGAGTCCCTCCAACTCTCCCTGGGTTGTGACCATTTCAGGGCATCCTGTCTTTTCAGGAACTCCCAGGTCTCACTGAGCCATACTCATTTCTTTTTCTTCTTTGAAGCAAGGTCTGACGATGTATCCCAGGCTGGGCACCGTTTGCTATGTGGCTAAGAATGGCTTTTAACTTTTTATTCTCCTGCCTGTATCTCCAGAGCCTGGGATAACAGGTGCTTGCCACCACACCCAATTTTTATGCTGTGCTGGTGATTAAAACTCAGGAGCATTCGGAACAAGCACCCTCTGCCACGTTCTTTGTTGTACAACTTCTGGTCCCAAATTCACCATTGCCAGCTCTTGCAGAAGCTGCAACTGTCAAACTGTCAATCTAAAGCCCAGGGAGGCGTGATCCTTCAGCAAGACTCCTCCCCCTGGCTTTGTGTATTCTGGGCTCTGGAAGGTGTGTGGAGTCTAAGGATTCAACAAAGGAATAAAACCTCTGAACCCGAGATCTGAACTGAAAAGCATCCTCCAATTCTATGGCCCCATGATTTGTTCTGAGTAACGCACTTAGCATCCCACGGCAACGCCCATCGATGCTGACTAATTCCATATTGTGTGGGTCATCAACACCTGCTGTTCCATCATGAACCTCATCTGCCTTCCTCCTATTCCGGTTTGGATAATGTACCTTGCACCTACAGGACTTTCTCCAGAAAGAGCAGAAATGACTCACATTATTGCCCTAAAACCCCATGGAAATGTATTACCACTCGCTTCCTCCCCAGCGTGATAAATCTGATTATAACTTGCAGACGGCCACTCGTGGTTGCGCAGCGGTTTAAAATGTACGAAAAGATTCATTCGGCTAAACTGAACTTGTCAGGTGGAGAGCCCGAGGGAATTCTTGCTGCAGACACAAGTTGTGTTCTGTCTGCTGTAGCCTTGTGGCAGCTTTCAAATTGCTGTTAGGAAATAAATCCATTCATCAGTATGGACCGCCCCCTGGCTCTGCCAGACTCCAGGCTCCTTGGAGGCTAAATGTTCCTCCTAGTGTCTCACCTGTCTTACAACGTCTGCAATAATATGCCCTTGATAATGGATTTCTTTTTTTTTTTCATTTTTAACATTCCAGTCTTATAAAACAAAACAAAGTTGGCCAATATGATAGATAGAAATGGCCCCCAATACTACTTTGTCTGATCCCCAGATATGGGTTCTGATAGTCAGACGGGAACAGTGACTTCTTCTGGGTCATACAGATAGACCATCAGGAAACATGCAGGGGTAGAACCTAGGCCCCTATGTATATGTAGCAGATGTGCAGCTTGGTCTTCATGTGGGTCCTTTAACAATTGGAGTGGGGGCTGTCTCTGACTTGGTTGCCTGCCTTTGTATCCCTTTCCCCTAGCTGGGGTCTTGCTGCAGCTTGAAGTGCCAGGGTGGGTTAGAACTCATGGCGGGGGAGGGGGAGCTACTCCTTCCCTGAGGAGAAGGGGAAGTAGGAGGGAAGGGGAGAGAGAAGGGGTTAGAAGGGTGGGGCTGGGAGGAGAGGAGGGAGGGAGCTGTGGTCAGGATGTAAAATAAATACATAAATGAATAAGTAAATACAGAAATAATCAATGAAGGAACCCTGACTTGAGGGCTGGGAGGTGGCTCAGTCGGTCAAGTGCTAACTGCTCAAGGATGTGGGTCTGAGTTCAACCTTATCTCCTGCTTCCACATGAAAAGCCCTAGTGTAGTGGTGTGTGCCAGCAGTCCCTGGGATGGAGAGGTGGGCACAGAAAGAACCCTAAGGCTTGCTGGTTGGTCAGCCAGCTAGTCAAATCAGAGCTACAGGTCCAGCGAGAGACCCTGCTTCAAAATGTAAGGTGGAGGGCAGCTCTGTCTGTTTCCATACAACACCGGCTACCAACAGTCTTCTGAGCTTTTCTTGGCTGCTCCTGTTAGAGAAAAGTGGGAGGGGTTCCATTTAGGCTTTGCTCTCCTGTTTTACAGTCTCTTTTGAATAATAAGGTCGGCTTGTTTAATAAGTTCAACTTCAAAGTAGGTCAGGGACTTTATTTCTGTGCATGGTCCATTAGCATTCTTAAGTGAGAACTTTTTTTTTTTAACTGAGAAAACATCTTCTGCAAGCTGAGATAGCCCACGCCTCCTATCTCCCCAGCTGCCTTGTCAGATTCTTGTACTCACTGTATGACCCAGAGGGAGGGGGGAAGGGTTCCCCTACCCCAGAGCTTCCCTGCAGTGGCAGGGCTAAGTTGGAGGAACCTGAGGAGACCCTAGGAGATACAGCACATGAAGCCAAGGTCACATTAAATGAGGTGTATATTTTGTTTTCGTCAAAGAGAATTCTGCAAAACCCACAATTGCTCGAGTAGAGAGGGTCGATCTCTATGTCAAGAAACTTCTCAAACCATTTGTGACTAAGTTGCTTTCCAGGATCTGTCACCCAGTAGCCCCACAGGTAGAAAACAAACCAGAGGCTTGGGCTTAGTGCTGATGCCACAGAGGAAGGACAAGGAGATGACACCTTTTATATAGGTCGGTTACTAAGGATATCAATTTTGTATTTTTAGCATGGCCTGAATTGTTGTGTGGGCTCATTCCTTTATCAATTGCCTTTATTTTTTCTTAACCCTACAAGGGTGTTAGAAACATCTCTTAAAATAATAATAATAATAATAATAATAAAAGGTTGGTTCCTATTCAGAATCCCTGTGTGAGACACTCTGGTTGGCTCTGTGAAGGGCACTGGCATGACTGGCAATTGTCCCCATACCATGGTAACTCTATTGTCAGAAGGACACAGACAAGAATGATGGCACCTCGCAGAATGAAACAGGGCTAGAGTGGGCTACAAAAGCCTCCGAAAGAATGCTCCACGCTTCATTTGTTCTGTGCTCCTTGATTCAAGGTTTTCCCCATTTCTATTCTCTGATGTAATACCTTTGCTTGTAAAAAAAAAAAAAAAAAGACAAAGAACCGCCCCCTAATCTTTCAGATGGGACTTTATATCATTGTAATGATACTACTGTAGAAGAAAGAAATCTGGTAGTTTTTCCTTTACAAGTTCTCATTTATCTTTAGCTGTTAAAATAGTGGATGACTAAATGGTTGGCCATAACATGCTGTTTCAGAACTTGTCAGGCTGGTGGGCTTCAGGATTTTTTTTTTTTTAGTGGAGAGTTGAAGGGTGGGCTGTTTTAGCTGGGTATCAGGATCTTGCATATTTCAGATATGATTTGATACGTGTGGACATCTCGATGTCGTCTGACTTGCTGCGAATGTGGGAAGCATCTCGGTGTGCCGGGATTGTTTTGGGCGAGTATGTACTGATTGGCCCCTATACTGTTCTGATTCCTGCTCTTCCTGTTGTTTGCAAAGAAAACTGTGAGCTTGGATTTCTTCTCTGCTCTTACTCTCCTCCCTGGCCACTACGTCACCGTGACTGTTTAACCCTTGCAGACCTATCTGAAAGCCTTGGAAGCACCATTGCACCCTGTGGTGATTTGGATGAGAGTCATCCCCTTGGCTCAGGCGTTTGAGTACTTGGTCCCCAGGTGGTGGCAGCTATTGGTGAGGTTTAGGATGGTCCTGGGGGAAGAAATAGGGTTCTGGAGCAGGCTTTAGGAGTGTCTAGCCTGGGGTCATAGGGATGGCTTAGTTGTTACAGTATTTGCTGCACTGGTAGAAGATCTGAGTTCTTTTCCCAGTACTTACCTGGCACCCCTCAACTGCCTGTAACTCCAGTTCCAGGCCTTTGGATACTCTCTTCTGGCTTCCTCAGGCATGGCACATACACGCTCCATTTATATACATGTGACAAACTGTGGGGAGCGGGTGTGGCGGCAGTCCCAAAGGCGCCAGGCACTGCAGCTAAGTCATATGACTTGCACCTGACTTCCTCATATAAGACACAAACATCTTGAGTGCTGCGCAGGTGTACCAGGATACAGGTGAATCCAATTTGGTGGAGATTTGCCCCTGCTGCCCTGATTAGCTGAAGCCTCGTGACTGGCGAGGGGGCGTGGCCTGCGGTGCGTGGATGAGAGAGTATAAAAGGAGTGAGAGGCCCAGGGTTCGGGGGAGATATAAACAAGAAGAATCAGGACTGAATAAACTGCTGTTAGAAGGACTGGTGGTCGCGTCGTTCTTGCTGGTCGAGAGCGGGCGCGACAACAAACACTCATACACATAAAATAAAACATTTTAAAAGGAGAGTATATAGGCTCACTATACTTGCAGTCACTCCCTGCTTCCTGCTTGCTGTTCATGATATGAGCTTTCTCCTTCCTACTCCAGCTGCCATTCTCGCCTTGCTGCTATGCCTCCTTAGCTCTCTGGCTCCACAAATGCGAAGGAACACTTCCTTCTGTGAGTTGCATAGCTATGCTATCTTACTACAATGACCCTTTCACAGGTGCTGCTTAAGACCTTCGGAAAACACAGATACTTTTATTATGATTCATAACAGTGGCAAAATTATAGTTCTGAAGAAGCAAGGAAAATAGTTTCATAGTTGGGGATCACCATAACACCGATGGGTGGCAGCATTAGGAAGGTAGGTAACCACTGTTCTAGAGTTAGTGATGTTAAGTTCACCTCTATGTATTTAATGCCAGTATCAGAACCAGCAGTGGATGCACATGTGAATGAATGGGTAATGGGATGGTCTCCTGTCTTATTCTGGCTTGGGATTTATAGTAGTTATTTTCTATTTTAGGTCAAAAACCACTGGTCTAGCAAAAGGTAGCTGGGGACTCATGGAATCAGGTTTGAGGAAGGATTTGGATGAAGAAAGGAATATGAAGCCTGGTGCTACATTTTCTGCATATTGGAAACACTTGGGGAAGTTGAAACCATTGTTAGTACCTGGGTTTAATTTCAGAGATTCTGAGTGACTTGGTAAAGGGTAAGAGCTAAGCCTCAGGACCTAAAACCTCTGCAGTGTGATCCTAAATACAGCCAGGTTTTGGGAATTACTGGTGTGGCCACAAAAGCTATTTTCTAAGTATGATGTTTTACTACAAGGACCTTTCATGAAAGCAGTCTTTATTCTTATGTACAGGATATTCTTGAAGGGACCTGGGTGTTAGCTGTGTAGATCTGAGAATAATTGAGTGGCCTTCACCTACAGGACCAAGCCTTGTGGTTTCAATGATGACTCTCCCATTGCTTAGATAAACCCAGTGTATGCTTCCCATGTCTCACGAAGATGGTTACTTAACTTCTGAGTCGACCATGAGGCCAAAATATTCCCACAGCACCTTTCTGGATAGAAAGGGTCATGGTTGAATACAGTCTAGCTTTCCTGAAATCTTCCTGGCTCTCCAGCTAGTAGCATGGAATCTAAGTCACATTTGCTTCCTTTAGGAGAGTAAGAAGTAGGTGAGAAAATTCATGAGGCAATTTGTAGAGGCCATAAAGTCCTCCAGGCTGGTAGAAATGATGCCATTAAAGACCGAATCTTTAAAAAGTGTTAATGCTTTGGGAAAGTCACTCCCATGAACCAGTGTCCCTTCATGTGTGTGACATAAACAAACTGTGTTACTGATTAAAATCTAGTTGTGTCTTTTGGCAAGACTAAAAAAAAGTACACACCTTTGGTTTTTGTATGTGATTTGCTTCTGCTTCTTTCTGTGTGTGTGTGTATGCATATTTATTCTAATGTAAGTAAATATATATACTATATAAGTAATTACACACATACATATTTACTTATGTATATATATATATGTATATGTTTTATGTATATACATTCTTACATTAGATTTTCTGTTACTTTCCCATTTTTGTGATATACTGTGTGCCCTAGACAGCTTAAAGCAAGGATGACCTTTGGCTTGTGGTTCAAGTTCATTGTGAATGGGAGGGTATTCAGGAAGCTCACACAGAAGAATGTCCAGTAAGCATTAGTAGCCAATCACTTTCTCCTTGTTTTCTTCCATCTGTGACCTGAGACTATGGGGCTTGCCACCCACATTCATCTCCTTTGGTAAAACCTCTCTGGAAATCCCTTAGAGCCCCCCTGGACCGTGCTTTATGAATCTCCAAGCAGCTCTCAGTCTAGTTAAGTTGACAACGGAGATCTACCACAAGTTTCATATATCATAAGCTTATTCCTGTACCTCGTTTGCAAACTTTTCACCAGTTTTCTTCCTTTCACATAATTTAGAAATCAATTCCTTATGAGTATTATTGAATATTCAAAAATACACAAAACACTGGATGTTAATTCCCACATGTGTTTTCCTCAGTGGGATACAAACACGGCTTATCAAGTGTTCAAGTACTGTTTTAAATGCATAAAAAATAAAAGCCAAAAACCAACACTTTGGATGATGTCCTTCAATAACAGTAGGCTGCCTCTTTTTATTTTTATCCCAAAAAGATTCAATTGTGTCTTTTCCAGTCTTTGCCTGTTTGTGAGACTCTTCTTAAAAGGGGATTCTGAAACTGATCTTAAAAGAAGTGTCAAGCTCTCTCTCTCTCTCTCTCTCTCTCTCTCTCTCTCTCTCTCTCTCTGTGCGTGTGTGTGTGTGTGTGTATTGTGTGTGGTTGTTTTTTTCTTCATTGTACATAAATATTTCCAGTTAAGATTTTGTTTTGTGGCTACAAAAAATGTATGAATACATACATCTAAATTATTATATGATATACCCATGGAATATATATGATATATTAGTCAACTAAAGCTTGAAACAGCAAAAACATTATTTCATATGACTGGGCCAGGGATGCTGGTTCAGGCTGGTTAGTGGTTCTGTCTGAGGTGTCTTAGAAGGCTAATTTCAGAAGTCTTTTAACTATCTCTGTCACAAAGAGTCATTCAGAGGTCACTCATATTGGTGTGGTTTCAACACTGTGTGTTCCTTTCCATCACACCACTTAAAAAGTGACATAGAAAGGAGAGCAGAAAGGAGAAGAGTAGAAACACAAAGGATGGGAGAGAGAAAGAAGATGGGGTGAACATAGAAGGAAGGGAGGAGTGGGAGAAGAGGAAGAAGAAGAGAGGTGGGGGAGATGGGGAGAAAAGAAAGGGAAGGAAAGAAGAAAATGTGAGGACGGGAAGCAGGAGGGAGCAGTAGGGATGGAAGATGGTGGCATTTTGTGACCTGATCTCAGAAGTCAATTCATGGCATTCTCACTGCTCTTATGTCCCAAGCCAGTTGTTATGTTGAGTCCAGTCTCAAGGAGACAGGGTTATACAAGGCTATAGATGCCAAAGACATATGTTGGGACCTTTCTAGGGCTGTCCACATTTTAAAAGTGATGGCCTTATGTTATGTATTGTTTAGGATTTTCATATACAAGAGACAACAATTTTAGCACTCTACATCTCTGTCTTAATGCAAAATCATACGTCAAATAAGCCCTGAAAATGTGTCTTACACTCTTCAGGTCCACAGCTCTTCGTGGAATCACTCATTCGACAAGGGGTTGTACTCTCATTTTTCCCAGACAGGCTCAATGATGGGATGCCAAAGGACAAGATGGTATTGGACACTTGCCTTCCTGGTTGTATGCTCTTCAGAGTTTTACTGTCTTATATCTTATTTAGTAGTCTTTGAATTCCCAATTTTAAACAACTATCCATCATCCTGATTGAAGCCCCATCTAAAGAAATATTATACTTGTAAAAAATAAATGAACAGAGGCACTGGAAATTTTAAAAGAGTTCAGGCTTATTTTTTTACTATTCTGTATTATTGACAAAATCTCTAGGGTACAAAATAGAACCATGTATAGTTGTGTTTGTAACTGGATGCTTGAGCACATTTTTATTGGTCAGGGATTTGTAAGCATTACTGAATTTAGGTGGGACCAAAATTTAATGTGGACTTGACATCAAAAGCATGCCATATAAAAAAAGAAATTGATAAATTGAACCTTAACAAATTAAAGCTTTTTCACTCTGTGAGAGCTCATTCAAGGAAGATAAAAGACAAGCTATGGAGTAAGAAAACATATTTTTCAAGCCCATATATGACAGATGAGTCCTATTTAGAATATATAAAGCACCATTAAAACAACATTAAATTAAGGCAATAAGAAAATAGTCAAGATATATCAGCAGGCATTTCAGTGAAGAGCTTTTGTAGATGTAAAGTAAACTCTTAAAGTGGTCAGTCACTGGCTTTTAGGGGATTGAAATTAAAAACGCTGTGAGCTGTTATTATATAGTTACCAGAATCATTTGCAAAACTAACACCATGATACAAAAATAGGAAAGGGCTTGTTGAGAAAAGGGGGTCCAACAGGAGGGCAACAGTGGAGGATAATGGGGCAAAAATGATGAAAATACATGTGAACATATAGAAAAATATCAAAGAGCAAAAGAAAGATTAAGTGTGATGAAAGGATGGACCATCTAGTGATTGCCATATCCAGAGATCCATCCCATGATCAGCTTCCAAACGCTGACACCATTGCATACACTAGCAAGATTTTGCTGAAAGGACCCAGATATAGCTGTCTCTTGTGAGACTATGCCAGGGCCTAGCAAACACAGAAGTGGATGCTCACAGTCAGCTATTGAATGGACCACAGGGCCCCCAATGGAGGAATTAGAGAAAGCACCCAAGGAACTAAAGGGAACTGCAACCCTATAGGTGGAACAACAATATGAACTAAGCAGTACCCCGGAGCTCTTGTCTCTAGCTGCATATGTATCAAAAGATGGCCTAGTCGGCCATCACTGGAAAGAGAGGCCCATTGGACTTGCAAACTTTATATGCCCCAGTACAGGGGAACGCCAGGGCCAAAAAGGGGGAGTGGGTGGGTAGGGGAGTGGGGGGGTGGGTATGGGGGACTTTCGGTTTAGCATTGGAAATGTAAATGAGCTAAATACCTAATAAAAAATGGAAAAAAAAGAGAAAGATTAACAACACCAGTTGTCAAGAAGCTGGATCCTTCCTACACTGTTAGTGGGAATCTCCCATGTTCTAGCCTCTCTGGAAGTCGGGTTGGCTGTCCCAAATTTCATACAAACCAGGAACTGGCCTTCTAAGTATCTATTTCAGAAAAGTAAAATTTGAAGATCACAGAAAAAAACCTGAAACTTGCTCCTAATGGCTTCACGCATCATAGACAAAGACTGGGAACAGTTCAGGTCACCTTCAGCAAGTAGACTATCAGAGTGTGCACTCAGAGCGTGGGAATCTGTTTTACAATAAGAGGGAATGCACACCTGAATCCATCTTGCATGTGTGATGCTATGGAGAAAAAAAGATTAATTCCAAAAAGCTATGTATTTCTTGAGAGGGCAAAGTTGTAGAAATGAGGAAGAGATTGGTGACCCCTGTTGATTGAAGATGAGGTGGGAATATGGAGATGAGGCAGTTGTGGTTTTAAATATCAGTATGAGACCCCTGGGATCCAAGTTCATCAGTAATCTCTTTTTTGATTAATTTTTAAATGCCTCTCATTTTATTTTAGTTTCTTTTTTAACCTCATAGTTAGTCAGATACTATTTTATAAAACCCTGACTATTTATTTGATATTCAGGCCTATCACATACATGAATTGACTTTGTACATGCTGTGAGGAAGGGCTCAACACTCAGGTTTATGTCATGCATCAATGTTGCACTGAGCACCATTCTCCTCCCACCACAGAGCAGTGGCAACTGCACTATAAATCAACTGATTATGCATGGATGGATATATTTCTGGGTTCTACTCTCTTCTACTCTCTTCCTCGATCTATTCTTATAACTGTTATTGAATTTGTTTTTGACAATGCCTTACATATATAATGTACATTCTGATTACTGTAATCCTTCCCACACTCTCTAGTCTCTCTCCCACCTACTGCCTAGCATAAATCTTTTTCTACATTCATGCTATTTAACTAGGATTTTCTGTGTGACTATAAATTTGGAACTATCCACTGGAGTCTAGTGGATTCTTCAATGGGCACACAGTGAAGATGATGGTTGCCTACTCTCTAGAATCTATTAGTAGCCAACAGTTTATCAGGGGATGATAAAGCCTCACGAGTCCTTCTCTAATCTGTGATTGACTGTTAATAGGCCCAGTCTTGCATAGGTTCACTGGAGACAGGAACAGATGCTGTGAGGTCATCACTGCACTGTGTATACCAAGTACAGAGGAAACTGTTTCAGAGCCTGTCTTCTGCTCTCCCAGTTTCTACATTTTATTCTTCCCTGTCTTCTGCAAAGACTCTTGAGCCTTGGCGGAAGAGGATAGAGCAACTGTCCTGTTCAGAGATGAGCACTCGACTGTCATTTATTTTCACACTTTGACAGTCATATGTTCCTACCTTCACCGCTATCATTGGAAAGCGAAATTCCGATGACTGAAGTTGAGAGTAGCATTTGTGTTTGGGTAGAAACATAAACATTTTGAAGGCAGCTCAGGAGCATTCCACAAGTAATTTTGCCCCCTGGTCCTAAGGCTCTCAGCCATGGGTTTTTAATGGCTATATTTTAAAATATGTATTTGTGTTTTAATGGTATTTTATGTATGAGTATGTAAGTGCACCATGTGACTATAGTGTCTACAGAAGACAAGAGAGATTATGAGCCTTCATTTGGTTGTTGTAGCTAAACTCAGGTCTTCTGCAAGAGTAGCAAGTACTCTTAACCCATGAACCATTAATCCAGTTTCAACCATGAGTTTTTCACTGGATTTGCAGTCCAAATTATGAATTTCTTGGTGTGGAAGTGGCCTCAAATAGGGTCAGAGTAGTTGGTTATAACAAGGATAACTGTGCTCTATTATACTTGCCTGGAAATTTGGTATTTGTCTTAGTTTGGTTTCTGTTGCTATGATAAAACACTGACTGAACTGACTTAGGGAAGAAAGAGTTTATTATATCTACAGAAATCAGGACAGGAATTTAATCAAGAACTTGGAGGCAGCAACTGAAGCAGAGACTATGGAGCAACACTGTTCAGTGCCTTGCTTCTCCTGGCTTGCTCAACCTCCTACTCAGAGCTGGCACTCCCTAGAGTGGGCTGGGCCTTCCCATATCAATCATTAACCAATAAAATGCCCACAGACTTGCCTACAGGCTAATCTGATGGAGGCAATTCCTTAGTTGAGGTTTTCTCTTCCCAGGTGACTTTAATTTGTGTCAAGTTGACAAATAACCAGCCCAGTATTATAGCTGATAGGGTCAGAACTAGGTGAGGCTGTCGATGCTCTTCATCTTATTTCTCTATTTATAGTCAGTACCATGCTTTCTTAATCACGAGAGCTTGATGGTAAGTCTTGATATTGATCCGAAAAGATAAACTTTCCAGCTTTTCCGTTTTTTCAATATTATTTGAAGTATTTTAAGCTTTTTCCATTTTTATATAAATGTCAGAACTCATTTGTCAGATTTTCTATGAAACTAGTATAAGCAAAAAGATCTCATGTAGTTCAACTCAAGGTTCACCAACATGGAATTTTTTTCTTATTCAAACATTTAAAACATATTTCAGTAATGTTACATAGCTTTAAGTATAGAGAAATATATGAATATATATAAACAAATGCATACATAAATATATATATGTACATTATAAAGTATCTTTGTTGAAACTTTATTTTATTGTTGAAGCATAACACATGAAATAAGTGATACTTATACCATTTGAATATCTCAATTTTTCTGCAAGAACCCATTCATATGCCTGTGACAATCTGCTCATAAACATTTTCAGTAGTCTATATAAGTAGAAGTAGTCGATGCTACTTCTGAGTCAGTTACCTCTACCAAAAGTGAGCATTAGTACATTTTCTGTTATTCAGTAAATGATATCTTGTATGTTCATTTTTATAATATTTTATGTGCCACAGATATTAATATATGGAACCTCGCTAAAATATTCTTGCTTATCATATTTTGAGATTTCCTGGGGAGTGGTTTCTACATATACAATTCTGTGGTCTATGAATAAGGAAACTATCGTATTTGCTTCCCATCTTTATGTCTTCTCCTTGTTTCATTGCACTGGCTAGAACATCCAGTAGGAACAGCAAGGTTAAGGGAAAACTTTCAGTAATGTACTGTCAATTATGATCTTAGGCTTCTGTTTTGTATGTCCTTTACTACAATAAGGAACTTCTCTCCTATAACTTCATTATACATGAGTGGATATTGACTTTCATCAAATATTTCCTTGGCATCTTTTGGAATGATTGAATAAATTTTTGGAAAATGTCCTGCATGTATACAAGGTGTCTTTGTTACACCCATCCTACCCCATCCCCAGCTTCCTCAACCTTGTAAAACATAGTAGCCTCAGGTTCATCTCTCTCTCTCTCTCTCTCTCTCTCTCTCTCTCTCTCTCTCTCTCTCTCTCTTGATACGGTTTCTCTGTATAGCCCTGGCTGTCCTGGAACTCACTTTGTAGACCAGGCTGGCCTCAAACTCAGAAATCCACCTGCCTCTGCCTCCCAAGTGCTGGGATTAAAGGCGTGCGCCACCATCGCCCGGCTCACTCTCTCTTTCTCTCTTATCACCCTAAGTTAAATTAGTGCTTCTCGTAATTATTATTGAGTCATCCACTGGGACATGGGCAAACTACCAGTGGCTATCACAGCCCCAAATAAAATGGCTCTTCCTTCCTCAACAGCCATCAGTTGCCATGAGCTCCACAGCCAGGAGAGCATCTGATTCCCCTTCCCAGTTCTTGGTTAGTTCTTGATCATGTGGGGATCTTGTGTGGGTAACTACAGCTGTACTGAGTTCACTTATGTAACAGCCACTTCACATCCAGAGGCCTTTTCTAGTGCCCCTCCCCTCCCTCTGTCTTTTACATCTTTTCTCCCCTTTTCTTCAGTGATTGTGTGATTTTTCCTGACAGCTTTCCTGGTCTTAAGCCAGTCTTGTTTTCCTCGTTATAAAATTAACATGATCATGAACTGTTCTCCATTTTATTAATCGATTGCTTTTTTTTTATTGTGTAGGGTATCATTTCTGTGCTTATGAGAGATGCTTCTCAGAGTTACTTTTTGTGTGATACCCTTCTAAAGAGTTGGTAATTATCCTGGATTACTCAAATGAATTTGGAAGTATATTATCTATTCATATTTCTAGAAAGTATTTTCATGAAGATAGAATTTCATTGAAATTTTTTATGTGTATAAAAATTTGAAAATACCCTCCCTGTACCATCATGTAGAATTTCTTCTATGAAATTGTTCTGCCTAAAACTTTGTTATTTTATATAACTTGGTGGAAGCCAATGGATATCTCATTGAGCTCATTGTGTCTATGTTCAGGAAACACTTTTCTCTGTTAGGAATATCTAGAATATTGAAGGGTCATGAACACTGGGTTTTCACGGAGCTATAGAAGAAAGACTGTGGGAGATGTTAGCATGAAGTTATCGTTTCTGCTCTTGGAGTCCAGATCATCTATATGTTTAGGTCAGAGTGGTGGGGGATGAGACTGCTGTGCATATAAGACTTTGCCGAGTGTTGCAGAATTCTTTTGTTTTGAAGTCTTTGTGATATGAGCAGTTGCTTAGGCTCTGCTGGCTCATCTCTCCTGGCAGAATATGGCAGAGCACAGAGTCAGCCCTATGGGGATGAGAGGAGATTTGGAAGAGGCTAATTTTTCAGTTCCTTTACATAAAGGGTGCAATCATCTCTTAAACTCTCCATGCAAACTGAGCAGCTATGTGGATAAGCTTCTTAATCCATCTGGACACCCCTTCCTGACACTTCAGATGAATCTATACTTTTAGTCACTTCTAGCCATTTCAGCAGCTTAGAGACTAATTATGCATCTCCCCCTTGCACATAGGGATAGACCAAGGAGAGAAATTTGCAAAATAACAATATCTCTAAAGCCCCAGCCCCCACTCTGTGTAAGCCTTTCTCTCTGTGTCTGGTAGCATAGCAACTGAGGAAGCCTCCTGATCTGTAGTTGCTCTAGACTGCGTGAGTCTTCCCTTGCTCTCTACATCTCCTTTTCATTGGGTTTTCTCAGACTTATTCTAGTGTGACAGCATCAATTTTTCTCCTGGTACTTGTTGACTCTGAGTTGCAGATCCGTGTGGGAGAGAAGTTGTTTTTTTTTCATTCATGGACGTGAATTTGACATTTTCAGTTCCGTCCAAGATGCTTTGATTATCCAGATGCTCAGACTCTGGACAGCAGGAGGCTTGAGAGCCTGCATTATTAGATGACCATTGCTGGCCTCAGAAAGGGCTTTGGAATGGAGAGAAGAGCCACTGTAGGAAACAAGGCCATCAGCTTTGTCCGGTTTCTGTAATTTACATTTGATCTTCACTAAGACCTATCAAGAGGTAGGCTCTGTTACCCAGTTTTACATATGAGGAACCCAAGGCTCAAGGTCATGATGTAACTTTCCCAAAGTGACATAACTAAGCCACAGTGATAGCAAATCAACCTCTGTTTGACCCAGTGATCATTCATCCGTTTAATTCTCCACACTGCTCTTTGAACTGCAAAGAAATGATATACAGGGCAATTGATATAGAGTGGAGAAGCTATCACAGAACATTAGAATATTGGGATGGAAAGTGGATAAATACCAGCAATATGAACCATGCAAGCATTATAGAAGTCAAAGATGTCTGTAGGAACCGAGGACCCTCAAAACATGTTCTTATATTGGTTCTGTTTCCTTTATTTCTTTTATCTAATCAGTGGCCACATGTTATCTCCATTTCATCTCCTGAACGTACAACTTGTTCCTCTCACTCAGCCCATCCAACTTCAGGAACTTTATATTCCTCAGACCTCTTTATTTCTTCCCTCCGTAACTGGCAGCTGATGCTGACTTCCTTATTGATCTCCAAGTCTAATTTTCTTCTCTCAGATCTTTCCTCTACCCCACATTCAAAAGAGTTGTCCCAGAGGAATGGGCACCTGTGTTATCCCAATGCTTACAAAACTTTGCTATAATGAATACTCTACTTGGTTCCCATTGGTCTCTCTGCTTCAGTTTTTGCTGCCTTCTCATATCTCCTGGATTTCTGCAGGATATGCAGCTCCAGAGTAACTTAGACTTAGCTAAGAGGAACCCATGTCATACCTGTGCATCCTAAAGTGTCTGCTTTCAAAAATGTACCCATGGCTTGAACTCACTGTAAATCCCTCTATGAGCGCTTCCATCCAATTTTGGCATCTTTGCTTGTATTAATAGCCTGTCTATACTATAAGAAGTGGGCACAGACTTTGTACTCTAACCCACATAAATTTCTTATCTATAGCACTAGAGGTTAGATGTCTACAATTCTAATGGACTGTGTTCATTTAACTCACAGGAGTATTTATTCCTTGACTTTTAATAGTTTCTAGAGGTCACTAGAGGCAAGAGTCTTGTAGGAGAAAAAATGTTTCTTCATTCATGGGTCTGAATTTGATGCTTTCATTTCTGTCCAAGATGCTTTTGAGTATCCAGATGCTCAGACTATAGAACTCAGGAGGCTTAAGAGCCTGAGCTAGATGGCCATTGCTGGAAAGGACTTTGGCCTGCATGCTTGCCTGTCTGCCTGTCTGCCTGCCAAGGTCTCTGTTCCTATCTTCTAAGTCATAGAGAAATATCTTTCAATCTCTTTCCAATTTTTTTATCTTTCTTCTTCACTTAAAATGTCTGTAAGTGATTATTCTGAGCCCACCTACATAAACCAGGGTACTCAAGTCAATATCTGTGTGTCCATCATATTGACAGAGTTCCTTTTGTTCTATAAGTTTGTGAATAAGACTTGGACATTATTTAAGGACTATTTTTCTGTATATCACAGTCCTTTGTAAGCCATACAGCCCTGGTCCTATGAACCACTGTCCATTGTATAACTTATTTTCATTCCACTTGGTTTAAATATATTATACGTGCTACTCTCAGGTTCCTCCAAAGCGTAGATAGCAATTTGCTTTGATCTATTTTACTGAGAACAAGTAGACGTGGTTTTCAGTAATTGTTTTTTGAACAAGAAAGTTTATCTGCTTAGCTCTTATCTATCTGTCTTGTTCTGTGGCTGGTTAGAGGGTTAGAGCAATGGGGCAATTTGGTGTATCAGTTAAAACCATAAATTCTAGGACAGTGAGATGGCTCAGCAGGAAAAATGTACTTGCCATCAAGACTGTCCACCTGGGTCAGTCCTTGGGACTTGTTTGGTCAAGTTTTAGAAAGGTTTGGTTCCTGTGATCTACATGGTAGAAGAAGAGGACCTATTCCTGTAAGTAGCCCATTAACTTTCACTTGTGAGCTATACATAAAAAATGTAATTAAAAAAAAACAGCACAAAAATCTTGAGCAAGGCAATCTGGATATCTTGGCATTGCCATGTACTAACTGTGTGGACAAATTACTTATCTTCTATGCCTGAACTTTTTGATGTGGAACATGAAGATGATTATAAAATCTAGTTTTGTTATGTAGGGTTTAGCAAACTTCAGACCACACAAGGTACTTGATTGATGGAGGAGTTTTTACACAAATGATAGAAGGTTAAACAAGGAAAAGTTAGAAATGATAGTAGCCCAAAATGTCAGAAAGCAGTTGCTACATCTAAGTGTTGGCCATCCAAAGGGAACAAGTGTTGTTATGGGGGCTAGAAGTCTAGAAAAGGAGCCCTGGAGGGCTAATTGCTGGGACCTCTGAAGGCGGAGTGCCTTTCAGTAGTATGTCAGAAGTAAAGGCATGATCTGTGTTTTGCTGATACTTCCAGCAAGATGCTATGCTATTGTAGCATTGAAGACTGGAAGAAATAAAAGCTCAGAGATGCTGCTGCCTTCTGCTACACCATCAATGAGATAAGACAGGAGCATTTTCATCCTTTGTCTAGCTCCTTGTAGGGCAGTGGTTCTCAACCTGTGGGTTTCAATCCCTTTGGAGGTTGCGTATTAGATTTCCCGAACACCAGATATTTACATTATGATTCATAACAGAAGCAAACTTATACAGTAATAACAACATAATTTTAAGTATCAGGGTTGTCACAACATGAGGGCCTGTGTTAAAGAGTCATAGCATTAGAAAGTTTGAGAAGGGGCTCCAGACAACCAGCCACCTTCCTGGTGAGTGCACAGGGATCCGCCAGCCTGAGAGGTTTGTGCCTCAGGCCCTGGTAGCAGTAGTCTCCTTGGCTCCAGGACTCCGTGGAGGGCAGGCTGCACGGGTGACGGTGTGGAATACAGAGGCCAGCCATTTCTGGGAAAGGCGAGAGCCAGAGAGCTTCTGAGGCGGCGCCATCCTCGGCTCCAGACAACCGGCCACCTTCCTGGCGAGAGCCACAGAGCTTCTGAGGCGGCGCTACCTTCGGCTCCAGACAATCGGCCACCTTCCTGGCCAAAGCAACACAGCTTCTGGGAAAGATCCTGTTTTGGGCCTTCATCTTCAGCCAGGAGGAGGTCCAAACACCAGATAACTGTGCACCTTCCCTGAAAGAGGAGAGCTTGCCTGCAGAGACTGCTCTGACCACTGAAACTCAGAGGAGAGAGCTAGTCTCCCACGTCTGCTGATAGAGGGTAACAAAAGCAACAGAGGAACAATCTCTAAACAAAGACAACTATAACAACTAACTCCAGAGATTGCCAGATGGCGAAAGGTAAACGTAAGAATCCTACTAACAGGAAACAAGACCACTCACCATCATCAGAACCCAGCACTCCCACTTCGCCCAGTCCAGGACATCCTAACACACCTGAAAAGGTAGACCTGGATTTAAAAGCATTTCTCATGATGATGGTAGAGGACATAAAGAAGGAATTTAATAACTCACTTAAGGAAATACAGGAGAACACTGCTAAAGAGTTACAAGTCCTTAAAGAAAAACAGGAAAACACAACCAAACAGGTAGAAGTCCTTATAGAAAAACAGGAAAACACATCGAAACAGGTGATAGAAGTGAACAAAACCATACTAGACCTAAAAAGGGAAGTAGACACAATAAAGAAAACCCAAAGTGAGGCAACGCTGGAGATAGAAACCCTAAGAAAGAAATCTGGAACCATAGATGCCAGCATCAGCAACAGAATACAAGAGATGGAAGAGAGAATCTCAGGTGCAGAAGATTCCATAGAGAACATCGGCACAACAATCAAAGAAAATGGAAAATGCAAAAAGATCCTAAATCAAGACGTCCAGGAAATCCAGGACACAATGAGAAGACCAAACCTACGGATAATAGGAGTGGATGAGAATGAAGATTTTCAACTCAAAGGACCAGCAAACATCTTCAACAAAATTATTGAAGAAAACTTCCCAAATCTAAAGAAAGAGATGCCCATGAACATACAAGAAGCCTACAGAACTCCAAATAGACTGGACCAGAAAAGAAATTCCTCCCGACACATAATAATCAGAACATCAAATGCACTAAATAAAGATAGAATACTAAAAGCAGTAAGGGAAAAAGGTCAAGCAACATATAAAGGCAAGCCTATCAGAATTACACCAGATTTTTCACCAGAGACTATGAAAGCCAGAAGAGCCTGGACAGATGTTATACAGACACTAAGAGAACACAAATTCCAGCCCAGGCTACTATACCCAGCCAAACTCTCAATTACCATAGATGGAGAAACCAAAGTATTCCACGACAAAACTAAATTCACCCATTATCTCTCCACGAATCCAGCCCTTCAAAGGATAATAACAGAAAAAAAACCAATACAAGGACGGGAACCACGCCCTAGAAAAAACAAGAAGATAATCCCTCAACAAAACTAAAAGAAGACCACAAGAACAGAATGCCAACTTTAACAACAAAAATAACAGGAAGCAACAATTACTTTTCCTTAATATCTCTTAATATCAATGGTCTCAACTCCCCAATAAAAAGACATAGACTAACAGACTGGCTACACAAACAGGACCCAACATTCTGCTGCTTACAGGAAACCCATCTCAGGGAAAAAGACAGACACTACCTCAGAGTGAAAGGCTGGAAAACAATTTTCCAAGCAAATGGTCAGAAGAAACAAGCTGGAGTAGCCATTTTAATATCGGATAAAATCGACTTCCAACCCAAAGTTATCAAAAAAGACAAGGAGGGACACTTCATACTCATCAAAGGTAAAATACTCCAAGAGGATCTCACAATTCTGAATATCTATGCTCCAAATGCAGCCACATTCATTAAAGACACCTTAGTAAAGCTCAAAGCACACGTTGCACCTCACACAATAATAGTGGGAGACTTCAACACACCACTTTCATCAATGGACAGATCGTGGAAACAGAAACTAAACAGGGACACAGTGAAAATAACAGAAGTTATGAAACAAATGGACCTGACAGATATCTACAGAACATTTTATCCTAAAACAAAAGGATATACCTTCTTCTCAGCACCTCATGGGACCTTCTCCAAAATTGAGCATATAATTGGTCACAAAACAGGCCTCAACAGATACAAAAATATTGAAATTGTCCCATGTATCCTATCAGACCACCATGGCCTAAGACTGATCTTCAATAACAACATAAATAACAGAAAGCCAACATTCACGTGGAAACTGAACAACACTCTTCTCAATGATACCTTGGTCAAGGAAGGAATAAAGAAAGAAATTAAAGACTTTTTAGAGTTTAATGAAAATGAAGCCACAACGTACCCAAACCTATGGGACACAATGAAAGCATTTCTAAGAGGGAAACCCATAGCTCTGAGTGCCTCCAAGAAGAAACGGGAGAGAGCACATACTAGCAGCTTGACAACACATCTAAAAGCTCTAGAAAAAAAGGAAGCAAATTCACCCAAGAGGAGTAGACGGCAAGAAATAATCAAACTCAGGGGTGAAATCAACCAAGTGGAAACAAGAAGAACTATTCAAAGAATTAACCAAACAAGGAGTTGGTTCTTTGAGAAAATCAACAAGATAGATAAACCCTTAGCTAGATTCACTAAAGGGCACAGGGACAAAATCCTAATTAACAAAATCAGAAATGAAAAGGGAGACATAACAACAGATCCTGAAGAAATCCAAAACACCATCAGATCCTTCTACAAAAGGCTATACTCAACAAAACTGGAAAACCTGGACCAAATGGACAAATTTCTGGACAGATACCAGGTACCAAAGTTAAATCAGGATCAAGTTGACCATCTAAACAGTCCCATATCACCTAAAGAAATAGAAGTAGTTATTAATAGTCTCCCAGCCAAAAAAAGCCCAGGACCAGACGGGTTTAGTGCAGAGTTCTATCAGACCTTCAAAGAAGATCTAATTCCAGTTCTGCACAAACTATTTCACAAAATAGAAGTAGAAGGTACTCTACCCAACTCATTTTATGAAGCCACTATTACTCTGATACCTAAACCACAGAAAGACCCAACAAAGATAGAGAACTTCAGACCAATTTCTCTTATGAATATCGATGCAAAAATCCTCAATAAAATTCTCGCTAACCGAATCCAAGACATATTAAAGCAATCATCCATCCTGACCAAGTAGGTTTTATTCCAGGGATGCAGGGATGGTTTAATATACAAAAATCCATCAATGTAATCCATTATATAAACAAACTCAAAGACAAAAACCACATGATCATCTCGTTAGATGCAGAAAAAGCATTTGACAAGATCCAACATCCATTCATGATAAAAGTTTTGGAAAGATCAGGAATTCAAGGCCCATACCTAAACATGATAAAAGCAATCTACAGCAAACCAGTAGCCAACATCAAAGTAAATGGAGAGAAGCTGGAAGCAATCCCACTAAAATCAGGGACTAGACAAGGCTGCCCACTTTCTCCCTACCTTTTCAACATAGTACTTGAAGTATTAGCCAGAGCAATTCGACAACAAAAGGAGATCAAGGGGATACAATTTGGAAAAGAGGAAGTCAAAATATCACTTTTTGCAGATGATATGATAGTATATATAAGTGACCCTAAAAATTCTACCAGAGAACTCCTAAACCTGATAAACAGCTTCAGTGAAGTAGCTGGATATAAAATAAACTCAAACAAGTCAATGGCCTTTCTCTATACAAAGAATAAACAGGCTGAGAAAGAAATTAGGGAAACAACACCGTTCTCAATAGTCACAAATAATATAAAATACCTTGGTGTGACTCTAACTAAGGAAGTGAAAGATCTGTATGATAAAAACTTCAAATCTCTGAAGAAAGAAATTAAAGAAGATCTCAGAAAATGGAAAGATCTCCCATGCTCATGGATTGGCAGGATCAACATTGTAAAAATGGCTATCTTGCCAAAAGCAATCTACAGATTCAATGCAATCCCCATCAAAATTCCAACTCAATTCTTCAACGAATTAGAAGGAGTAATTTGCAAATTCATCTGGAATAACAAAAAACCTAGGATAGCAAAAAGTCTTCTCAAGGATAAAAGAACCTCTGGTGGAATCACCATGCCTGACCTAAAGCTTTACTACAGAGCAATTGTGATAAAAACTGCATGGTACTGGTATAGAGACAGACAAGTAGACCAATGGAATAGAATTGAAGACCCAGAAATGAACCCACACACCTATGGTCACTTGATCTTCGACAAGGGAGCTAAAACCATCCAGTGGAAGAAAGACAGCATTTTCAACAATTGGTGCTGGCACAACTGGTTGTTATCGTGTAGAAGAATGCGAATCGATCCATACTTATCTCCTTGTACTAAGGTCAAATCTAAGTGGATCAAGGAACTTCACATAAAACCAGAGACACTGAAACTTATAGAGGAGAAAGTGGGGAAAAGCCTTGAAGATATGGGCACAGGGGAAAAATTCCTGAACAGAACAGCAATGGCTTGCTCTGTAAGATCGAGAATTGACAAATGGGACCTAATGAAACTCCAAAGTTTCTGCAAGGCAAAAGACACCGTCAGTAAGACAAAAAGACCACCAACAGATTGGGAAAGGATCATTACCTATCCTAAATCAGATAGGGGACTAATGTCCAACATATATAAAGAACTCAAGAAGGTGGACTTCAGAAAATCAAATAACCCCATTAAAAAATGGGGCTCAGAACTGAACAAAGAATTCTCACCTGAGGAATACCGAATGGCAGAGAAGCACCTGAAAAAATGTTCAACATCCTTAATCATCAGGGAAATGCAAATCAAAACAATCCTGAGATTCCACCTCACACCAGTCAGAATGGCTAAGATCAAAAATTCAGGTGACAGCAGATGCTGGCGTGGATGTGGAGAAAGAGGAACACTCCTTCATTGTTGGTGGGATTGCAGGCTTGTACAACCACTCTGGAAATCAGTCTGGCGGTTCCTCAGAAAATTGGACATAGTACTACTGGAGGATCCAGCAATACCTCTCCTGGGCATATATCCAGAAGATGCTCCAACGGGTAAGAAGGACACATGCTCCACTATGTTCATAGCAGCCTTATTTATAATAGCCAGAAGCTGGAAAGAACCCAGATGCCCCTCAACAGAGGAATGGATACAGAAAATGTGGTACATCTACACAATGGAGTACTACTCAGCTATTAAAAAGAATGAATTTATGAAATTCCTAGCCAAATGGATGGACCTGGAGGGCATCATCCTGAGTGAGGTAACACATTCACAAAGAAACTCACACAATATGTACTCACTGATAAGTGGATATTAGCCCCAAACCTAGGATACCCAAGATATAAGATACAATTTGCTAAACACATGAAACTCAAGAAGAATGAAGACTGAAGTGTGGACACTATGCCCCTCCTTAGAATTGGGAACAAAACACCCATGGAAGGAGTTACAGAGACAAAGTTTGGAGCTGAGATGAAAGGATGGACCATGTAGAGACTGCCATATCCAGGGATCCACCCCATAATCAGCATCCAAACGCTGACACCATTGCATACCCTAGCAAGATTTTATTGAAAGGACCCAGATGTAGCTGTCTCTTGTGAGACTATGCCGGGGCCTAGCAAACACAGAAGTGGATGCTCACAGTCAGCTAATGGATGGATCACAGGGCTCCCAATGGAGGAGCTAGAGAAAGT
Organism: Mus musculus; assembly: GCF_000001635.26. Lineage (NCBI taxonomy): Eukaryota > Metazoa > Chordata > Mammalia > Rodentia > Muridae > Mus > Mus musculus. The sequence goes on along the minus strand of NC_000068.7, from coordinate 162,160,801 downwards.
AGCCAAGGAGCTAAAGGGATCTGCAACCCTATAGGTGGAACAACATTATGAACTAACCAGTACCCCGGAGCTCTTGACTCTAGCTGCATATATATCAAAAGATGGCCTAGTCGGCCATCACTGGAAAGAGAGGCCCATTGGACTTGCAAACTTTATATGCCCCAGTACAGGGGAACACCAGGGCCAAAAAGGGGGAGTGGGTGGGCAGGGGAGTGGGGGTGGGTGGGTATGGGGGTCTTTTGTTATAGCATTGGAAATGTAAATGAGCTAAATACCTAATAAAAAATGAAAAAAAAAAAGAAAGTTTGAGAAGCACTGTTCTATAATCTTCTATTACTAGGCACCTGGATATATGATATGAAGAGTTCTAGTGTAGAGTCACAGAGCTGATCATTAAAAAGTGAGCCAAAAGACCAGAGATGAATGACAGGCACATTCCTTTCGTTTTCTCATCTTTAAAATGCACCTAAATAGTATTTATCTTATGGTATAGTATAAGAAATGAATGGGTTCATATAAGTAAACCCTGGATTAGAAACTTATACATAGTACCAGAAGATTATTAGTTGTTCTTGCCCTGTAGTATGTCTCTAAGTGTCACATGGATGTATAGTTAAGTATATCTGGAACTCAGAGATCCAAACTCACTAAGATGTGAGTTCTACTTACTCATTTCTCTATAACAAGACTGCTGGGCAAAAGTGGGGCAGAAGGACAAAAGGATGCCTGTCACATGACCCCTGCTGCTCTGAGACAAGATGCCTCTGCAGAGTAGCCTCTGATTGCAAAGCTTGACAATCCTAGGTCTTCTAGTTCCTCCTCTGAGGGAGACAGCCTCTTGATTCATACGTTCTGAAGACTTCTGATTAGCAAGTAAGTTTTAAAAAGGCTCTTCCAGCATAATTATTCTGCTCTTAATTTTGGGAAATGGCCCAGCAAAGAGTAATCTTGAAAATTATGAGGCACTGAGGGACAAAGAGGAGCCAGGGGCAGACAAGAGGATTGCAGATCATAAAATCTCATCTGGTGCTAAGTTGTTACTGAATTATGCATTTGTAGATGACTTCATAGGTTTCACTGTGAGACTGTGTTAAGTAGATTGAGCCTGGGCTCCTGGATGTATTTGTGTGTGAAAATCTATTAGAAAACACAGAGACATTGCTATTGATTCTCTATCGAGAGATAGGAAGGAGGATTTGTTGCGATCCTTCTGTTCTACAGGGTTAGAAAACTAGGAGCACTGTACTGACTAGCTCACTGACAGGTAGACAGATGTACTGATAACAGATAAAAAATGGCATTCACTTTCTGTGCTAGGAGTGGCCTGTTTGTTTTAAATATATCGGTTTATTTAATCCTCATGGCATTTCCTGTAAGGAGAGTGACATTGTTAATCTATTTTATAAATGAAGAATTTGAATGTCTACTTTTTTGTGGTTTTATTGTTGTTTTTTAGAGGTTTTGTTTATTTCTGACAAGATTTCACATTGCTGAAGCTGGCCTCAGACTTGCTAACTAGTCAAAGAAGACCTTGAACTTCTGATCCTCTGCTTCTACCTTCTAAGTTCTAGGATATAGGCGTGAAACCACCACCCTTAGTCTCTGTGATGATTGTTTTGGATCCAAGTGTTTGTGTATTCTAGATAAATGTTCTACCAACTAAGCTACATCTTCAGCTCAAATGGGAATTTGAGATATAGATATTAAATAATATGTCATTGTTTTTATAATAATTTAAATTATATTTCTCCCAAAATAGACTGTAAGATATATTTACAGGTAGTTGGTCTAGAACTTGAAAGGAATTCTAGTGGGGATAGGGAGGTGAGGCAGAGAACAAAGTACCCTGAAGGGTAGATTCAGGATTTTGTAATCTTGCTATGTCTCTGATGATTAGTGGTTTGAATATGTTTGGCACAGTGAATGACACTATTAGGAGGTGTGGCCTTGTTGGGAATAGGTGTGGCCTTGTTGGAGGAAGTGCATCACTGTGGAGGTGGGCTTTGAGATCCTCCTAGTCACTTGGGAGATAGTCTGCTCCTTGCTTCCTTTGGATGAGGATATAGAATTCTTAGCTCCTCCAACACCATGCCTGCCTGGATGCTGCTGTGCTCCTGCCATGATGGTAATGGACTGAACCACCAAACCTGTAAGCCAGCCCCAATTAAATGTCCTTTATAAGAGTTGCCTTGGTCATGGTGTCTCTTCACAGCAATGGAAACCCTAACTATGACAGTTATGACAGTGCCCCTAGGGGGTCATCTAAAAGATAGGAAACCCACCATGCCGTCTTACTACTTATAAAAGCCAGCAAACTAGGATATCTACTCTCATCCTTCCTTGGGTGAAGGTTTGAACCTGGGAGTATGATATTTAGTCTTGGTATATCTGTATGCCTTGTCATGATCCCCTCACAATCCTGTGACAACATTGTCCAAGAGAGAACCCAGGTGCTAGAGGTAGGATGTCTCTAGTGTGCGGAGGTGCCAAGCACTGTCCAGGTGCTACCAATATCTACTACATATGGCTAAAAATAGCAGAGCTGGGGTTCAAAGTGATTTAATTCTGATTATAGCTTAAACAGCCAAAATAAGAGATATTCAAATGTCTTACAGTTTGGTTATAAAATACCCCACTCCAAGACTCATCTTTAGAAAACTTGTTCCAAAATTGGTGGCACTATTTAGAGAGGCCATGCTGTTCATAGGGAGTGTGCTTAGCAGACAGAACTGGGTTGGCCTTTGAAGGTTATACCCTGCCCCTGTTCCTACTATTTTGTTTGCTTCCTGGTCCACTATACTATGAACAACCTCTACTATCAACTCATGCTTTTAGGAACTAAACTGAGGTGCTGTGCTCTGCCTTCCTCACCATGATGGACTGCAACCCTCTGACTTATGAGTCAAAATATACCCTTCCTTCTTCAGGTATTCTGTCAGGTGTCATGGTCACAACTGTGCAAAAGTGTAGTAGTTCAAGAGTGGGGAGATCACAAGAAGAGATGGTATAGAATCCTAAGACAGCTCCAATCCTCAGATATGTAAAGACTACCACACTGAGGAGGAGGAAGATTCAAGAGTGCCTATATTATGTATATATGCCCTTTAGGACTTGAATTCTCAAAACAAAGTAGCTTCATTTATGTTCTGAACACCTTACAGTATGGTGAAATAGAACCTCCCTCTGATAATCTAATAAAGATATAGAAATTCTGCAATAGAAAGGCATCCCAAAGGTGCCAAGGAGGGCCCTCCATGATGTAGCTGTAGAATTTGCTGTTAGTGCACACATTAAGATTTTATCCAGGCCAGAACACTCATCTCTGTCATGATAGCTGCAACCTCATATTTGCCTCTTGATATGAGTTGAATGGTGTTCCCTTCAAAGTCTTATTCTTCCTAGAAACTCAGATTCTAATATATTTAGAAATAGATTGTTCTCAGTTATGATTTATGTGAAAATGAGTCCATACTGGAGAAGAGAGAGTAGCCTATGCTGGTTGACTTTTGTCAACTTAACACAGCATAGATATATCTGGGAGGGGGAATCTTACTTGAAAAAATAGCTCTCTAAGTTGGGTCTTTAGCCAAGTCTGTAGGGGATTATTTTGATTGATGTTTGAGAGCCCACGAGGAACAAGCCGATACATAGTATTCCTGCATGAATTCCACACTAGTTCTTGCCTCTAGGTTCCTGCCTTGCGTTCCTTCCTTGACTTCCCCTTTCAGTGGACTATAAGCAAAATAAACTCTTTTTTTCTTCAAGATGCTTTTGGTCATGGTGTTTTATCACAGCAATAGAGACCCTAGCTATGATGGACATTGATCTAATATAAACTAAGATTTCATACAAAGAGGGAAATTCAAGTAAAAATTCCAGCCACATAAGAATAGCATATAAAGGCAGGGCAGAGGGAGGCAAGACTCATGCACAAAGCATAGAAGCTCAGGGACGGTTGACATGACATGAAAGACTTGGAGAGGTGAGCAAGGAGTCTTTCCTAGAGCCTCTCAAGGGAAAATGGTTCTGTTGACAACTTGATGACACATGTCTAGCTGTGGGAACTGCAGGTTGATAAATGACAGTTATTTTCAGCTGCCTACTTTGTGCCCTATTGTTTCAGAAGGTCCTAGCAGATTAATATTTCTTGTCCCAAGATAAGTACCTTTAGTTACATGGGAGCTACACTGCTGGGGAATCGAGGGAGACTGACTAATTAATACTGTGTAATTTTGGTGCCTCTGCCTAAAACTGGTATAGTTCATGTTCAGAGATCCTGTAAGATTAGGCTGAAGCTAGTCTGCAATCAAAAAATCACATCCTTATTTAGCACCATGATTTCCTGTATCCTGCATCCTGAGAATTCATCTCTAATCTTTTGCTTCTTCAGAAACCTTCTCTCAGGCTCTGCCTCTCCACCTGGGCTAAGGTAGCAGAACTCACAGAGAACAAAGTGTAAGGATGAGAGCATCCAGGAGGGCACTCCACAGGAGAGTTAAAATTTCAAGGACAAGGAAAAGTGAGTTAGCTGGAGAAAAGTAAGAGGGATCTAGCAGAGAGAGGAGGACATGCAAAAAGATGTCTCCTGCCATTTCTGTATCAACAGTGTGTAAAGAGGGCAAGGGTAGCTTAATGAACCGAGAGATCTAGAGAGAATTATCCTCTTAGAGTTCAGGTGTGTGCTTTCTCAGTATAAAGACTGTAGAGGCTGGAGAGATGGCTCAGAAGTTAAGAACATGTAATGCTCTTGCAAATAACCCAGGTTAGGTTCCCAGCGCTAGCATCAGGTAGTTTAGACTCAAACTACTCAGGTAGTTGCTGAACTCCATCGGCACCTACACTCACCTACACACACATACACACACACACACACGGTACATACAAATGTTTATGCACATGCATGTGTATGTGCATGTACTCCCATAATTAATGAAAATAAATCTTTTAAAAACCTTAGTACTTTTACGTTCCCTAGAATGTGTACTTCTTATTCCTAGACATCTTCAAGCTGAGCTATGGGTACATAATGGGGTCCTCTGTTTCAGGCAGGTGAAACAATAAGTTCCTATATACTTTCTGTATCTACAACTACATAATTATTGACTCCTGTTAATCTGATGGTGTGGGGGGTAGTTCTGGACCTGACTTCTCTTCTTCACCATCTTCTGTAGTCTGGACAGGATCACCTAATCCTTTTCAACAGTGAAGATACTGATAGACTTGTCTGTAACCTTCTTTGGATAGAATCCTGGTTTCTTCTTGTAATTGTGATCAGCTGATCATCTTAAACCTTAGGTTTTCTGCTGGACTTATTTCACTTATAAAGTGGAAATGGCATCGTCATCTGGCTGAAAGATTTTTAATGTCCAGAGCCTGGTACTGGTTGCATAGAAAGTCATCTGTGAACACACCCATTCTATGTTCTTCACAACACATGAAGCTGAAACAGAAGTACATTTGCATAGTACACAGGAAGAGATGGTTCAGTACTGGGGTAAGAGAAGAAGCAGCAGAACACTATTTAGGTAACTACCACCTGTGTGTCATGGGCAGGTTATATTTTATGAAAACCAGAGCCTTGGTATCCATATAATGAGAGAAATTTTTTCTCATTGCATGGATCATTGTAGGGAGAAAAATTACTTTTTAGTTTTTTTTTTTTATTATAAGATTATTTGAAAGTCAAATCTCAACTCACAGTGGAAGCCTTTGGATAGGATCGGAAGTAGCCATATCTCTCAATGAGACTGAGATATTGGTGTGAAATCTACAAGACAAATGATGCAGCCATGCCTCTTGATTCCTGGTACCTGGATGTCTGGGCAGATGGCAGGAGATGAACCCCGCTAAAGGACACACTGTGTGTGAAAACATGAGATACAGAAAACTGTGCTTTTCTTTGTTCATGAAGTTATTGTTTTTAACAGCTGAGTAGTACTCCATTGTGTAAATGTACCACATTTTCTGTATCCATTCTTCTGTTAAGTGACATCTGGGTTGTTTCTAGCTTCTGGCTATTATTATTATTTTTTAAAACTGTGCTTATTTAAACTTGCATCTTTACAGTATCCAAGCCCATGCAGGTTTATTAGAAAATATCTGCCCAAGAGAAGGGATGGGGGAACAGGGAATGGGGAAAATACCTATTTCCTAACAGCTATATAAAGAGAACATTGAGCACCGACATTTTGGTGTCAGTAGTTTGGTTTGTTTTTGTGTTTTCTCCAGAGAGTCTCGCTTCTATCGACAAGTATGTCTTAGAACTCATCATGTCTAACCGCAGACGTGTAGCAACTTTCCTGTCAATGCCTCCCCAGAACTGCACATCGAAGGAAGCATGCTCTTTCATGCCCAGCTTTCTGGCGTTTTAATAGGCTTAAGTAGCTGGGACTTGGTTTTCTTCTCTGAATTAGTTAAACATATACCTCTAGATGTCTGAGAGAGACTTCTCCCAAAGCATTTGGAGTATTTAATGAAAGGGCTTATTAGAAGCACCAGATAAATAGGCCTCTCCTGGAACTGTGGGCTCTGTTTGGTCTAGTCTTTCTTAGAGTAGTTTTCTTTCTTTGTAAAAGTAAGTTTTTGAGAATTTCATACAATATATTTTTATCATATTCACCCCTAACTGCTCCCCCTAATGTCTCCCAGGCCCATCCCTACCTCCCTACCCCATAATGTCATTTTCTCTTCCCCTCTCCCTTTTAAAATATCCCATCAATTCTAGTAGGTGCTGCCCATACACGATGAGTATGGAGACATCCAATGGAAGGTGTTGACCATACACATAAAGAAAACTGGCACGCTCCCAGACACTACCAGCTGGTCCTAGCTTCTCCATCAGGGCTGTGGATTGATGAACTCCTTTTTATTCTGTGCTAGGATGCTGATTAGCTTGATCTTGTCAAGGCAGCCATTGCTGCTGTGGGTTCATGAGTGCTGGGGTCCTATCTGGTCTAGAACACGCTGTTTGCCTCTTATCTCTTACCCCTGCTTCTCTTCTGTGCTGGTCCTGAGCATTAAGGAGGGAATGTAGAATTTAGTATTCTTTTCTAGACTCTTCTCCTAGAGAGAAAGATCTTGTAACAGCTAGTCCTCTCCTGGGGACTGGCTACTGGCGTATTCAAACGCCACATCCCAGAAACTATGATACTGATCATCTGAAGGCAACATTGATCATCCCAAGATGCACTGGTGTAAACTGTCAAGTTGTTTTTCTTTAAGGAACACAGTGGGTGGTTCTTTTCCTATGTATGAGAGTGCTCTTCTGTTGGATGTGCAAAAAGAACCTCTTTTCTGGCTGAAATTCTGGGCACATTTCTGAGGAGTACTCTATTCTGCTCTGTGTTGGTAATGCTATCCTTGTATTAAAGCTTGGGAGTGAAGCCACTTAGGCAGGTGCCTCGGTCCCAATCTCAGTTCTTTGAATGACTAATTATTTGACATTCATCTTGATATCTCTTCTTTTTAGAAAAAGAAAGAAAGAAAAAAAAACAGAGTGGATGTTTCCAGTTGTTACCCATAGAGTTGCTATGATACTAAAACCAAATAGTACTTTTAGTGTCCCAAGTACACTGGCAGGTATCTACGACTGTCCAGTCTGTACACCTCCTACTGCTAGCATGAGTTATTTTTACCATTTTGATAAAATCATCATTTCAAATTGAACAGACACAGTGTGGTGATTGCCATTTTAAAAAAGTTTTTCTGTTTTGTTTTCAGTGAATAGCTATGCTTTTCCCCACTAGATCCTTGAGATTTTTCCTTAGGTATATATTTCCAGGACACACCTCTGTGATCCTAAGCTCAAGACCTTATGGTTGGCTCTGTCTGGATCCCTCTGTGTTCTTCACAGTCTGAAAACTGGAGACTTTGTTTAAAGTTTTCCTCATCTGTGTTTGTGAATACGGTTTCGTTCCAGTTTTTTTTTTTTTTTTTTTTTGTAGTAGGTGATTTTATTTTTTTTTTCTGTTTATTTTCTTTCTTTCTTTCTTTTTTTTTTCCATTTTTTATTAGGTATTTCGCTCATTTACATTTGCAATGCTATACCAAAAGTCCCCCATAGCCACCCACCCCCTCTCCCCTACCCACCCACTCCCCTTTTATGGCCCTGGCGTTCCCCTGTACTGGGGCATATAAAGTTTGCGTGTCCAATGGGCCTCTCTTTCCAGTGATGGCCGACTAGGCCATCTTTTGATGCATATGCAGCTAGAGTCAAGAGCTCCGGGGTACTGGTTAGTTCATAATGTTGTTCCACCTATAGGGTTGCAGATCCCTTTAGCTTCTTTGGTACTTTCTCTAGCTCCTTCATTGGGGGCCATGTGATCCATCCAATAGCCGACTGTGAGCATCCACTTCTATGTTTGCTAGGCCCAGGCATACTCTGACAAGAGACAGCTATATCAGGGTCCTTTCAGCATAATCTTGCTAGTGTATGCAATGGTGTCAGCATTTGGAAGCTGATTATGGGATGGATCCCCGGATATGGTAGTGTCTACATGGTCCATCCTTTTATCTCAGCTCCAAACTTTGTCTCTGTAACTCCTTCCAAGGGTGTTTTGTTCCCACTTCTAAGGAGGGGCATAGTGTTCACACTTCAGTCTTCATTTTTCTTGAGTTTCATGTGTTTAGGAAATTGTATCTTATATCTTGGGTATCTTAGGTTTTGGGCTAATATCCACTTATCAGTGAGTACATATTGTGTGAGTTCCTTTGTGAATGTGTTACCTCACTCAGGATGATGCCCTCCAGGTCCATCCATTTGGCTAGGAATTTCATAAATTCATTCTTTTTAATAGCTGAGTAGTACTCCATTGTGTAGATGTACCACATTTTCTGTATCCATTCCTCTGTTGAGGGGCATCTGGGTTCCTTCCAGCTTCTGGCTATTATAAATAAGGCTGCTATGAACATAGTGGAGCATGTGTCCTTCTTACCAGTTGGGGCATCTTCTGGATATATGCCCAGGAGAGGTATTGCTGGATCCTCCGGTAGTACTATATCCAGTTTTCTGAGGAACCGCCAGACTGATTTCCAGAGTGGTTGTACCAGCCTGCAATCCCACCAACAATGGAGGAGTGTTCCTCTTTCTCCACATCCACGCCAGCATCTGCTGTCACCTGAATTTTTGATCTTAGCCATTCTGACTGGTGTGAGGTGGAATCTCAGGGTTGTTTTGATTTGCATTTCCCTGATGATTAAGGATGTTGAGCATTTTTTCAGGTGCTTCTCTGCCATTCAGTATTCCTCAGGTGAGAATTCTTTGTTCAGTTCTGAGCCCCATTTTTTAATGGGGTTATTTGATTTTCTGAAGTCCACCTTCTTGAGTTCTTTATATATGTTGGATATTAGTCCCCTATCTGATTTAGGATAGGTAAAGATCCTTTCCCAATCTGTTGGTGGTCTTTTTGTCTTATTGACGGTGTCTTTTGCCTTGCAGAAACTTTGGAGTTTCATTAGGTCCCATTTGTCAATTCTCGATCTTACAGAGCAAGCCATTGCTGTTCTGTTCAGGAATTTTTCCCCTGTGCCCATATCTTCAAGGCTTTTCCCCACTTTCTCCTCTATAAGTTTCAGTGTCTCTGGTTTTATGTGAAGTTCCTTGATCCACTTAGATTTGACCTTAGTACAAGGAGATAAGTATGGATCGATTCGCATTCTTCTACATGATAACAACCAGTTGTGCCAGCACCAATTGTTGAAAATGCTGTCTTTCTTCCACTGGATGGTTTTAGCTCCCTTGTCGAAGATCAAGTGACCATAGGTGTGTGGGTTCATTTCTGGGTCTTCAATTCTATTCCATTGGTCTACTTGTCTGTCTCTATACCAGTACCATGCAGTTTTTATCACAATTGCCCTGTAGTAAAGCTTTAGGTCAGGCATGGTGATTCCACCAGAGGTTCTTTTATCCTTGAGAAGAGTTTTTGCTATCCTAGGTTTTTTGTTATTCCAGATGAATTTGCAAATTGCTCCTTCTAATTCGTTGAAGAATTGAGTTGGAATTTTGATGGGGATTGCATTGAATCTGTAGATTGCTTTTGGCAAGATAGCCATTTTTACAATGTTGATCCTGCCAATCCATGAGCATGGGAGATCTTTCCATCTTCTGAGATCTTCTTTAATTTCTTTCTTCAGAGACTTGAAGTTTTTATCATACAGATCTTTTACTTCCTTAGTTAGAGTCACGCCAAGATATTTTATATTATTTGTGACTATTGAGAAGGGTGTTGTTTCCCTAATTTCTTTCTCAGCCTGTTTATTCTTTGTGTAGAGAAAGGCCATTGACTTGTTTGAGTTAATTTTATATCCAGCTACTTCACCAAAGCTGTTTATCAGGTTTAGGAGTTCTCTGGTGGAATTTTTAGGGTCACTTATATATACTATCATATCATCTGCAAAAAGTGATATTTTGACTTCCTCTTTTCCAATTTGTATCCCCTTGATCTCCTTTTGTTGTCGAATTGCTCTGGCTAATACTTCAAGTACTATGTTGAAAAGGTAGGGAGAAAGTGGGCAGCCTTGTCTAGTCCCTGATTTTAGTGGGATTGCTTCCAGCTTCTCTCCATTTACTTTGATGTTGGCTACTGGTTTGCTGTAGATTGCTTTTATTATGTTTAGGTATGGGCCTTGAATTCCTGATCTTTCCAAAACTTTTATCATGAATGGGTGTTGGATCTTGTCAAATGCTTTTTCTGCATCTAACGAGATGATCATGTGGTTTTTGTCTTTGAGTTTGTTTATATAATGGATTACATTGATGGATTTTCGTATATTAAACCATCCCTGCATCCCTGGAATAAAACCTACTTGGTCAGGATGGATGATTTCTTTAATGTGTTCTTGGATTCGGTTAGCGAGAATTTTATTGAGGATTTTTGCATCGATATTCATAAGAGAAATTGGTCTGAAGTTCTCTATCTTTGTTGGATCTTTCTGTGGTTTAGGTATCAGAGTAATAGTGGCTTCATAAAATGAGTTGGGTAGAGTACCTTCTACTTCTATCTTGTGAAATAGTTTGTGCAGAACTGGAATTAGATCTTCTTTGAAGGTCTGATAGAACTCTGCACTAAACCCATCTGGTCCTGGGCTTTTTTTGGCTGGGAGACTATTAATAACTGCTTCTATTTCTTTAGGGGATATGGGACTGTTTAGAAGGTCAACTTGATCCTGATTCAACTTTGGTACCTGGTATCTGTCCAGAAATTTGTCCATTTCGTCCAGGTTTTCCAGTTTTGTTGAGTATAAGCTTTTGTAGAAGGATCTGATGGTGTTTTGGATTTCTTCAGGATCTGTTGTTATGTCTCCCTTTTCATTTCTGATTTTGTTGATTAGGATTTTGTCCCTTTGCCCTCTAGTGAGTCTAGCTAAGGGTTTATCTATCTTGTTGATTTTCTCAAAGAACCAACTCCTCGTTTGGTTAATTCTTTGAATAGTTCTTCTTGTTTCCACTTGGTTAATTTCACCCCTGAGTTTGATTATTTCCTGCCGTCTACTACTCTTGGGTGAATTTGCTTCCTTTTTTTCTAGAGCTTTTAGATGTGTTGTCAAGCTGCTAGTATGTGCTCTCTCCCGTTTCTTCTTGGAGGTACTCAGAGCTATGAGTTTCCCTCTTAGAAATGCTTTCATTGTGTCCCAAAGGTTTGGGTACGTTGTGGCTTCATTTTCATTAAACTCTAAAAAGTCTTTAATTTCTTTCTTTATTCCTTCCTTGACCAAGGTATCATTGAGAAGAGTGTTGTTCAGTTTCCACGTGAATGTTGGCTTTCCATTCTTAATGTTGTTATTGAAGATCAGTCTTAGGCCATGGTGGTCTGATAGGATACATGGGACAATTTCGATATTTTTGTATCTGTTGAGGCTTATTTTGTGACCAATTATATGGTCAATTTTGGAGAAGGTCCCGTGAGGTGCTGAGAAGAAGGTATATCCTTTTGTTTTAGGATTAAATATTCTGTAGATATCTGTCAGGTCCATTTGTTTCATAACTTCTGTTAGTTTCACTGTGTCCCTGTTTAGTTTCTGTTTCCACGATCTGTCCATTGATGAAAGTGGTGTGTTGAGGTCTCCCACTATTATTGTGTGAGGTGCAATGTGTGCTTTGAGCTTTACTAAAGTGTCTTTAATGAATGTGGCTGCCCTTGCATTTGGAGCGTAGATATTCAGAATTGAGAGTTCCTCTTGGAGGATTTTACCTTTGATGAGTATGAAGTGTCCCTCCTTGTCTTTTTTGATAACTTTGGGTTGGAAGTCGATTTTATCCGATATTAGAATGGCTACTCCAGCCTGTTTCTTCAGACCATTTGCTTGGAAAATTGTTTTCCAGCCTTTCACTCTGAGGTAGTGTCTGTCTTTTTCCCTGAGATGGGTTTCCTGTAAGCAGCAGAATGTTGGGTCCTGTTTGTGTAGCCAGTCTGTTAGTCTATGTCTTTTCATTGGGGAATTGAGTCCATTGATATTAAGAGATATTAAGGAAAGGTAATTGTTGCTTCCTGTTATTTTTGTTGTTAAAGTTGGCATTCTGTTCTTGTGGTTGTCTTCTTTTAGGTTTGTTGAGGGATTATCTTCTTGTTTTTTCTAGGGCGTGGTTCCCGTCCTTGTATTGGTTTTTTTCTGTTATTATCCTTTGAAGGGCTGGATTCGTGGAGAGATAATGGGTGAATTTAGTTTTGTCGTGGAATACTTTGGTTTCTCCATCTATGGTAATTGAGAGTTTGGCTGGGTATAGTAGCCTGGGCTGGCATTTGTGTTCTCTTAGTGTCTGTATAACATCTGTCCAGGCTCTTCTGGCTTTCATAGTCTCTGGTGAAAAATCTGGTGTAATTCTGATAGGCTTGCCTTTATATGTTACTTGACCTTTTTCCCTTACTGCTTTTAGTATTCTATCTTTATTTAGTGCATTTGGTGTTCTGATTATTATGTGTCGGGAGGAATTTCTTTTCTGGTCCAGTCTATTTGGAGTTCTGTAGGCTTCTTGTATGTTCATGGGCATCTCTTTCTTTAGATTTGGGAAGTTTTCTTCAATAATTTTGTTGAAGATGTTTGCTGGTCCTTTGAGTTGAAAATCTTCATTCTCATCCACTCCTATTGTCCGTAGGTTTGGTCTTCTCATTGTGTCCTGGATTTCCTGGATGTTTTGAGTTAGGATCTTTTTGCATTTTCCATTTTCTTTGATTGTTGTGCCGATGTTCTCTATGGAGTCTTCTGCACCTGAGATTCTCTCTTCCATCTCTTGTATTCTGTTGCTGATGCTGGCGTCTATGGTTCCAGATTTCTTTCCTAGGGTTTCTATCTCCAGCGTCGCCTCACTTTGGGTTTTCTTTATTGTGTCTACTTCCCTTTTTAGGTCTAGTATGGTTTTGTTCATTTCCATCACCTGTTTGGATGTGTTTTCCTGTTTTTCTATAAGGACTTCTACCTGTTTGGTTGTGTTTTCCTGTTTTTCTTTAAGGACTTGTAACTCTTTAGCAGTGTTTTCCTGTTTTTCTTTAAGGACTTGTAACTCTTTAGCAGTGTTCTCCTGTATTTCTTTAAGTGAGTTATTGAATTCCTTCTTTATGTCCTCTACCATCATCATGAGATATGCTTTTAAATCCAGGTCTACCTTTTCAGGTGTGTTAGGGTGTCCTGGATTGGGCGAAGTGGGCGTTCTGGGTTCTGATGATGGTGAGTGGTCCTGGCTTCTGTTAGTAGGATTCTTACGTTTACATTTCGCCATCTGGCAATCTCTGGAGTTAGTTGTTATAGTTGTCTTTGTTAAGAGATTGTTCCTCTGTTGATTTTGTTACCCTCTATCAGCAGGCGTGGGAGACAAGCTCTCTTCTCTGAGTTTCAGTGGTCAGAGCAGTCTCTGTAGGCAAGCTCTCCTCTCTCAGGGAAGGTGTACAGTTATCTGGTGTTTGGACCTCCTCCTGGCTGAAGGTGAAGGCCCAAAACAGGATCTTTCCCAGAAGCTGTGTTGCTTTGGCCAGGAAGGTGGCCAGTTGTCTGGAGTCGAAGATGTCGCCGCCTCAGAAGCTCTGTGGCTCTTGTCCGGAAGGAGGCCGGCCGTCTGGAGCTGAGGTTGGCGCCGCCTCAGAAGCTCTGTGGCTCTTGCCGGGAAGGTGGCTGGTTGTCTGGAGCTGAAGATGGCGCCGCCCCAGAATCTCTGCGACTCTCTCGCTTGTCCCAGAAACGGCTGGCACTCTGTATTCCACACGGTCACCCGTGCAGCCTGCCCTCCGCGGAGTCCCGGAGCCAAGAAGGCTCCCGCCGGCGCCTGTGCCACAAACCTCTCAGGCCAGGCAGACCCCCGTGCTCTCACCAGGAAGGTGGCCGGCTGTCTGGAGCTGAAGATGGCGCCGCCCAGAAGCTCTGCGACTCTCGCCCGTCCCAGAAACGGCTGGCACTCTGTATTCCACACGGTCACCCGTGCAGCCTGCCCTCCGCGGAGTCCCGGAGCCAAGAAGGCTCCCGCCGGCGCCTGTGCCACAAACCTCTCAGGCCAGGCAGACCCCCGTGCTCTCACCAGGAAGGTGGCCGGCTGTCTGGAGCTGAAGATGGCGCCGCCCAGAAGCTCTGCGACTCTCGCCCGTCCCAGAAACGGCTGGCACTCTGTATTCCACACGGTCACCCGTGCAGCCTGCCCTCCGCGGAGTCCCGGAGCCAAGAAGGCTCCCGCCGGCGCCTGTGTCACAAACCTCTCAGGCCAGGCAGACCCCGTGCTCTCACCAGGAAGGTGGCCGGCTGTCTGGAGCTGAAGATGGCGCCGCCCAGAAGCTCTGCCTCGTTCCAGTTTTTAAATGTATTCTTCTCTCATGTATTACATCCAGACCACACTTTCCCCTCCCTCCACTCCACCCAGCACCTTCCAGCCTGGTCTCCTCTCTCCCCCAGATCCATTCCTCTTCTGTTTCCCTTCAGAAAAGGGAAGACCTCCCAGTGATAGCAACAGGACATGGCATAGCAAATTATCAAACAACTAGGCCCAAACCGTCATATCAAATTTGTTCGTTCCTTTGTTCCTCTCCAAATTCTGTTATGCCTTTGACAGATACCCACACATGGCTCTCTGCAATGCCCCTCCTGATGTCTGCGCCTTCATGTCACTATACTGACCTTTTCTTTAATGAGAATTTATTAACTACTTTCTTACCCACTTAAACAAGATCTTAAACATTTAAGTCTTCACTTTTAAACATGTTGTAGACAGGTTTTTCACTAGGTAATTCACACCAGCCTAGAACCCACTATCCTCCTGCCTCAGCCTTCTGAGTACTGATATGTGTGTTTTGCCACAACCCAGCTAAGACAGCAAGTACTTATTCAACTGTGACCCTGTGCTGATTTGATTGGATCAATGCTCACAGTATTAGTAAAGCACACCTCAGGATGCATTTGTATGGCTTTTCCACATTTCCAGGGAGGTTTAACTACAGAGGGAGCCCCACACTGAAAGTGAGTGGACATCATCTGTATTGGGTAGAGACCCACATGTGAAAACAAGACAAAGAGAGGTAGTAATATTCTCTCTCTCTCTCTGTCTCTCTCTCTCTCCTGTCTCTTACCTGCTCCCATATTCTCTCTCTCTTTCCTTGCCCTGTCTTCCTCCTGCCCCCATATTACCTTCTAGTTATTAATATGATAGGAGTACATCTGCTCCCCCATGGCCTCCCTGCCATGATATAATATCCATAATCTTGATCTAAAATAAATCTCTCCCCTTGAGTTCTTTTGCTCATTGTTTTATCTTCATGTTAAAAGTTCAAGACAAGGGACAAAGAATAATTCCAGTGTCACCTGTTGGTGTGTTGTAAGTCATCTGACTGTCCTCAGAGACTGCATGGACCCCAGTCAGGGTGGGCATGAGAACTCAGGCCCACTGTTGGCTCTGAAAGGCAGGGAAGATCAGTGAAGGCACATGGAATCCCTGTGGTCTTACCTGGAAATTTTCAATATTTCTGCAATTTAAGTCATAATGCAATTTTCCATTCTTGAGGTGAGAAAATCAAACCCCACAAAGATCAGATGAACTGTTTAGAGTCGTGCACATGGCTAGTGAATGCAGGGCAAAAAAGACTTGGACTCTGACTGCAGGCTAGCTCCCCTTGGGACTCTGGCTGCTAGCTAACTCCCCTTCATCTTTTGGTCCTTATTGCACTATTTTATGCAGCAGATTTGCCTAAGCATCGGTTTAATTACTAGAGTGACTTTGAGCACCTTTGCAGATGGGTCAGTGGTCTATGCAATAAAAGTTGTATTTTAGCAAATTTGAAAAACAGAGAGGATACATGGCTCAGTTAAGGGTAAGAGGAAAGACAACTTTGCTGAAGTGAATAGAATATATAAAGGTATGAAAGGGATGATAGTACAGCAAATTGTCTCCCTAGGTACATATGTATACGTGCTGTTAAACCTATAAAGTGGTACCCCTAAGACCATATGACCAGTAAATTGAAGTTAAATGAGAGCTCTGGTAGAATAAAGAAGGCAATGGCATGTGCTGGAGGCCATGCTATCCCTACCTGAACCATATCACGGATGCCTGCACTTCTTAGTGACATCCAGTTTTCTTCAGAACACTTGATTTTTGTCCAAAGCAGACAATGCATATACACAGCAATCCATCTTCAGCTATTTGAAGCACTTTTGCTCTCCGTAGGAATTTCTGGGAGTCAAACTGTTACAAGTGCTCACAGCAGGGAAAAGAAAGGCAGAATTGGTCTGAAGATTGCTGCCTGAGGATGAGGCTGAATTGCATTAAGGGGGTCACAGCACCATCTACACACTGAAGGAGAGCTTTGGCATCTCGAGGGCAGCTGTAGCCCAGGGTTTGCGGGTGGTTCACAACATCTTTTTCCTCTGTATGCTTTGATGTCTAAACCAGAGGGGACCAATGCCATTTTCCAAGTCAGGCTGTAGCTCCCTAACAGCAGGCTTTTCTCCCCCTTGATGTGGTTTCAAACTTTGTGGGCAGAGATGCCATCATGTGTCAATCACTTGTCTTTGCATAGAGGATGCTGGGGATCAGAGAGGGGTTGATTGTGTTATACACGGGAGAGCTCCTTGGATGGGAGCTCACTGGGTCTGAGCAGCTGAGCACTAGGGAATGCTTTAAAGAGTCAGGATCGGATGGTAAAGACAGAATTGCTTTGAGATAAATGACACAGGATTGGAAGCTCACCTCTTTTTTTTTTTTCAGGCCTGGGCCTAAAGGCCTAGTCTTTTTGTTTTTTTTTTTTTTCTTTCCATTTTTTATTAGGTATTTAGCTCATTTACATTTCCAATGCTATACCAAAAGTCCCCCATACCCACCCACCCCCACTCCCCTACCCGCCCACTCCCCCTTTTTGGCCCTGGCGTTCCCCTGTTCTGGGGCATATAAAGTTTGTGTGTCCAATGGGCCTCTCTTTCCAGTGATGGCCGACTAGGCCATCTTTTGATACATATGGACACAATGAGAAGACCAAACCTACGGATAATAGGAGTGGATGAGAATGAAGATTTTCAACTCAAAGGACCAGCAAACATCTTCAACAAAATTATTGAAGAAAACTTCCCAAATATAAAGAAAGAGATACCTATGAACATACAAGAAGCCTACAGAACTCCAAATAGACTGGACCAGAAAAGAAATTCCTCCCGACACATAATAATCAGAACAACAAATGCACTAAATAAAGATAGAATACTAAAAGCGGTAAGGGAAAAAGGTCAAGTAACATACAAAGGCAAGCCTATCAGAATTACACCAGATTTTTCACCAGAGACTATGAAAGCCAGAAGAGCCTGGACAGATGTTATACAGACACTAAGAGAACACAAATTCCAGCCCAGGCTACTATACCCAGCCAAACTCTCAATTACCATAGATGGAGAAACCAAAGTATTCCACGACAAAACCAAGCTCACCTCTTTTTAATAGAAATTTCTTATTTTTAATTATGTATGCGTGCACGCACCTATGTGTGTTTATGTGCACATGAGTTCAGATGCCTTTAGAACCCAGAGTTGCCAGATCCCTGGAGCTGAAGTTAAAAGTGATTGTAAGCTCCCCAACACGAGCGCTGGGCATTGAATTCAGGTTCTCTGAAAGAGCAGTATGTATTCTTAAGTCCTGTGCCTTATCTCCTATAAACCTCTTGGGATTCCTTCCAAATAAATTTAGCAACGTGTCCCTCTGTAAACATTCTTTCTCCTTTATTGACCCAGGAATAGCAATATTTTTGTTTGTTTTTCGTGATTTATAAATATATTCATCTCTCTGTGTGTTTACATATGTGGAATTCAGAAGACAACTTGAGGCATCTGTTTCCCCCTCCACCTTGTTGAGTCAGGCTCTCTTTTGCTGCTGCATTGCTGAACTACATCCTCCAGGCTGGCCCAAGAGCATTCAAGCGATTTTCCTGTGTCTGTCTCCCATCTTGCTACAGGAGTTCAGGGATTACAAAACTGGGACGTGGTGTTTGACATTATAACATGAATTCTGTAGATCGAACCTAAGTCAACAGGCCTTCACTGGATGAGTCATCATGTCAGCCCAGTTTTTTGTAGTGCTTAAAGAGGCCATTTCCCTACATAGAGATGGCTGTATTTTAAAGTCTGTTTTGATGAGTGTTACTGTGCTCGTTAGCAGTTTGTCAATTTGACACAAGTTAGGGTCATCTGGGAAGAGAGATCCTCAACTGAGACCATGCCTCCATCAGATTGGTCTGTGGGCATGCCTCTGGGGCATGCTCTTGGCTAATGACTGGTGTGGGAGGGCCTAGCCCACTGTGGGTGGTACCATTTCTGTACAGATGGTCCTGGCTTCTATAAAAAGAACAGACAGAGTGAGCCTCTGGGAGCAAGCCAGGAAGCAGCTTCCCTTCATGGTTCCTTCCCAGAGCTTTTGCTTTGATGCCCTCAGTGATTGTCTGGAACTTTCAAGGTGAAATAATTTTTTTTCTTCCCCAAATTTCTTTCAGTTATAGTCTTTATCACAGCAATAGAAAGCAAATTAGGACAGTTATGTAACCATATTCAAGGCACAGAAAATTTCCAAACTCCAGAAGTTTTCCTTATGGCCCCTTCCAGTCAGTCAGCCCACTTGAGGGAATAATATTCTCATTTCCTTCATTTAATTGTCTGAATCAACACATAGAATACTCCAACATCTCAGCAATATTTGTAGAATGAGGGCTTGAAATACACAGCTTTAGTTGTTGACTGGACTAGCCTTGGTGACTTGTACCTAAGCAATACCGATTTTGGGGACTCCCAGGAATGTCTGACTGTAATGGTTCCTCTCCCTTAAACTTTCCCTGGAAGACATTATCTGATCAATAGGCTGCCCTTCACAGGCTGTCCCCTGCAGTATGGCCCACACCACTGTTGGTCATTGCTGCTTTTCTCAGCTATGATACTCTCCAATTCCATGGCACAATGTCTATGTTTATCTCCACTGCTGGATTCCATGTTCAGGCTGCTTCAGCTAGCAGTGAGATACACACACAGGTCTGTAGAAGTTGGGATTTCTCTCATAGGGAACTTCTACCTGCCAAGTTGTTCATCTTGAGACCTTAGTGGAGTCCTTGGTGGAAGAGAGGTGGATTTGAAAACATTTTTTTTTCTTTTTTAGTGATGGGGTCTCATGCATCTCAAATTGGTCTTGAACTCACTATGTATCTAAAGATGACATTAAACTTCTGGCCTTTTGCCTCTACCTCTTGATTATGTAGGTATGGTCTATTATATCCAGTATATAATAGAATGTTGGGGCTTAAAGTCTGAGCTCTGTGTTAGATAAACATTTAACAACTGAGCTAACATCTCTAGCCCTGGAAGCATGCATTTGTAGAAGTCTACATCCTGTGTCATGGATCAACCTCATGTCTTTGTGCTTTAGATGTGGTTGTGTTGGCTGCGTCATTTTCATGGGACCTGGACATTTACTCATCGCTGTCGATGGAAAGCTTTGCACACTTTGTTTCTACCCAAAGGTTGGACACCTGGGGAACTAGAAATGGTAAAATGTAATCCTGCTTCTGGTGATGTTCCCAGACCCTGTCCCTGTGACATTGGGTAGTCTGGAGTGTCATCGAAGTGTAAGATATGGGCATGTGGTTGGCGAGTAGATTCTCTGATATTTCCTGTGTTCAATGCATAGACTTGACTTATACTTGGGTTTCAGAAGTTGTTTTTTGTTGTTGTTGTTGTTGTTTTGTTTGTTTTCATTTATTTTTGTAGCTGTGGCAAAATACTTGACAAAACAACTGAGGAGTGGCAAGGTTTATTTTGCCTTTTGTTTAGGAGCTTGCTGTCAATCAGAACAGGAAAGAAATGGTGGTGGAGCATGAGGCAGCGGGTCACATTGCGTCTGTCCTCAGGCAGTAGAGGCAGATGAATTCTTCTGCTGTCTAACTGCTTTCCTCTCCCTACCCTTCTTAATAAGCCCCAGGACCCCAGACCATGGAATTATGTCAGTCACATTCAGGGTAGGTCTTCCCTCAGCCAAACCTCTCTAGAAACCTTCAGCTAGATATGCCCAGAAGTATGTCTTGTCTCCTGTGTGATTCTAAATCCACTTAAGTTGCTGAGGAAGATTAACTATAAAAGAAGGATTCACAAATTTCTGAAATAATGCATAGAACTCTGGGCAGTGTACTTTTCCACATTTCTCTGAAGAATACCTAGTTTCTTGTTGGAGTTTTAGGGTCTCTGTATTACTCAAAATTAAACACCCCTGGTATACTCATTTTTAATGACACTTCTGCTTAATTCCATAAATATCTAAAATATAAAAATGAGAAAGGAAGGGGTAAGAATCTGGAGCTGAGTTCTAATGCTCCATCTGCCACATTTCTTTTAAATATATCTCTATGCCCCTTGAGACTCATTATTCCTCTGGATGTCTCTGAGATCTTAGG
This sequence comes from Mus musculus, assembly GCF_000001635.26. NCBI lineage: Eukaryota > Metazoa > Chordata > Mammalia > Rodentia > Muridae > Mus > Mus musculus. Next base: position 162,139,922 of record NC_000068.7, on the reverse strand, counting down.
ATGGCTACATCTAAGCTGGACTGGATGTCCGTGTTCATCTCTTGCATGGTCTTACTGGAGAGTTCATCTTAGATATAGAAGAAACTCCTGATAAGAATCAATGCAAATATTTTTATTCATTTAAAATGACATATTGCTTGTTAACAAGAAAGTCTGATCTCTCATCCCTGCCTCTTTCTCCCTTTAACACTTGCATACATGCCTCTGTTTTAAACCAGCATATCACAAAAGGGGGGGGGGAATCAAAATGTAAAAACTGAAAGCAATTCTCTAATGCTATAAGAGACTTAAACATCAGGAAACACCATGCTGAATTTTCCTGATCTACTTTGGAGGAGAAAGAGAGATGCAGGTATGCCACAATGTCTAGACTGCACATGAACTTGTAAACCTGCCCTTGGAGATGGGGACATTTATACACTCAAGAAGATGTTTGTTATTGTACTTCCACCTACCATTAGAAATACATAAAAAGAGAGTAAATGTTTGGAAAGATTAATACTGTATTTTCTTTCTGGTGGTCAGAAATTGAAAACTGCTAATGCCTGAAACAGGAAGGCAGTAGAGCATGGGAGAAAGTCGATGGGAGAGCTTAATGCAGCCACCACTCAGCCCCCACAGCGTCAGAGTGGGTTGCTCTTCGTCCTGTCCAGAGCCGGTCTGTGAATAATGATATTAAGGAATTAGGCAGAGTCATCACAGAGCTACAGAATATCACCCTTGAGGCCTCACTGGAGACTGATGGGAGCTCCTGGGGGTTGATAATGGCAGTCGGAGGCTCTATATATTTAAAATGCACAAAGGATGAGCCCAGAAATTATCTGCCTGCCAACTTAACTTCTCTACCTGGAACAAATTATCCTAAAATCAATTTGCAAACACCTTTGAGATAACAAGGTCTTGAGTAATAACCTCCTTGGCTTACTAGCTTGACTAATCTGCTTAATTCCTTTCTCTGACCAAATGGCGAGCAATAATAGAGGCAATCTGAAGTTGTCCCTCCAGATGAGCTTAGAGTCACACTGAGACTGTATTGTCCATCCCTGTTTCAGAGTAGATGATTCTGCTTCTGGAGGACCTTTTAGTGCTAGGTAATTAATTAAAAGAAAAAAAACACACAGAATGAGCCCTCCTCTATTCCAAAGTCTCCACCTGAGTCCCAAATTAAACTCAGACCTTCATTTATTCACCTAGGAACCCAGAGGCTCTCCATGGTAAAGAGTGCTTAAATAAATCTGCATCTGACTTCTCACCCTATCACCTCAGCTTTCTGCTGGAGGATTCAAGGACTTATTCATTCCCCTTGGCAGATAACCCCCCCCCCCCATTCCTGGCCTTTGGTCATGAAACACTACCAAAGCCAGACAGGAAGGCCTGAAATAATTTGCATAGAGATGTCAGTGGCAGAATTATTTACCATATTAGAGCTTAGAACAGCCCAAGTGTCCAGCAATGGGAGAGTAATTAGGATGACACCTTGGTCATTATTCAGTACCTAGAAAAGACAGTGAACCCCTTGTATCCCATAACCAAAACTATGCTTAACGCGAGGGGTGGGGCAGAACACTTCTATATCTGGCCCGTGTGTCACTGAAACCAGAGGAAATGATGTAAGTCCATGAATGAGAACTGGGTTGGCATCTGCAGAAATGTCCAAGGCTGTCACTTCGGCTCCTAAGGAAGTATGTGCTTTCTCTTTCATTCCTTCTGTGACTTTTGTTCCACTTCTGTGTTTGTCACAGATAAAAAATGATGAACAGACCAAGTTTGTTTTAAAAAACAAACAAACAAACAAACAAACACAAAAATGAACAAACAAAATGGGGATGGAGGTGCTGGAGAGAGTTCAGTGGTTAGGAGGATTTCTTGTTCTTGTGGAAAGCAAGTGTTTGGCTCTCAGTGCCCATATCAGATACCTCACTGCTCTCTGTAGCTCCAATATTCTCTGCTGGACTTTGGCAGGAACCTGCATACACATGTAAATATTTACACCCTTATGCACAATCAAAACCTAAATCCTTTGGATTGTCTCAGAGTCCACATCCCTGAAAAGAAGTGACTCTCACTCTCCCTGTGGATATCATGCTCCTCAGAGAGGGGTGGTATGTTCCCGATCCATGATAGGGCTCTGGTTGATCTTGGGGAAGTCCTGTAGAAATACTATGCATGTGTGAATAATAAGTATAATATTTAAATTTAAAAGATTTGTTCATTTTATTTTATGTGTATGAATGTCTAGCCTGAGTGTGTGTTTGTGTACCACTTGTGTGCCTAGTGTCCATGGATGTTAAGCAAAGGTGTCAGAGCCCTGGAACTGGAGTTACAGATGGCAATAAGCCACCATGAGGGGGCTGGGTCTGGGTCCTCTTCAAGAGCAAACAAGTGCTGCTAGCCACTAAGTTATCTAAATAAAATAGTTTTCAGAAAATAAAATATTTTCAGAAACAAATGGCCACTAGGGAAAGTATGGTGAGGCATACTGGTAATCCCTAAATTTGGACAGACAAGGCAAGAGAATCTGGCATTTGAGGCCAGCCTGAGATACATAGTGAGCCTAAGGCCAACTTGGCCAACATATGAAGACCCTGCATGGGGGTTGTGGATTTCATTCTACTTCACTATGCTGTGAGCTTAGCTAGGTCTGTTTGGTTAAGTATATATTACCTAAGGAAAGTGCCACACAGACCAGTTATCTGGTAACTTGGCATAACCTTTCCTTTGGCTCTTGATTCTTGCCGGGTTTCTGTTGGCCAAGGACACTCTCTGCTGGTAGGAACCTATCAAGGTGAGGGAGAAGCTGAATTTTTGTTGCCTTATCCTTTTTCCTATCTGTGTTTATATCATCATCTGCAGAGGATTTCTACTAATAGTGTGTTGGAGCTGCAGGGGAACTAGCCAGAAACCTCCTCTCTGTGAATGACTTCTGAGCTGCCAGAGGTTCACCCTGCACGATGCACCAGTAGAAAAGCAATTGGCTGTTTCACCCAGCTACCTACCATGACAATTACCAGCATGGCAAGATGTGGGGCAATAGTGTCAATGAAAGCTTAGGCTTAACTATCAACTGACTGATTGGACTAAGGCTCCTTAATAGAAGGAAATTTAATGGCTGGTATTGTAAAACTATTCAGCTACCCATGGCTGGTGAGATTACGGACTCCAGAGGAGAATCTACTACAACTGCATTTCTAGCCCACTATATATAGATAGCTTAACTATCTTCTACCTACTTAGCTTTATGCTCTCAGACATACCTTACACATTGCTCTTACACCTTATCAAAGAGAATTCTTTTTGGAGTAGATGGAGCTGATCAGTTACTCTTGCTATGATGAAACACCATGATCAAAGCAACCTATGGAGAAAAGGGCTTATTTGGCTTACACTTCCACATTGTAGTTCATCACTGAAGAAAGTCAGGACAGGAACTCAAACAAGGCAGGAACCTGGAGGCAGGAGCTGATGCAGAGACCACAGACACATGCTGCTTAGTGGCTTGCTCTCATGGCCTGCTCAGTCTGCTTTCTTTTAAAATCCACCACAAGCCTAGGACTGGCCCGGCGCCCTTTGGACTGAGCCTTCCCACAGCAAACACTAATTAAGTAAATGTCCCACAGACTTGCCTACAGCCTGATTTTTTTTAATTAGGCATTTTCTTCATTTACATTTCAAATGCTATCCCAAAAGTTCCCCATACACCCCCCCCACTCCCCTACCCACCCACTCCCACTTCTTGGCCCTGGCGTTCCCCTGTACTGGGGCATATAAAGTTTTACAGCCTGATTTTTAAGGAGGCATTTTCTTAATTGAGGATTCCTCCTCTCTGATGACTCTCACTTGTGTCAAGTCAACGTAAAGCTAATCAGCATACCCACGATTGGCAAAATCCAGAAAACAATGCAATCCTATTGGTATATCTATCTATAATACAAATCCTATAACTAAGGCTCAGAATAGAACTTGGAAGAGGAGGTGAAAGGCTTTAAGAGCCACAGGTTGGGGGCATATGATGTGAGATGATGTCTTCTATATGAGACAGCTGTACCCATGACATTTCAATAGCATGGTCCTTAGACAAGACCAATATAATGACAACACCAGAGTAGATGGGAAAAATCTTACAAGGCTCCACTCCTAAATAAAGAGATACAAGCAAGCACTTAGTGGTTGCTGAGAGAGGGAGAATCAGCCCCCGAGAGGGGCTCAACCAGTCGTTCCTAAACACATATTCACACAAGTTAACACACACACTCACACACATGCATACACATGCACACACACATGAATGTTTCACATAATACAAGTGGAGGTCATGGTCAACTTTCTGGAGTTGGTTCTTTCTTTCTTTCTGTGCTGTGGATCCATCTCAAGATGCCACTTAAGGCTGAAATTCCTTTGCTTGCCTGCTTTCTTTCAGAGCCTCCCACGCCCATTGCTCCCCCGGAACTACTGGCCGTGGGTGCCACCTACCTGTGGATTAAACCAAATGCCAACTCCATTATTGGGGATGGCCCCATCATACTGAAGGAGGTAGAATACCGCACAACCACAGGAACCTGGGCCGAGACCCACATCGTGGACTCTCCCAACTACAAGCTCTGGCATCTGGACCCTGATGTGGAGTATGAGATCCGGGTGCTGCTCACACGACCAGGAGAGGGGGGCACAGGACCACCAGGACCACCCCTAACTACCAGGACCAAGTGTGCCGGTAAGGATGCTGTTCTTCTGTCTGGCCCTCCTCTTGCCTTTTGGGCACAGGTCATTCCTAGTTTCTTTGGTGTGTATCTGCTTGCTTCCTTTAATGGAAAGACAATTAAGGGTTTGCTCAGACTTGAGAGACACTCTCAGTTCTGGCTGTGATTCTGTGAGCCTTCTGCCTCTGGTTGGTTAATGGAGATGCTCATCATGTTGAAAGTATTTCTGATGGAATATTGGCTCCATCATGTTGAGGAATCCTGGTGCCATTTGCATGTCTTTGAGGGGGTCTTAGTTTGGTGTCACTGAGGGATTTTGCCTCTGACTGTCCACAAATCCCCATGTAGACTACATCCCTGCAGGCTTCTGGTTCCATTTGTATATCTAACATGTATGGATTGTTTGGCTCAGGACCAAACAAACTGGATCTGGTCATTGCTCTGGTGGTTCCCGGTTCTAGTTTTGTCTCTGAGGAGATCCTACTTCCAGCTATTTCTTTACAGCTTTCTGGCTCTGACAGTGTCTCAGAGCTGATTCTGAAATTGTCTTGGTCCCTGAGAACTACCTAACTCCAAATACTCTAGGGGGTGCTGGTTTCTGCTTAAGAGTCTGACTTGGTACTAGGGGCCTCTGGATTCTCCTTTACCTGAGGGTTTCTGGCTCCAGTTGTTTCCCAGCTGTTCCTGGTTAAGAGCTGCTGGCTGTGGGTATGACTAGGGTGTGTACACCTGTATCTATGAGGCCTTTTGGCTTTGCCTGTTGACTAAGATTGGATCTCTGAATGGAAGTTATGAAATTAAGGGAGTCTGATGTTCATTTTTCTAAAACTCACATTATCTTCTTAGTATCCTCAAATACCATTCCCTGAAAGTGCTTTTGTTCCATATATACACAAAGGGAGAGAGACGCTATTTTCTAACTTTATACAAAGCTCGATGAATTGGCCAGTGGTCCAGTCAGGTTCTGGACTTGGGTTTTGGGTTCCAGAGCTTTGGATCATTCCTTACTCCATGATGAGTAGAGAGGTGTGTGCTGCTGATAACCCGAGCTCAGGGCTGCTGTGCTGAGTTGACAGGGGCTTAGTGAAGCATGCAGCACAGACTTCTGAGGGAAAATGCGCCAAAGACGTTTCTGAGGTGGAAGTGAAGAATCTGTAGGTACAGCAACATGGACTACATCTGAGTATGTTGCCTCTGGCCTGTTATAATTTGACAGCTGTGTCCCTAAACTTGTTGACCTTTGATGTATCATACAATAAAGACCACAGGGCTTAGGAAAAGTAGGGGTAGAGGTACCCCGTGTATCCTTAGTAACACAGACGCAGAAGAGCACAATTTTAGACATCAAGTGGATCAGAACATGCAAAACACTATAATGCAGATAGCCAACATCTCAGGAACAGCTTGTTATTTGCTTTTACACAAGTGGTAGGTGGTTGCAGCCTGTGAATAACTGGATAGCAGGAAAAGGGCATCTGAAATAGATGGAAAGGAACCTCCAGGTACAAATGGATGTGTCTTACAATGGTGGTGAACTGAGGAATTAGTCAGGTGGTGGTGGCGGAGGCGGTGGGGGTAGGGGTGGTGTGTGTTTCTGTGTGGCTTAGGTTTTTGACTTCACTTCTGTCTTTGGTAGGCACAGTCACAGATGGGCAGATGTAGCATGTGCTCTGTGCTTACATTGCTCCCTCATCGATCAATTGTTTAGGAGCAAACTTGAGTTTCCAGTTGTTTGTGAACCGATATGAGTGGCTGAGTTGACAGTGGCCAATCTTAGGCGTCTCAGGAGTGCAGCCAATAGTGTGAAAGCCAAGGAGCTCCAACATCTCATGGCTCAGACTTACTCCTTGGAAAGCTATTGAACAACTATGATGAACAGAGAGTCCATTTTTCCAACGATTTCTCTAAACTGGTCTTTGGTAAAATTCCTCATTGAAACCTGATTATGAAGCTGACTGCTTTCAGAGGACATAAGGGTACATTATTAAGCCGGGTAATTCCTTAACTCAGCTCTGCACTGTAATAGTCATCCATAAAAATAATTGATTTGAACCTGTTGACAAGACTTCCCCTTTTTCCACAAGGTAAATGGAAGGCTTTGGAGGGGGTTCTGATCTTTAGAAATGATATTCCAAGCACTTTCAAAGCCCCTGTGGGCTTATTTGCTCATGATCATATAATGCAGTTAGAAATTCAATCGCGAGATGATCATCTCAATAAAAATTTATAACCTATTGCAAACAGTTGCCACGACTGTAGAAAGGACTTTACATGTGACAGACACAGTGGTCTGACTACCACTATAAAAATTATGAGTTGAAATGTTGTTTGTGGTATTGTATTTCCAGAAATGTTGGTGTTTAAGTAAGTTAGGCTTAAAGCTCAAATAGCCTACATTTTACAAAATGTGTCATAAAGAAAATAATCTTTTTTTCCCATCACCACTGATGGTAGAATGTTCTTTGCTTCATAATTAATTTTTCAGAGAATCCAGGGCTGATATCCATTTGTAGATGCTCTTTATTACCGTTGGTATTGGGAGTTTTCTCCCCTCTCCCTATTCTATTATTAATCACACTGGAAATGTACTCATTATTTTGCAAAACAGAAAATGAGGGTGTGCAGAGTGTGGAAAGTATAATTTCTGCCCAGAGGAATTTACAGACTTGGTAGATATTCTAGACATTTTTTTTTTAAAAAAAAAATGGGTAAGATAAAAAATGAAGTTTGAGTGTTAAAATAGTGTGCTTTGTGAGAATGGGGTGAGCAATGTCCATAGAGGCATCTGGAGCAGTGTGTCTCAGTGTGGGGTTCCTGGACCAGTAGCATCAGTGTTGCTAGAGACTGGACACTTTTGTTACCTCAGTTCGTAAGTTGAAAACCCTAGGTCTCCCTAGGATGGGGTAGGACATGGTGCCTTTGGAGTGACTTGGTTATAGGTAGATTTGGACCATGTGAAAGAGGCCCCAACATTCATGCTCATTCACCATGTGCGGGCACAATGAGAAGACTGGGCTGTGAGCCAACAGTCAGGCCTTTCCCAGCCCTGTACAAACAAAGGTTCTGTTGTTTATAAATAACCTATTCTATAATATTGTGTCACAGTAACCCAAAAAGATTAAGTTCTTAATTAGTTAAGAATTAAGTAGATCCAGTCCTAATCTCTCTGTACCCAATGAATCGGAAAGTATAAGAGTGAGGGCTGGCAATCAGAAGCCCTAACTCACACAGGGTCACATGCAAACTGTGGTGCATTGGCTTGCCCTCTGGGGGCAGGGCCACTGACTGTGTGACTTCATCTTTAAGTCAGCTCTGAGGTAGACAAGGGGAATACTGAGACTCAGATAATTGGCTCAAGGCTACACAGTGTGTAAGTGCTTAAAGCCAAGTCTCTTGACTCTAAGGATCTCCCCGCCACTGATTTGATAGAGTCTCTAGCCCTGGGTTGGGGGTGGTTCCTCTGCTCACAAGTGTCCTCTCAAGTATGGGGTTGGGTAGTAACTATGGAGACAAGCTAAAAATGAATGGCTGTGTTTGTCCTTTATACCAAACAGTTACTCATTCTCTTCTGTGAGCCAAACTTTGCTCTAGGCAGTGGTAGAAGAGGCCGGCTTGGAAAGGACAGGACAGGACAGGCAGGGGAGAAGCTTGGCCATGGGTAGGTATAACTAAGCTTCAAAAAGATATCAGGGCAACCAAGTCTGTGAGGGCAAGTAAGGGTATATTCTTGTTCTATTGTGTATAACAAGTCACAACCTGATTGATCCTTGGCATTATAAGGCTGAGACTTACACTTGAGGGTGGAACATTTAGGAGTTTATCTGAAGAGTGCCCCAGACCAATGAGTCAGGAGCTCAGAGCACACTTTTAGCTAATTATACCATAGACAGATTCACAAGGAATTATAAATGTGGGGATGGGAGAAGGGGATCTAAGGTGAAACCTCCAGCTTGTGGTATAGGCGACTGAGACACGAGAGGAGAACTGTATTCTGAGATGGGAAGTACTGAAGATGGCTATAGGAGTGAGTAGGATGTGGTTAGGTGAAGATGAATAGCAGCCAATGGGGATATATTCATCTGGAGCTTAAGAAAACTGAGCTCTGTCCATGAGGACTCCCCCAACTTCACCTGGACATTAAGGTAGGGGCCTCCTTAGCACTGATGAAATCAGTTTTTTAACTCTCTCCATCTTCATGCTGTCCCCTTAAGATGCTTCATTCATTTTTTAATTCATCATTTTGTTCCTTTATCTCATTTTAATCATTCATCATCCTCCTGAGATAAAGGCCTAGGGGCAAAGACAATGATGTATAGCAAAGTGTTTTTGAAAAGCTCAAAATACGCTTTTAGACGCCTGTAATGAAACCAATCACTATCTGTTGATGGTGTTATGCATGGTATTATTGTGAGCTGTTACATACAGACAAGAAGGCTGGCCTGTTTATTTTTAGCATGAGCACCCATTGAGATTGTGGGTCATGTACTCTTGTTCTTTGTCCTCTCATAGGGAGTACCATTTCTGACCATGATGCTCACAGTGCAGTCTACATTATGGGTAGCCTTCTTATCTAGAGCATTGGGTGTTTTCCTCTAGCATATTTCACACAGCAGGCATCTAGGCAGGGATGGGAGGTTAGGGATGCTGGACAATAGATAGCTCACTTTAAACCTTGACTCTAAAGGGAAGGCTACACTATCCTCACAGACCATTTCCCCGGTGAAGCAACTGAGCTATTACTATTTTCTCTACGTACTCAGTGATAACTTAATTGCCACACAATTCATCTTGGGGGTCACACCCTTTAGGCTCCAAGTACAGGCAGTTAGCCATTGTGGGGCATATCTGTAACTCCAGCATGCTGGAGATTGTGGAAAGGAAGTTGTGAGTTGAAGGCCAGCCTGAGCTACGTAGCAATATCTTATATCGAAAAAATAAAAAGTATGACTAGGAGGCAGACTCTTGCATGAATCATTTGGAGTTTTTAAAGAACCCTGAAGACAATGGCACTGAGAAATGTTACCCAGGTCATTAATTGGGAAAAACAAGAGGTACCATATGGACTCAACCTGGCTTGGCAGCTCTTCTGTAGGTATCAGTTTTAACAGCCTCACCGCCAGCATGCTGGTTTCCTGAAAGAATCATCTAGCACCACACAGAAAAGACTCCACCACATGTCACTCAAGATCCACTTCCCCACAACAGCCACATGTAGGCCTTGGTTTTGCTGTCTGCCAGCATTTCTCATTATCTCAAAATCAGGGTGTTGGGACCTAGAGTTGTGTCTCTTCTCCTCTTGAAATCTCTCCCCTTCCTTCTCAAATCCCAGCTGAAGCCAGACCCCAAGCAACTCTCTTCACACTCCTGTTATAGGTTCACCAATCCGTTCAGTAAGCTGAATGATTGTCCCGCCCTAACGTGATTGCTGGTTCCTGTAAATCAAAGACCCACTTGCCTGAGAGCCCACTTCACTGTAGTCCAGCAAAGTTCCAATTCCCCAAGTGGAAACTCACTCCACCCACGTGGTTGGAATTGCCTGCTCTGCAGCTGATTTGAAGGGCTCTCTTTCTGTTCCCTTCACCTGAGGGCTGATTGCACGCTATATTTTATTTACATATTTATGGGTTTCTACTTGAAATGATATGTGTCTAGTTCTCTCTTTTCTCCAGAGGGATAAAATGGAGGAATTCAAATTGCTGAGCTCAATGAAGTGAGAGTCATCATTAGAATTTAGTGAAAAGGATATGGGCCTTAGAGCCAAAGAGAATCTGGTTTGTATTTCAAGCGGGACATTTGCTAGCTGGATGACCAGGGATGTATTACCTCACCTCTCCATGCCTCCACTTCCTTTCTTCCATTAAAAGAAGATTATATCACATCACCCCACACCCAGAGCTTCAGTAAGGCCTGTGCCTAGCAGAGACACTAATAGAGCCTTTGATAAACATAAATTAGAATGGAATCTCAGACCTGGAAAGAGGGTTTTTAAACGTGGACTAATTTTGTTCCTTGAGCATGATAGATCCTATCATAAGAGCATTTCTGTAGTACTGTGCTTAACATAGAGAATTTGATGTCTTTGGGAAGATGGGATGCTTGTAGCTGTGCAGTTATCTGTGGTCCTCTTTGAGTAGCTATGATGGTACCTGATGGTGGGGATAGAGTGCAGAGGATGGGAATTGGTCTTACTCTGGGTTCTGTCCAGAGGCCCAGGCAAGGTAGACACACATGCCATTTAGATCCCTTTCTTTTCTAGAAGGTCAAGGAACATAAGAACAAGGCCTTGCCAGTTCAGAAAGAAAGGGTCAGGGAGAGTCCTGAAACCCTAAAGATAGCATCTTCAGGGGTCTCTTTTCTCAAAGAGGACACTAGGGTCAGTGTAGAAAGGTCTTTCATTCTAGAGAACAATTCTGCATCAGAGCAGAGTGAGAAAGGCAAAAAAATACTTAAGTGTCTTCAAAAATAGGACAAGTTCATTTCACTATGCCCTGGGACCTTTTCTTTTTTCTTTTCTTTTCTTTTTTTCATTGCTATAAGCTTTGCTGAACCATCTGTAATGTGATGGTGTGTATTTGTCAGGGAGCAGATGTGGCATAATTTGGCTCAGGGCATTGAACCACCTTCTGAGTGAATGTTATAATGAATACATTCTCTTCCTCACTGTGGTCCTGCTCTATAGTCAGGTGAAATCATCCATAAATCTTAAGGGAACATGGCAAGGTTAGCCAATGAAAAAAATCAAATCCTCATCCCATCCAAAATGAAATAATAGAATCAACAGACTTTAAAGATCAGTGACAAAAACTTCAGACATGCCACAGCATGCTCAAAGGGACATTGCTGCTGATACAATGCAAACTCAGACTGGAGACAACTGCATAACATATATTATGACCACCGTTTCCTCAGAAAGAGGAAAGGATTGGTTATGTCATCTCTTTGTTTTGTCTAGTGTTCCTATACTGCCCTCTTCGCTTGTGGTATAACCATGCCCTGCTATTTCATCATTTCTAGAGCCTCCATGAGAACCAAAGGTGTCTTCTCTGGGGTCCAAGAGGTCTATCTTCTCTTCTTGCAGACTCCTCTCCTCTTCTATCACATGTTGCCTTGGAGCCTTCCTTCCTTGGTTTATGAAAGAGGTGGCTGTAAGGTTAAAGCCCTTTCTCTTAAAACCCACACTTCATAATCTCAGATACTTTCTTCCCCCTACTCCCTCTTCATATTGTATAAAGAGAGTATGGTGTTGGGAGGGTGTGGTGAGGGTCCAACTGGGTACCTCTTTGCGACTTCTGGAAAGGATGGCTGGTGGTACCTTGCTCTTCTCTGTAGAATGTCATCTTTTTAAATCTGCTCCTTAGTGGTCATAAAGCAAATTCCAGGGCAACAACAACAAGAGCATCATTCTGCATTCTCCCACACTTACATACTCCTGCCAGCCTGTCCTCTCTAGGGGCTTGGGGCTTCCTAGAAGCTGAAGCACAAGGAGAAGTTGACCAATTCTACCCCAATCTCTCTCAATCCTAAAGGTTCAGATCTGAGGAAAAACTGAGCCACACAGACACACACAGACAGACAGACACACATATGCACACAGACACAGACACAGACACACACACACACACACACACACACACAATGGTAATGAGAGCTGTGGTCCTGTGAGTATGCCTGTCCCATGGGAAGTGACACTATTAGGAGGTTTGGCCTTGTTGGAATAAGTGTGACCTTGTTGGAGGAAGTGTGTCACGATGTAAGTGGGCTTTGAAGGCTCCTAGTACTCAAGAGAGTCTTCTCCTGGCTACATATGGATCAAGATGTAAAACTCTCAGCTTCTTCTCCATCAGCATGTCTGCATGGAAGCTGCCATGCTTCCCACCATGATGACAATGGACTGAACCTCAGAAACTGTAAGCCAGCCCCAACTAAATGTTTGCCTTTATATGAGTTGCCTTGGTCATGGTGTCTCTTCACAGCAGTAAAACCTTAATTAAGACAAGAGCTAATGCTATTTATGTATCAAGATAATTCAGTAAAAACAGCCCCTATCTATATTAAAGTTGGGGTCAATTACTCCTGAAGCTCTAAAAGCTTAAGGTAATAAATACAGCAGATGGATGGTTGTTCTAAAGCAAACAGTGGCTGTCATCATGAATATCTGACACCTGTAGCTTGTATAGCATGAGGTTGGCAGTGGGTAGCTTGAAATTCTTGCCACAGCCTTCAGGGCAGGTATAATTTCTTCCAGTGGCTATGAGACAGATAACATGACCACGGTCACAATCTGCCCAAGTGGCAGAGCCAGGAATTGAGCCTTTAATATGTAGCTATGTCTTGACTTCCTTCCTGCTGTTGTAGTCAAACACCTAGCAAACCCTGCAGGAGGGGCCAGTATGAGCCCCTTGCTGCCAACTCTCTTACACCTATGTTCATTCCCCGGGGCTCAAATGGTGGAAGGTGAGAATAGCAATTGCCACAAGTTGCCCTCTGGCCTGTGGATTGTGTGAACACACAGAAAATAAATTAGAAAAATTAAAACAACAACTTTTAAAAAACAACCTAAGCAAAGGAAGGCTTGGCTTGGCTTATGGTTCAAAGACACAGTCCATCATGGAGGGGAGGTTAAGGCAGCAGGAGCCTGAAGCAACTTCTTCCATCACACTGGTAGTCACAGGTGGGGGTGGGGAAAATTGCTACTCAATCCCCTTTGATTTGCTACAGTCAAGGATTCCCATAACCGCAATGGACCTGATTAATATGGTTTTTACACATCAGTTATCAAAGAGGATATCCACATCCTCATCTCCCAAGTGATTCTAGATCCTGTCAAATTAACAACAAAACTAAGACCAGGAGCTACCAAGCTGTCTAATGTTAGCCTCAGAATTCAGTGTGGTTATCAAAGCATCATATACCATGACCAAGTGGGGCTTCTCTCAGAATATGGTGAGATATCAGAAAAACTACTGGTATGATATTTCTTTCTAGTGGTCAGAGGATAAAACCATATGATCCTCTCAGGAGAGGCTGGAAAGTAATTTGAAAGAAATTCACCCTTCATTACTGATCAGAATCCTTAGTGAGCCAGCAATGGGAAGGCGCTTTCTTATTTCAAGCGGAAAATGTTCTTATAGTCTCAAAGCCCAAGAGACTAAAGCAAACTTTGAAAAAAAAAAAAGGGAGAAAAAAACTAGTAGAAATACTAATGTATTTCGGTCTTGTAGTTGGACCAAGCAAATAAATAAAAATCAATAGTTACATGCCAGTAGTAAGTGATACAAAAATAAAATGAAATATATCATACTCCCAAACACAATTAAAATATAAATGCTTATGAATAAAGTAAGAAAGGCTCAGAATCTGTATGAAAATACATACACCTCTGAAATGTTATTGAGGACGATTAAACAAGACTGGAATAAATGGAGCCATATATCATGCCACTGGATTAGCAAATTTAGTACTGTGAAGATATCACTGTTCCCAAATTAATTTATAGGTTTAATATAATTTGCAATCAAACTCCTAATGTGATTCTTTGTGGAACTTAACAAAGCAATTTAAAAATTGATCAGAAATAATAGCCAGGGGGAGTAATCCAGACCACTTTGAAAAAATGGCAGGAGGAGGAGATTTCTCTGAGATAAAAATATTTATAATCACTATAATAATTAAAGCCCTCCATAGAATACAATCTATGGAGAGACAGTGTTTAGAGATTTATCTGATTGTGTAAGTTCTTAATAAATTGCACGTGCTTAATAAATAGTATACAATATAAATAATTTGGGAAATGGAATTTTTGGTATATAGCATGATATACTAAATAAATTGCAGATAGATTAGACACTCAAAAGTATAGATAAAGGTAATAAGTAAGAGAAAATAAAGAAGGGATGTTCTTTTATTAGGCAGGAGTCTCATTTCCTTAAATGTAAGCAGAAACACCATCAAGATTGTGCTTATAAAGTTCACTATTCAGGAAAAAATGAAGGTCAAGGGATGTCTGTGGTGGATACTGACAGTACTCACAAATCAAATGGGCTAACAGGCTACAGGAAAAGCTGCGGCAAAATGAGAACCAAGGGCAAATCCCCCTGTAGAAAGTGCTGTGGTCACTAAAATGTGATCATGTTGATAGATAAACAGCTGAATGGCACAAACAGATCCATGCAATGAAAATGTCAAAGGGGCAAGGCTTGGCGATGAGTTAGTAGGTGAAGTGTCACTTTGCAAGAATGAGGGGTAGATTCCCAGAACCCACGTAAAGTCCTAGAGTACTGATGATGCCCATCTTTAACACCAGCACTGTGTAAGGTGGAGAAAGGCGCACTCCTAGAGCTCATTAGCCAGCCAGCTTAGCTGAATCAGTTACCGTCAAGTTCAGTGAGTCACTGTCTCAAATATTAAGGTGAAGAGCAATTGAGGAGTATGCCTCATGTCAACCACTGTCCTACATACATGCACATGCACACACATCTGCACACACACACACACACATCTATATGCACCACACACATGCACATACACAGATAAGAATGCTGAAATACCCAATAAAATGTCCAGTGTTGCAGTTAATTAAATGGTTTCTTTTACCTGTAATATTACAAGAGTCTATGTTTTGATTAATAATAACCAGCATGGTGAAGAAACAACAAAGTGAGCTCTTCTTTTTAACATTATTTTTTCTTCATTAATTAATTAGTTTATGTATTCACTTTACATCCCCATCACAGATCCCCTCCCTCCTCTCCTCTTAGTCACACCCTCACAAACCCCTTCCCTTCTAGAGCCTTCCCTTCTCCTCAGGAAAGGGGAAGTTCCCTATAGGTATCAACCCAGCCTGGCAGATCAAACAGGAGGTTCTGCAGGTAGGCTGACTGGCACTGGTGCTGAGGAGAGTTCCCTAATTTTTTTCTTAAAAAAAAAATCAGAACTCTCAGAAAGAGTTCTACATCAAGGCCATTGCTGCATTATTTATAAGGGCAAAAACTTGCAAATCATGTAACAGAAACACAATAGGAAAATACTTAAATAATGTGTGGAACATGCATACAGTACAATTTTCTGCTAGGTTGTACAAACCACATTCCCAATGATAGTATTCAAGCCATAAGATGAACAATTCAGCTTACAAAAATGCTCTTCTGGGAGACCATGGTTTGGTTCCTGGCTTCTTTATGGTGGTTCACAACTGTCTATAATTCTAGTCACAGGGGATCCAATGCTGGCCTCTTCCAGTACCAAATATGCACATGGTACACAGATACACACGTAGGCAAATCACCCTTGCATGTGAAAATAAATATGAATTTAAAAACTATATATGTAAACACTGTCCCAATGTGGAGTAATTTATCTGAGAGAATTACGAAGTATAGAAGATAGCCCCACTGTGTATCCTGCCAGAGATAACCAGACTACAGGGCTCTCCATCATACCAGCCCAGGAGTTTGAACCTATCCTTTTAACTATAGTTTCCAAAAGAAGAACAAAAAGCCACATCTATGATAAAGATTTTTATATGGTTGATTGACTGATTAGAAACATCTTTGATTATAGCATTGGAAAATTGCAGAATTAGAGCCAGTCTATGTTGGACTTCCTCTTTATAGCCACTCATTACCTATCTCACTGTCTGCATCATCCTTGTGACTCACATGAGACCCCTAGGGATGTACTAAGAGATCACTAGCTTCCACCAGCCACACTCAAATAGTGTTATCAGATAGCAACCCAGTCCTGTCTTAGAGATTTCCCCTCCTTGTTATAACCTGGCTACCTGGTCTCCCCACAGTTGAATTTAGAGAATGTCTTCATTATTTTACTTTGTCTTGTTTTGTAAGTATAATAGCTTCAAGAAGCAGCTTATATGTTAGAACACAATATTTGAGATAAACTTTATCTGTATTCTGGAGTTCTGGTCATTCATATTTGACACCAAGATAAATGATCTCTTTTTCCCTTTGAGGTAAAGGCTGTGTTTCTACATTGACAGTTTTCCCAGATCTTAGCAGGACTAACCGACCATAGATGGGGCCATTCCTCCACTCACCCAGAGCTCCATGAACACAGTGTTTCTTCTTCCTCAGTGCATGTCTTGGTGCTTGATGGAACAAGCAAGAGTTTGCTTAGCAAATGAATCCAACTATTCCTGAACCTGGAAAGTCAGCACACAGAGATTAGATTTTCATCTCCCATGTTCCCTCTCCCACATCACAACACAGATATCAAAGTTTTTTTTTTCTCAGTGCCGATTATTGAACATATGGATTTGCATGTACTAGGCACATACTCTTCCTCTGAACTAGATTTCCATCCCCCTTATGTATTAGTTATCTCTAAAGGAACAGACCCGATAGAATGAATGCATACATATTAAAAGGATATTTATAAGAGCAACTCGCAGGCTGAAGCCCAAGCAATCTAACAGTGGCTGTCTCCTGGTAGACAGGCCAAGAATACACGAGTTATTCTGTCCATGAAAGTGGATGTTTGAGCTGTCCTGATTTGGTGGTAGAGTCCCCAGAGAATTCCTACAGAGCCACTGGCCAATGGTCCCTTTGGAATCCTTAAGCTATAGGTTCTAATACCAGCAAAGGAATGCCTCAGCCACAGGAGAGATGACCTGGACAGCAGTAGTGGAGGCAAGCAGGCAAAAAGCAAAGGCTTCTTTTTATCCAGGCCCCATTATGTGAGTTCTCATCAGAGGTGTGGCCCAGGTGTAGGTGGGTCTTCTGACCTCACATGATCAATATTTGGGATGTGTCTCCCCAATTTAGGTGATCCACTCAGGGAACCTCTGAGGTATGCCCAGGTATATAGGTTTTATTTGATTCTAGATGTAGTCAGTCAAGTTGACAATTAAGATGTCATTATACCTTTTGTTGTTGTTTTGTTTTTTGGCTTTTTTTGTTTTTGTTTTTTGTTGTGTGTGTGTGTGTGTGTGTGTGTGTGTGTGTGTGTGTGTTTGAGACAGTATCTCACTACAAATTAACTCTATAACCCAAACTGATTTTATACTTGGCATCCTCCTGCCTCAGCATCCCCATCCCAAGCAATGGAGAGTTCAGGCATAATATGCCTGGTCAGACTGCAGTCATGTTGTGCTTGATACAAAGCAATTGACTTGCTCCATGCTCAAGGTCCAATGTTCTGTGCATAGCTCTTGCATTGAGTTGAACAATGGGTTGGCATAGGGTGGCTAATTTTGAGATGAAAGGTCTAAGTTGGTGAAAACTCCTTAATATGTTTTCAGTATAACTGTTTACACAGGCATGCTTGCACGCATGCGCGAGCACACACACACACACACACACACACACACACACACACACTCAGATATTGAAATTATAGGTCACTATAAATGTTTTATTTTTGATTCACTAAACTGCATAAAACTTACACAATTAAAAGTACCTTCCCCTTAGGGTCAAATGTGTCTATAAAGGAATGGTTATAAACCGTAAAACACTCTGTACAAATGTGAGAGGCTTATTTCTAATTAAATTTAACAAATCAGTGGTATTGTGAGAAAGCTACAGGCTAGTTCTTCATTGCTAAGTCCCTAAGCTGCAAATGGAGCAAGAGCTGGTCCACTGAGGGCTTTGTTTTCAAGGTTCATCTGACTTTGGACCCAGATCCATTCATTTGCGTGCTGGGTGACCTAGCACAATTTGCTCGACTGCTCTAAATCACTTTACCACTTGTTCACCAAAGATACTATTGCCACATTGGAAAGTAGTAAGAGGTATTGGAAAGGGCTAAGAATAGACTTGTGAACTTACCTCCTTGAACCTGCTTGTACCCCTGCAAGGCATGAGGTAGATATGCTGTCACTGTCACTACCAAGGCCAGAGAGCTTAAGAGATTTCCTCTGAGTCACACAGCCTGAAGTCTGAGTGCAGAAGACCTTGCTTTTAGTCTCCCTGACAGTATTACTCTGACATTGAGCATCAGGGCCTGAGTTTAGTAGGAGCTTAGCACAACAACTCTCTGTGGGCTTGCAGTGCTTTAAAACCCTAGAGATAGTCACTTCTATCCACATCCCCTCACCAGTTAGCTCACTGCTGTGAGCCAAGGGACAAAGGGAAGATGAAAGATGACTACTACATCCACAAAGGAACCTACCGTCACAGGCAGGGGGACATCAGACTAGAAAGAAACCCCAGATACGTTATTCAGCATGGCACATTCTGAAATGTTAAGTCCCTATCACACACAGAAGGATGGGAGAGTTGTTCAAAGTATGAGTCTGGCTTGGTATGGAGAGCTCTTCCGTGGGTTCCATTTCGCAGGCACCAAGGGTAACCCATGTGTCATTCTGAGTGTCAGGAAGGTGAGTGTGCCAGGAGCTAGCCTGAGGAAGCATGTGCAAGAAGGTAGTGGGTCTATAAAGCCTGAGGGACAGGACACCCATCCTTTACTGTCATGTAGATGTCCCCTATGAAACACAGCAGTGGCAGCAGAGGGTGAGCCTTCCAGCCAGCTGACTAAGGTCCAAGAGCAAATACAGCCACTCTGGGCTTCTCCTTTTTACCTCTTGCCCTTGAAATAACAAATTATCAAATTGTTATAAGCTGAAAACAACTTAATTTTTTTAGTGAACTAAAATATATCCCATATTCCAATTAGATGAGTTTTTGCTTGTGAGCATCCCTTCATGTCACTGACATAAATCTCATGGCATCATGGCCTGTGTGCCATATGTGATCCCTGCCTGTCACTCAACATCAGAAAAGTAAATATTTTATAGGTTTTTGTGGAATTTGCAGCCTGTTTGAATGGCTCTTTGGTGACCCAGGAGTCTAATTACCCCAATTTGCTAAATGATTCCTATGTAGCTTCATATTTAGGCATCTCCAAAACCTTGCTTTACTGCCATCCTATAGCCTTCTGCTTGAACACTTTTCCTTAAACAAAGTTTCAAGGAAGATATTATAAGACAGAGACATCCTTATGGCTCTTGCTGTACTTCACAGATTGCTTCCAATGATATGAGCAGTTCAGTGTACGCTTGCCAGGATTGTGTACTGTCAATTTGTTTAATTTTGCCCATTTCACAGGCAGAAAACTGGGATCCCAAGTTTACTCCAATTTACCTTTATGCCTCAGAACTGAGGGCTTGATGTGTTCTACCACAAGGCAAGCATTCCAAGTAACTCTCCTGCATCTCTCCTATGCTTTTTATTTTGAGACAAGGTCTCACTAAATTGCCCAGGCTAGCTCTGAACTCACTTCTTAGCCTAAGCTGACCCTGGAGACCCTCATCCCTTTACTCTCCCCTTATCTCCAGTCTCTTTGTCTACATTCTTCTTCTTCTTCTTCTTCTTCTTCTTCTTCTTCTTCTTCTTCTTCTTCTTCTTCTTCTTCTTCTTGCTTACATGTGCCAACTGCTTCCATCTTTTTCCTTTCCCTCAGAAGTACAGGGTAGAAGAGATCACTATCTTTCGTATGTCAGCTTGTGGTCTAAGCACTTAAAACACTGCCCATCTGCTCATTTGTGTGTCAGCTTGATTATCATATGTCATTTCCATTGGATGGTGCATCTCCAAGGACAGAGCTCCCTGCTCTTTTCTGGCTGGAATTGTATGTAGACACTCAACAAATGTGTGTCAAATGCATGAATTTTGTGAAGAGGTCTGTGCATACTGTAACCAAACTTGTAAAGACAGAAAATACACAGTCAGAAATGAAAATGGGCCCATGTAATATCACTCAATGGAAATAGATGTTGCCAAGGTGGCATTTTTTTAATGGGTCTTGCCATTCACTGAACTTATTAGTGCATGTGGGTTCACTTTGGTCTTTGGTGTGTGGTGAGGTCTCTACTTTGCTTCTCAAGTATTTGACAAGTTATCCCCGTGCCAATGGGAAGAGATGGTAAGACAGTCCCATAGAAGACAGATAAGATGGAACACTGGAATGGAAGGAGCCATTATTGTAAAGCCAGAGGTTTTGCAAACACAGAACCAACACAGTAGGAGCTTGCTTTAGGAGGAGAGGACAGCCGTGTCCATGTGTGGCAGCACTGTGAGTGCAGAGCATTGGCCTTTCTAACTTTCCATTGCTCTTTCTGAACCAGATCTCATGACCTTCACAGTAAGCTGAGATTAACTCAGTGATCCCTCCTGATGTATACAGGGGTGATCCTGAGGGCAAAAAAGATTTAGTAATAGTCTTATTATTCCAACTGGAATTTCATGATGGTTATGAAACAGCCCCTTCTAGATCTACATTCTCCTTCCTCTGCCCTCCACCTACTACAGAGGTTTCTGTAGCCTCTGAATCATGGAATTAACCAGATATTGGGGCAGGGGTGGAAACCATGGGTTAAAGGAAGCAGGAATTCTGATTAATTGAAACTTCTTTTTATTTGAAGGTTAAGCAGCAGATGCATTTAAACTTGACCCTGACCATTTTATATGGGATAATATATGAACTAAAGACAATAAAACTGAGCCCAGAGGACTAGCTCTGAGAAGGAAGAAGTCAACAATATGACTCTCAAATTGCCTCTTACAGTTGGTATGCATGTTTGACGGCTCCCATACCCACTGAAAGAATTTGATCAAGGCCTTGTGTCTTAGACATTCAAAGACACTAGACACTTCATGGATATTAAAAAGCCAGTGTTCTGTCTTGAACACAGTAAATGCTATGTGTGCTAAAGATGGACCTCAGTTTCTTACTGCACATCTGGTAGATTTCAGACTAGATATATATACATCCTCAGTTAGGCATCATTATCAAGCTGTTCTGTATTGTGAGGAGTTGGGGGTTCTAAAAGAGTGAGCAATGGGACCCTTGTAATATGCCATGCAAAATACCCTAAGAATATAGCACTTGATTCTGGCCATATATTGTCAAGGACATAGGATAAGAGATTTTACTTGGAATAGTAATGGGCCCTGTGGGGCTGGGCTGTGAAGTCTGGATGGCAGCCTGGGGTGCTGACTATGATGTTTTCTTGCAAGCTAGAGAGCCTCTAGCGCTCAGAGCTGTTCAGACATCTGCTGCACAGAGCAGAAAAGCAAAGGAAGGTGTTTACATCTTCCTGGCGTGGTGGTGGTGATGAAAGAAATATGTCTCCATTTTTATCTTGGAAGACACAGAAAAAAAAAACTAAAGTAGAATTCAAAAATAGCCCATAAATTCCACCATTTGGACATACCCCTTCTGAATTTCAGCACAGTTCTTTGCATTACAGCTTTTGTTTGTCGTTGTGTTGTTTCTTGGATGCGAACACATTCATCTTCTTCCCCAAGTTTGAGCCAATAGATATATATTCTATGACTGGAATTTTTTTCTTAAGCAGTATGTGGTGTGGTGGTAGATCTTCCTTGTCAACTTGGCTGGATCTAGAATCAGTATAGAAGCACACCTCTGAATATAGTCTTCAGAAATATTTATCTGAGGAAGGAAGGCCCATCTTGAATGTGGCATCGCCATGTCATGGCTTGAGACACAGAACTACATTCAAAAGGGCAAAGTAAGCTGAGCACCAATGGTCATTACTTTTGCTTCCTGACTGATGACCTGCTGTGACCAGCTTCCTCGTGTTCCAGATGCCCTGCCTGCCCTGCTGTGATAGACTGTATGCCCTCAAATTGAAACAAGATAAGACTTGGGAGGCAGAGGTAGGTGGATTTCTGAGTTCGAGGCCAGCCTGGTCTACAGAGTGAGTTCCAGGACAGCCAGGGCTACACAGAGAAACCCTGTCTCGAAAAACCAAACAAACAAACAAACAAACAGGATAAGTCTTTCCTCCTTTCAGTTGCTTTTTGTCTGTATTTAATACTTTAGAATGTTTTACTTATATAGAAAAACATACATTTAAGAATGCTATGTGTCAAGCATGGAAATTTGGATTGAAGGATGGAATAAAACAAACATAGCTGGATTTTGGTTTTGTTGTTTTTGTTTTTGTTTTGTTTTGTTTTATGGCTCCTAAAGACCAATGGAGGTAGCAAATATTACATTTCATTCAAACATGGAAATACTACCCATTTTCATTATTTCTGGATTCCATGTTTGCACATTTATTTACCCATAAAATGTACCTGTAAACAGCAATGTCAATGTTATAGCTCCTTCTCTGTCATTGCATCCCTTGTAAGTACACACCAAACATTACAAAGTCTGACTTGTTTAATCCGTATATTCCCAACACAAACCCAGCAAGGTATCAAGCCTGCCTTCTTATTGTAGCTTAATACTGTAAAAAATATCATTTTGGTGGATCCCTGTATGTCACATTTTCTCTATTTTGGTTCTCTTCGATAGGAACTTTATTGTTTAAAATGTAGTGGTGAAGTTCCATCTTATGTCCCAGAAGGCTAGGACGTGCCTTCCAGAGACACGGGTATACTGAATGAGCTCTGTTCAGACATGAGCTAAGGTGGTATTGTCTGTGAGTTCAGTGTTAATGATCAGCAATGTCTCTTAAACATGATATCCATAAGCAGAAACACACACATAAAAGGGGACATATATCCATAAGTTGACAATAATGATGTGACTAGAGGAATATAACCCAGCATTTTCTCTAGGTACCAATTCTGTAATTCAGGGCAACTTTATTGAAAATTGCCTTGAGCATCAAGAATCAGCTATATGTCTGTGCCGTTCAGTAGAAGAGGACATTCAGGAATGGGGACATATGTTTAGGTTTTTTGGCTTCAGTTATTTAAAACTATTAGATAAGCATAATTTTAAGACAAAATAACATCATTGCTGTCATAGAGATGCAGAGATGAGCATGATTTTATTTAATTCATGAATGAGGAAACTGATGAGTTAGTCAGCAGAGAGGATAACTTGAAGACCAGAATATCTGCATATCAGGAATATTGAAATGAATATGCAAATCAAGCAAAACTGGCCTTTTTCTTTGAGGGGAAAGTTGTCCCTCTTCCAGAAAGAACCATTTGCATGTCTATAGACAAGAATTATGCTGTATTGCTCTCAGTTAGCTACAGTTTCCAGAGTTTCCACAGCTCTATAGACTCAGCATCAGATAGCAGGGAAGTAGGATTATAGACAAAGCATGTGTCCCAATAAAACTTTTTTCCCCCACAGAATTCTAATAAATGTACTTAACCTACTTAGAGTATGTGGAAGACAAAGAAGCTGACTCTAAGGAACACCAACACCATAAGGGTGGGTTGAAGAGGCAGAGCCTGAAAACAAGGACTTTCAGAAGAGGGGGACAACCAGGACACAGCCTTAGGGTCAGCTGCAAGGTTGAGGATGGAAAACTGTCAACCATCTGAGGAATCAATCACACTAAGATATGCTCAAAACACCCCTTTGGACCTGGCAGCATGGCAGTACTGACTTAGCACAGACAGCTCTTATAGGACATAGCAGGTACAAGTGGTGTGAGTGGGTAGAATGGAAGCAGAAAGAAGAGTTATTTTAAGTTCCTGGTATGCTGTCATATGGCTGTGCAATTGATTATATGGCTGTGCAATTGATTATATCCCTGGATATATGATTTCTGGATATTTAGGTCTTTTTAAATATTCAAAAATTATAATTTATATCTTGATACACACACACACAAACACATATACACACACATACCTAATTTTTCCTTGAATAAATTCCTAGCAGTAGCTGAGCCTCTGAGCCTTTCAATACTTTTTTTTTCTCTCTTTTTTTTTCCTTTTTTTTATTTTTTATTTATTTATTTTTTTTATTTTTTTATTTTTATTTTTTTATTTTTTTTTAATTAGGTATTTAGCTCATTTACATTTCCAATGCTATACCAAAAGTCCCCCATACCCACCCACCCCCACTCCCCTACCCGCCCACTCCCCCTTTTTGGCCCTGGCATTCCCCTGTACTAGGGCATATAAAGTTTGCATGTCCAATGGGCCTCTCTTTCCAGTGATGGCCGACTAGGCCATCTTTTGATACATATGCAGCTAGAGTCAAGAGCTCCCGGGTACTGGTTAGTTCATAATGTTGATCCGCCTATAGGGTTGCAGACCCCTTTAGCTCCTTGGCTACTTTCTCTAGCTCCTCCATTGGGAGCCCTGTGATCCATCCATTAGCTGACTGTGAGCATCCACTTCTGTGTTTGCTAGGCCCCGGCATAGTCTCACAAGAGACAGCTACATCTGGGTCCTTTCGATAAAATCTTGCTAGTGTATGCAATGGTGTCAGCGTTTGGATGCTGATTATGGGGTGGATCCCTGGATATGGCAGTCTCTAGATGGTCCATCCTTTCATCTCAGCTCCAAACTTTGTCTCTGTAACTCCTTCCAAGGGTGTTTTGTTCCCACTTCTAAGGAGGGGCATAGTGTCCACACTTCAGTCTTAATTTTTCTTGAGTTTCATGTGTTTAGGAAATTGTATCTTATATCTTGGGTATCCTAGGTTTTGGGCTAATATCCACTTATCAGTGAGTACATATTGTGTGAGTTCCTTCAATACTTTTTTTTTTTAATGGATCAGTTTACACCCAGCCAAACTGTGGACAACGAGTCTTTGGTTGGTTGGACACATGCATCGTCGTTATTGTGCATTCTCTCTTTGCTCCCTTGTACCTCCTAAGACAACAACTCTGCAAATAAGTAGTTTGGTGTTCAGAGCTGATAACCGATGGCTCTTATTTCTTATCACTGCTTGCAAGTCACAGCCTCTAATTTGGTTATTTGGTGCCAAATCAATTCTTTCCCTTGTTGGCATCCATTCAGGTTAAATATTGGCAGGTTGTTATCTTTCCTTTTGGCTCAGGTTAGCCAGGCTCTGACTGAGCACATGACATCTTCCTTTCTTTCTTTGTCCATTTCCTTCACAGCCTCCTATTTTTACAACAGCTTGCTTCCTCTTAGGCTATGACCACTGCTCTATATCCAAGAACAATCCTGTCTTCCATGGAGGGATAGAGGGACTTTCTACCTTTATGTCTCTAAGGTTGCTTTCTCTCTGTGTTTTCAAAATAAAGATTTTGTCTGTAGTTGATTTGCCTTGAAGACTTTCATAGAGTTGCATGCTTGTTTTCTTGTCTTGAACTTCTGTTCACAGTTGTGTGTGTAGAACTGTACTTTGCACAATTCTTATTATACAAGTCCTCCCAGGATGTCTTACCGGTTCCTGTGGCTTGAACCCATGGGTTTGCCCTCCTTTTGCCTAAAACCCTGCCTATACAACTAAGTGCTTTCCCTATCCATCATATACCTACCTCAACCGACTAATCTGATGCCCCTTTCATGGTTTCTCTCCTTTACCCACCTCCTGCCGACTTCTCTGTCTTAATTCTATTTGGTACAAAAGCGATTTGTTTCTGCCCTGTTCAGAAATCTGGGGTCATTTGGAATTTTCCTCTTTCTCTCTTTCCCTTCATGCCCATGTTGGGAAAACACTGTGCATTTCCCCTCCTCATCCTTATGTTGGTCACTTCTTCTTTGATTTTACTCTTCCACCCCCAGACAAAGCCTGTGAACCCTGTTGTCACAAGGTATTCTGTTTTTCTTTTTATCTTACATGTATTACCAACTGTCTTACCAGGTTTGAGGAACCAGGAAAGTTTCTAAGGTAGATCATTGCCATTTTTTGTTCATTTTCTAGTAAATTAGATTCTATTTCAAATTAATTTTTATTATTCTGATTTACTTTATTATATCCTAGTGGATTTTCTCAATAGGAGGGGAATTTACATAACCAATAGGTTCAAATACAAAATGATGCTATTGGATCTGCTAGATTGTCACACTGAGGTGACCCTCAGTATGACTCAATGGCACACGCACACACACACACACACACACACACACACAATGCTGAGCATATAATCCAGAGACTTACATATTTCAGGGAAACACTCTACCACTGAAACTATGTCTTCAGCCTAAGAAGTTTAATTTAAATGCATAGCACAACAGCACAAGAAGAGATGTCTCTCCACTTATTTCCTTAGTACCTGTCATCATGATACTCTGTCCTGGTGTGGTGGCTTGTGGGACTTTCGGTGCAAAGCGTGACCTAGATTCATGCTCTTGCAGCATATCAGTGGTATAGCCATAGGCAAGTTTACTGGACTTTGTAGGACCTCTTCTGTTGGCTTGGAGTGACAGTCTGCCTCTTATGAGGCTGTCTGCACATAAGCAGCTTCGTGAAGAGTGGCTTAGACACTTGGAACATGACCCATGACCTAAGAAGATGGTGAGTCTGGAGAGCTGTTTTTGATGAGCTGTTCTGAACCTCGTGGCACCTGTAACGAGCTACTCTCTGGATCAACCCATAGCTAATGCCAAAGAAACCCTTTGGAAGAATACCTTCAAGCTTGTAGTGCGCCTACTCCAAGAGGGAGCAGCCTGACATATCTGGGACAGGATTTTCTCAACTGTATTCAGGGTCACTGTGTTGGATGTCCTCCCTCAGTCCCTTCTCTGCCTGCTTGTCTGTTTTGGGAGGTGTATGTTTTCACTGCCATTCATCTTCCTGTGCAAGGAAGGAGCCTTCCCTCCCCTCTCCTGGACCGCTTCATCTGCCTTCCCTTCCTATTGCTTATTGGGAACCTGCTTCTCTCTATTCCAAGTGCTACCACCCTCCCTAGGACATTCAGTGTAATCATGCCAACACATGTATTGCGCCATATATCCCCACTTTACATAAATGCAGTTCTCCCCCACTTTTGTCTTTACTGCCATTCAAAGGCCTTCATGAGATTTTCCAACTTTCCCTAGGCCATCCAGCCCCCTTTCTCATTCAGCTCCATGGCCAGGTGCTTTCTGTGCTCACAGAAATGTTTTAGAGCCTGAAGGGACAAGATATGAACTCAAACATGTATTGAAACGCTGTATTATCAAAGTAACAAGCATTTAATTTTATCCATAATATACTGAATTTTCTTCATATAATGTGTATGTATATATGTGTAATACGTAAACTCAGTAGCACAAAGACCTTGTAGGGATGACAGTAAATTGCAGGCACCATCAATTATCACAGAATGATAGGGAAAGAAAAAGTTAAATCTCCTATAGTTTACAGGGGCAAAGGCATAGCAAGGGGTAGCTAATACAGACAGAGGCAGAGAGCAAAGACAAAGGGGTCCCAAGGTTGAACCTGATCTTCAAGGCCAGTGGAGCTTTGAAACTCTCTATCAAACCATAATAAAACACATTACATACTTCCTCCAATACTAACTATAATTTTGTCATAGTTTTGCAATGTTCATAAAAATAAATTTGCTTTTAATATCATTTGGTTGTTCATAATTTAAGCAGTTATAAGTGCCTATTGATTTTTCTAATCACTTTGGATTTTGAGAATTCTTTGTGCAAGAAAAACTAACCTATAGTTTACTGTTTAAAGAAATAAAATTTTTGAACAGTAAATATATATATGATAGTAAAAGCAAATTTATTTTTATGAACATTGCAAAATTATGACAAAATTATAGTTAGTATTGGAGGAAGAATGTAATGTGTTTTATTATGGTTTGATAGAGAGTTTCAAAACTCCACTGGCCTTAAAGATCAGGTTCAACCTTGGGACCCCTTTGTCTTTGCTCTCTGCCTCTGTCTGTATTAGCTACCCCTTGCTATGCCTTTGCCCCTGTAAACTATAGGACCATTTACCTTTTTCTTTCCCTATCATTTTAGTTCTGTGATAATTGATGGTGCCTCCAATTTACTGTCATCCCTACAAGGTCTTTGTGCTACTGAGTTTACATATTAGCACTCTAGTTAAGAGTACAGGGCTTTGACATAATGTAGATTGTTCTTATTATTAATTAGAAAATATGGGTTTGTCGAAAGTGACTGTCATTAGGAAGTAGAATGTGGGGGGATGCAGAGGTGGACTTGAGTGTTGCCCATCTCAGGTTGCCCCACCACATGTACTCCATGGGAACCAAAAGATGACCTATTCAGGAAATCTGTGCAGAGTCACGTGGCATGACACAGAGATAGGGAGAAGACAGAGACTGGGAAATAACCCTTGGCAAGTGGTCAGACCATTAATATTGACCTTACCCAGGATGTCATGGCTATCACCTTCCCCTGTGCATTCCATAGAAGGTAGGAGAGGCTATGGTAGGCAGGATCAGTTCTAACAGAGTAAATAGGGTTTCTAAGCACCATGAGACTAATTGGTGGGGAGGAACTCATTGTTCCAAGAAGAAGCCAGGGTATGATCTCCCAATGACAGAGCAACAGTGGTCTGGGGGAATCTCAAGGACAAGGACTCACAAAATCTCTAAAACATTGGTAGTCTAGTATCCAGCATAGCCTGGCAGTAAGCAAGTGCCCAGAAATGTGTTCCTGTAATAAAGGGCTGCTTGTCACAACCATGTACATAGCATTGTGCATTCAGAGCAGATAGTTCCCCTGAAAGACTTTCTGCAGCTGCCCTGATTTCTTAATGAAGGTTTAATGGGTATTTTTTTGGTCATTAGAATAGAATAGAAACAGGATATATGGCAGATCTGTTACTTACATTCTCTAAGTGTGTATTAATAGCAACCGAAGAATAGAAACATCTCTTAAATATATTGCATTTATTTATTTGTGCATGGGTGAGGGAACACATGCCATGCGAAATCAGAGGACAACTTGTAAGGTTGGTTTTCAGCCTCCAGTGTTGGGTTCTAGGAATCAAACTCAGGTCTTCAGACTTGACAGCAAGGCCTTTAGCTACTGAGCCATCTGATTGGTCCAATATCATCTCTCATTAATTTATTTCAGATGAAGAAAAAGTTCAGAGAAGAAACCCTCTTCCTGTTGGCTGCAGGGTTGATTAGGGGCAGTGCAGAGGACCTGAGCCTTTGCCTAAAGCTCCTGCTTCCCCTCCCCCCACTCTGTAAGGCCACCTCACTTGAATACCATCAGAGGTGTTCTGAAAAGAGGAGACTTTTCCTTGGTGATGAGAAACCTCCCTGGGCTTGTAGTCACACCACACAGATCTCAGATGTGGCCCTCTCTCTGTCTCATAATGATTCTTGCTACAGATTTGAGAACCTCTACCTTCTCATCTGCAAAATGGGAATTTTACCTGACAGGCTTAAAATAGGGAGATGGATAATTTCACTACAGTGTTCTAAATAGCTGTTTTAAAGTTAGAAGTTAGTATAGTATGCCCATTGTGTTTTGTTTTCTATGGTTCTGAGGTTGAACCCTGGGTCTCCACACACTAGGTGAATGCTCTACCACTAAGCCACAGTCCCCGACCCACACGTATTTTCTTATATTTCACTTTGGTAAGTGAGGAGGTTTGACCATGTTCATTAATTCTATCTGATCCAATTAAGCCTGTGTCTGTTGTCTTGTTTAATCTCTCAATTTGCAAACATTTCTCTATAAATGCTCTGTTCTATCATAAATCAAACCCAGGTTTGACAGCATCTAAATATAAAAGCCATTCTGTTGCCCGTGTGAAAAGACCCACTTGGAAACTGGGTAAAGTACTCTTTCTCCACTGTGATTTTTGGAGGGAGGGGCAATTTTTTTTGAAGATCTTCCTTAGAGAAATGGAAGTTTATATACTTCCCCAATAGCTGGAGCATCTCTGGGATTTCTCAGTTGTGTTATTTTCTTGTGGTGCGCACACAAGGCTCAATTACATCTGCTCTCTCTTCTTGTCTTTCTTTGTCACAGTGACAGAGATGAATATTTCCTGCTCTATGGTTATTTTCCTGAGAAGCTAAAAATATTGGAAGGAAATTAGTTTTTCTCTTCTGCCTTATCTTTGCATAAGTGTTCTAGGGGGAATCTCAGAGAAGCTTAGGAGATGACCTCTGCTTTATTGTCACTATAGAACCATGACATAAGCCCAAGCCACACAGAATGAAGGCCCAGGCTCTGTTGATGTTGAATCTCTCAGTAAGGATGGCCTCTCTGCCTATCTGCCTGAAAGAATCAAGTGATGGTTAGGATGAGACTACTGGTCAATTCCAATTGAGTCTCATCCCCTGATTTGACAAGGTTCACTCCCCTGTTCATGACTGATAGGGGTAACTGATACATTTTTGAAAATAGTGTGATCCCAGTGAGAAAAGAGATATGTGTGTGTATGTGTGCATGATTGTGTATGAGTATGTGTGTATGTATGTGTGTGTATGAATGTATGTGTATGAGTTTGTATGTGTGTATGAATGTGTGTGTGTGTGTGTGTGTGTGTGTGTGTGTGTGTGTGTGTGTGTGTGTGTGTGTGAATTAGTTGGGAGGGAGAAAGCACTGCTTTGCTCCTGGTGTTGGGGAGTGCTTGATGCAAATTTCTCAGTGCTTCAGTTATTGCCTTGTCATTGATAGGGTAGGGGACTGAGTACTGCTTAGGGACTCCTGGGTCTTGGTTTTGTTATTTTCTTGAAGAAGTTTAGTAATGCCTCTGCACTTCTTTCATCCTAATTTTTAAACTTTTTTGTTTGAGATTTGCATACATGTCTAAAATGAAATATGGTCATATATATTCTCCATTTGCTCCTTCCAGCTTCTCCCATAGTCCCTAACACGTCTCTTTCCTAAATTCATACCTTTTGGTAACCCATGAACTAAGTCCAATTTGTGCTACTCATATATTCTGAGTGTGGGGCTGTTTGTGGGACCATGGAAAGCCTGCCAGTAGCCACACCTTCAAAGAAGAGTGATTTTCCCCTAGTAGCCATCAACTGCCATCGCATCTCAGTAAGGAGTGGAGTCTAGAGATCGTCTGCCCATCTAGGAGAGGATTTTAGCTTGGTCTTAGTGTGGCTCTTATTCAAGTAGTCAAAGGCACTGGGAGTTTGTGCATGTGATACCTGTTGTCATAGCTGGAAGACAGCATTTCACAAAGCACTCCCTCCCTCCAGCTCTTATATTATTTTCACTTCCTCTTTCAAGATTTTCTTTAGCCTTGGCAGTATATGGCATGCAAAACATGTCCGATTTAGGACTGAGCTTCTTTTTCACAAAGCAAAACAAAACAAAGCATGCCATTCAAGAGATATCTAATTACCTAATTAACTAATATTTTCCCTCACCTTTTGTTTCTTTTCTTCTCTTTCTTCCTTTTTCTTAATTGAAAAGGGGTCTTATATATTCCAGGATGACCTAGAACTTCTAATCCTCTTGTCACCAACTACATGATACTAGGATGACCTGTTACTACCATGTGCTACTAACCTGGTAACTGTGTACATTTTCATGTGGTGCTGAGGATCCAATCCCGGGCCATGTGCATATTAGACAAACACTCCACTAACTTAGCAACATCCAGAGCTTGCCATTCTTACCTTCTTATTAAGGTTGGATCTTTATCTGGTAATGGCTAAAAGACTACATTTCCCAGGACCCCATGCAGTTGAGTACGACCATATAACTAAGTTTTTATCAATGAGATATAAGCAAATGGGAGCATTCTTTGTAAGGGGCCAACAGTTAGTTATGGCCACTTACTGCTTTCATTCACATCCTTCTGCATGACAGGTATAGACCTGAGGTAAGTAAACCTTGCCTGCATCCAGGAGCAGAAGTAAGGCACTCACTGCTTTGTGCTTCAGACCCTTGAGTGTTAAGTAGATTCTCATACTAACTCAGCTTGGTTGTCTCTAACTTCAGAGGAAATTAAGGGAGCGCTATATCTCCTTCCACTCAACAAACACTTTTTACGGTAGATAAAGCCCTTGGTTCCTCAGATAATTACAAGGAGCAAGGGCATTATTGGTTTGTCCAGTGATCATATCCGTTTGATTCTGAGGATTCTAGTGATCTTTGATAAAGATGGACTTTGATCAGGTTAAGAATATGTGTCAATGAATTCAGTTTGGAGGACATGGCGAGACCACAGCATGAGAAATTCTGTTTAGATCACTCTAGTGATGGGTGAATAACGAGGGGACAGAGTGTTCTGCATGACCCGTGTGGTAAGGTTGTAACAGTGCCCCATTCCAGAGCACACTGCTTATATAAACTTCCATGGACTTCTGCAGTGGGACTTGTAAGGAATTCCAGTTTAGGCTTGAGATGATGTGTTCTGGGCTCTCTCAGACCCAGGACAGCTCTTCATGTGGGCAGGCTCTCACTAAACTACAGAACAGGCTCTCTTTAAAGCTGTGGTTCTCAACCTGTGGGTGACAACTTCTTTGGGGGTCGAGTGATCCTTTCACAGGGGTCACCTAAGACCATCTGCATATCAGATGTTTCCATTATCATATATAACTGTAGCAAATAACAGTTACGACATAGCAATGACAATAATTTTATGTTTAGGGGTCACCACAACATGAGGCACCGTATTAAAGGGTCACAGCATTAGGAAGGTTGAGAGCCACTGCTTTAGCGGTTGTGGAAGAGACATAAGTGGAACCATAAGTTTTCTGAGACTGAATGTGAGGGCTTCTCTGCCTTACATGTTTGGTTTTCTCTGGGGACAAAGGGTGTCTTAGAAATCCAGACAAGTGACCTAGGATAAAGATAAATGACTGCAGCATCCCCTTTCTCTACTAATGACATATATTCACAGAGGACCCCAAGACTGAAATGCTGATGGAAGTGAACCATTGCGTTCTTGTAAGCTTCAGACTGCAATATGGCTGCTGGCAATGCAGCAAATTAAACAAGGTGGTCCCAGACCCAAGGCTACTGAGGAGTAGTGTAAAACTCAGGGTGAGCCATTTTCCCTGAGCATCAGAGGAAAGACATGGATGGGCCACACCCAAGCCTCTTCCTCTAAGTGTTCTGGGATACAGTGCTATGAGTGGAGCAGCAGTCATTTCTTATGTGGCTTGCCTTCTCCCTTAGTTATTACTTAAGGATTTCTTTTCATCCAAACCATTTAGATGCGATTTTCAGCATCCAGGGGGTGAAAGCAGAATCTAGATGCCAAGCTTTTCTCCTAGTTTTGAAATCTGGGAGGAGCTGGTCACTAGAACCTGGGTTTAATGAGCATCAGCCAGCCTCACAGACAGTCTTTGTTAGCAGGTTGAGGAAGACACAGCCACATCCCCATCTCCCTGACTCCTGTTTCTGCCTTTCAGAGGCACAGAGGGTGGCATGTGAAAGGACAGTGTTGACAGAGGCAAGGTCATGGGGCTGAGTGCTAAGTCCTAGGTGAAGAGCACCCTGGAGATCTGTCTTATTTTATGGCTGAGACTCTGGGGAACTCGAAAATTGAAGGGATTCATCTATTAACTGTCACAGCTGGGCTTCTGGGCAAGGCTGAACGGCTGAGAAATGGAGCCTGAAGTCTGCCGGAGGGATAGGTCAAGGGGAGCACCTGGCTGTTGGCTGGACCAGAGTGGGGAGTATGAAGGGCCATTTGTTTATCTCGCTCATTCATTCAGTGGGCATCTTTTCTGTGACGCATACTGAGATTGAGGGGTGAGAGCTATTCTCTTCTGTCTCAAATGGCTCACCATCTCATCCAAGAGAGACATGTATGAGCTATGTGTGATATGCAGGTATATAAGCAACCATCCTGGGTGGGGAGACATTAAGGCAGAGACTGAGGTAGAGAGATAAGTAGGTGTGGTTTCTTAGAAGACCTTATAAGGAGAGAAAGAAGGAGGAGGGACTAAGTCAGGGTAGGGCCCTTTCATCTGCTCTCTGAAGCTACAGATTCTAGACATGAGTTGTGCAGTTAACTCTATGACTCTGAAAGTGCTGTGTGTCTGTGTTCTCTAACAGATGAACTACCAGCAGAGAGTATCTACTGTACCCTCAAAATGTGGTCAGCATGTCCAAGTTATTAATCTATTTGTTGTATTCAGTTCTAATGTATTAAAGTTTATATATGTACCTATGGTATACGGCTGCCATGGTTAATAACACACCTGTGAAGCTTAAAGTTAGAAAGATTTTACCCTAAAGATGCCTTAGGCCTCTGAAGCAATTCTAAGCTGCTATTCAGGCGGGAAAATAACCAACCATGGACAGGACGAAAAAAAGATGTGACTGCATTCTTCCAGTAGCTGTTCCCAAAACGAATGTGAGATCTTAGTTTAGCCCATGGATCATTAAATCAAAAGACAGAGCTTTGTCCTCCACCTCTCTTCAGTAAAGGGCTAGCCTTGTATAGCCCATGACAGTCTGCCATTACTTGTGGGCCACTAGGGAAAGGTGATACTTTATGGGCAAAGTGAATTCTGCTAATTGAAAGAGATTTCCTGGAGGAAGCAGAGGGTCCTGGTGGGTTGCTTAGATTTCTTAATCAACTGCCATCAGGGGGTAAGGGGAACCAAGTAGTGTCTACCAGAATCATTAACAGTTCCTACTGTGTGCTCATCATGGGCCAGGCTAGTATTGGACGAGATTCTCCTGTATTATTTCCATCCAGTTTTTTAATCTTCAGAATAGCTCTAACACCAGCGATTCATGTCAAATTCACTGGTTTTCAACAGTTTGATTTAGTTGGCTTTGTATCAATTAGCAAGATAGGTATTCAGTCATCTTCCCCTCTCTGTTATGTGCATCCTACCTGGAACATACACATGATGCCTAGCCAGGTGGGGTTTTTCCTGCTGGAGAGCTTTTATTTGCTTTTAAAGACCCCAATGACCTTATCTTCCTTCATTCTAGATGTTTCTGTTTACTCTCTTCCCCTGTGGTGTTTTCCACTCCATGTTTTTCCTTCTTATTGGGAAATCTATGTCTCAATGACTTGTTTCAAGTTTGTGCAAAGCAAAGGTACATCTTGTTTTGGCTGTATGTGGTTTCTCTGGGAGATGACCCTATGAAACACAGAGGAAAAAGTTGAAGAGACAGGAAAGGATCAAGCATGGTGTTAACAGGCAGCCTGCCTCTGTGTTTCTTTCTATGGACAGCCTTTTAGATACACATCTCAGAAAGCAGACACATGTCCCTCTTCCCTTAGACTCTAATAGGATGAAGGTTGTTGCTCTAAGTCACTATCTTAAGACCCAAGGACAAGCATATTTTATTCTTTCAGTGAATGTCTCTTCCTCAAAGTTAAGACCAATATAGCAGGCTGCCTATGATCTCCAGGCTCTGAGCTGATGCTGACAGGTGTTATACAACCTTCATAAAATTTTACTAGTCATTCAAATCCAGAAGGTTTGTTTTCCTTCCTTCCTTCCTTCCTTCCTTCCTTCCTTCCTTCCTTCCTTCCTTCCTTCCTTCCTTCCTCCTTCCCTTCCTCCCTCCCTCCTACCCTCCCACCTGCTCTCCCTCCCTCCCTCCCTCCCTCCCTCCCTCCCTCCCTCCCTCTCTCTGTCTCTCTCTCTCTCTCTCTCTCTCTCTTTCTTTTCTTCATCTCACTTTTTCCCCCACTCTCTCCCTCCCGCCCCCTCTCTCCCTTTCCCCCCTCTCTCTCAGCTTCATGGGATTTGTTGCCAATAAGGGAAGTCATGGCTCTCACCTAGTCACTCCCCAGAGAGATTTCCTGGCTGCTCTTAAAGACAGGTCCTTTAGGGTACACTAAAGACTGCTTTGCTGAGTCTTTCTGTTTAAGGGATCATTTCTGTAGGGAAGGCAAGTTGGGAACTTGGCTCTCCCAGGAAGATAGCTTTATTTCTAGTCCATCCTCTGGCTGGTGTACTAGGTTCAACTCGATAAATTCAGCATGACAAACAGCATGATCAAGAAGTTACAGTAAGTCCCTACGATCATCCCTGCATGATCTTAAGCAATGACACTGGGAGGATTAGTGAGGCTGTACCCTTCTGCAGGTCAGTTTCTTCCTCTGTGTAATGGAGGTAATGGCAAGCCTTCAGCTGGACTGCAAAGGAGGAAATGGATATGTACGTGTTTAGGACTCTGGGAAGCGCAGGTGGATGTTAGTTATTGATTACACACTAAGTGCTGGGATTAAGGCAGTGTAAATGGATTGATGATAATTATCCCAGAGCTTTACTCTAATATGTAGGAAGCCATAACTCTTACTCATCACTGGCTAAAGAGGTTTCCTGGCTGCTCTTGGAGACAGGCCCTTTAGGGTACACTAAAAGATAGTTTTTCTGTGTATCTCTGTCAAAGAGCTTATTTCTATAGGGGAGGCAGGTTAGGAACTTAGCTCTCCCAGGAAAGTGGCTTTATTTCCAGCCCACTCTCTGGCTATTGTACCAGAACTTGAGGCCGACACACTTGTATAGGTGAGAGCCTGACCTGCTAATGGTGAATCTTTGAGACAAGAAAGAGATAATGTGAACTTGGAGGCACAGGGCACAAGTACATTAATGTCCTGGTTTTGTAGTCTGCACTGATAAGGTGAGTACTTGATTACTGGATATGGGCTTTTCATCTAAGGCACCCATTGTAGATGTCAGTACAGAGTCTGGAATGTTATGATGTGTATATTGGAAGTATGCTCTGGTTTGAGGTGAGGTATATATTCTGATTCTAGAGGCTGCAGAACCCAAAAATAAAAACTATCACAGAGTTCAAACAACATAGATTACCAGGTCTAGGAGAAACAGGGTTGTTAAACACTTTTAGCCACTTGAAGCCTCAGTCAGTAGTGGGATTTTGGAGAAGTGGTGAGAGACAGAGACAGGGCCTGAGCTGATTTCCAGCAGGACAATTGGGTAGCCCATACATCTCTTGCTTTCAGAACACTGTGTCATGAGGGGCACTCAATACTACAAGCCTTTCCATATCTATATAAGGCATCCTTTCCTGTGGATGCATCCTAATCAGAGAATGCTTTGCTAGTGAATGAGAAAGCACTACGACCTCAGAGTGGAAGGCTCAGGATAGCTTGGTTTGAGAAGCAGCTTCTTGGGGCAGACTGAGGAGTGTATAATGGGGACTCTGAGGGCAACACTCCAAGATTCAAGCCTTGACTTCCTTATTTAGTGACCATTTGACTTTGGGGGAGGACGTAAGTTATTTGTGTCTGATTTTTCCATCTCTAAAATGAAGGTAATGTCAAATTATCTCCTGGGGTTTGGGATAACAAAGAAATGATACAATCCATGTGAAATTTTGTCACAATGATAGTTCAGTAGATGGTATCAATGTGTACAAAGAGAACAGTACCTGAGAGGTTGTAAAAGTGACTGTGTACATAATAAGGCTTTATAACAAAACCCATAGAACCTTGGTGGCATATAATAGACACGTTACTTTGTATGAGTCTATGTTTTATCAAGGCAGTTGTGTTGGCCTGAACCAGACCTGGAGGATGTGCATACTGGATCAGCATGTAGATCATCTAGAGCTAGATGGCCTGGGTAGCCTCAGCTGTGATAATGATACTTTGCGCCATGAGCTCTGGAATTCTCCAGCAAGCTACTTTGGGCTTGTTCTCACAGTAGGAGCAGGGGTCCAAGACAGCAAGGAAAAGTTCATACTTCTCTTCCTATCTTTCACTTGTCTGAAGTTTTCTGTTTTTACGTTGTCCAAAACAAGTCATGTGATCATGCCCAGTGTCAAAGTGGGAGGATGGCACCTGGTTATGGAACAAAACAGCAGCGCTACAAACAAGCAACTAAACGTGGCTATAAATGTAATCGGCAGCACTCTGGTCTTTCTAATAAACTTCCCAAGGGAGGGCTAGTCTTGGCAATGCTCATTTCAATAATTCATCTCTCTCACTAGCTAATTGGGCTTTTTCTCATTGGGAGTTACTGATATTAAAGGACATAACACTATTACCATCCACTAGGCTCTTTGTTGATGCCAATTATTTAATATTTCTAGCTTGAGAGGCTGTGGAGAGTATCAGTAAGGTAATTTGCATAAATCCTTTTGTTTAACTCAGAGCAGACAAGTTATATTAACTCTATAAATGTGACATTATTTCTGTGGCTGTTCTATTGACTGATTTATTTGTTTGTTTTATCGATACTGTGTATTAAACCCAGGGCCTTCTCTGTAAAAGACAGGTAATGTACCAGTGGACTCTTCCCTCAGCCCTTACTTTTTATTTTGAGACAGTGTCTTGCTAAATTGCCCAAGCCTGATTAGAACTAATTCTGTGATCCAGCCAAGCTGGAACTTATGAATTTCCTGTCTCAGCCTCCCAAGTGGCTGCGATGACATGCCTGTGTCACCACACCCAGCTTGATTTGTGGTTTATTTCCTTTGTTTTGATCATCCTGGGGATGAGTGTATGTTATCTTACTCTCAATGTTGGCATTTCCATCCCATCTTAGCAGATGAATCTGACTTAGGATGTTAACAGCTCTCCCAGTGTCACATAGCTAGTGAGGGGGGAGACCTTTCTTAAATTAAAATCTGGAATAGTCTTTTTATGGAGTGTGATGTGAAAGAGAGAACACAGGCAACGGTAGAAAGTTTGAGCCAAACCTAAGGTCATCTCATTTTGGGTCGAAGGATTTTAGTTCTGCTGGGCAGGATCTTACAGAGTATGCAGATGCTCTTCTGAGTGGCAGACACTTTAGCCACTCAGCACACTCTTGTCTCCCAGACTGACCTTCCAGGCTTCCTGGGTAGGGGTGCTACTAGTACAGAAGGTTAGCTCACAGATCAGGATTCATTTAATTGGTAGATTTTTAAATCTTCTGGGGTAAGCTCAGCAACTCCGCCCTCTCAGCCCCACACTAGCTTTAAAGGCAGTTGTTGGTTCCATTGGAAATTAGGGTCAGTAAATGACCCTAAATTTAATACAGGTGGATCTACCCTGGAGCTAGTGTTCAATGATACCAGAGAAGACCATAAATGTCTAGTAGAAGCAGTTTTCTAGTTCCCAGTATCCAGGAGGAATACTGCCTTCAGCCCTCCCTGGATCTTGTTGAGGGAGAAACAAGAGCATTTACATTTAGGAAGTCTTCCACCATCCCTGCAGTAAAAACTCTCAGTGATGACTACTAATGTGATTTCTTCCTCGTAAGCTTTACGTCAAAAAAAAAATCTTGTACTTACATGTATGTGAATGCATCTTTATGCATGTATGCACACATGCATGCGAGTAGCCACTGAGGCCAGATTCCATCAGGCATCCTGGAGTTGGAGTTGCAGGTGTTTGTGAGCCCCCTGATGTGAGTGCTGAGAACTTAACTCTGGTCCTCTGGAGAATGCTCTGGAAGCATTCTTATTCAACAAACTATCTCTCTAGCCCTTAAATGATTTCTTGATAAGTGTTAGGTGGGAATAGAGGGACAAGAGAGAAGAAGAAAGGATTCTATCAGAAAATATTTACAATCCATCAAAATATTATATACTCTTGCTTACCCTGTTGCTTATTCATCTATGGCTCCACTGTGTTCTAAGGGTGCAGTTCTCAGCTCATGTCAAGATGCTAAAAGGGACACTGCTGGCAGTAGATTGGCAGAGTCATTTCAGAAGGGACTATAAATGTGTACCAAAGGCTTTAAAATGGTTCATAGTAATCTAATATAGGAGAAAATTACCATAAAGAATCAATCTAAACAAGGATAGAACTACATGTGGGGAAAGGTATGGGAGCAAAAATTGGAAACAGACCTAAGTGCCCGAGAATAAGATAATGGTTCAGTAAATCATGGCTAGTCTACTTAGTGGAATATTATGTGGCTATTAAAATGGTAATTATAGATGCTATTGAGCAACATGGGAAATGCTTATGATAGAATGGCAAATAAACCAACCCAGAGACACCATTGAACATACACAATGATTAAAACTATGCAAAAATGGGCTTGTGTTGTCACAAATGGTGTAGCACCAGCAACAATACATATTCTAAATTTCCAGCCAGAGGGAGGTAGAGTAAGGCTTCTATCTAGGAAGCAAAACAGGGTTGACTAATCAGGGTTGCTCAGAGCAAACGAATGGCAATCTCAATAGCAATGGAAGTCTCCTATGAGTTTTAAATTTCTTTAGCAAGTTTTATTTTGCAATGAATGCTGCAGATTTTATATTGCATAAATCTAAGTATCTTTATATTCTACAGTTCCTTCAAAGCTGTGTGTTTTAATGTATATCAGGATTCAAGCAACACATGGCCCAGCAAGCCCATTTGATGAGCTCCTTGGACCTGGTAAAAGTGGGTATGCTAGAGGACTTTGGAATGAAACTAGATTGCAGTGGGTGAAGGCAAGGAAGGCATGGGATGTTTAGACAACTGTTTCATGAGGGTCAACTGTAAAGAGGAGGTGTCATACAGGTTCATTGATACTGAAGGACATTTGGTTAAAATTTCCAACTTTACCATATTGTTTGAAATGTCATGATTGCTATATTTAGCCCAAATGCCGATGTGATGAACAATGTCAGACTAAAGAGGAACACCCAAGTTCTAGAGTGAAGTGTAAAGCAATTAATGTCTGAATAGTTCTATAGTTTTCCTTTATACAACCTAAAAAGGGAATCTTTTGATTAGTTTGTGTCTGCTTTTTTCAAGTTTAGAGTTACCAGAGTGGGAATGTAGATGTTGAGAATCAAGAAAACCAAGAGGCTGAGATAAAACAAGATAAAATCTTGTCCTGTAGATAATGACAGGATCTTGGGGAAAGTCCTCTGGTAATGGTTTGTTTGGTTTGGTTTGGTTTGGTTTGCCTTGGTTTAGTTTGGTTAGGTTTGGTTTGGTTTAGCAGAATCCCATCCTTTGTGCTTAGTGATAGTTTTCCCTTTTTTGCCCTCTGCCAGATGCTGAAGAAATTGCAGAGAGTGGATTGGAGCTGAGATCTGGGGAATGCTATGGGAGTGAACAGAGCTAATTAGGAGCTAGAACAGAAGCAGCTCCAAAGGTAGCGAGCAGCCAAGACACCGGAAGTCCAGTGCTCTGAGGAAATCAGGAAGTCCTGTGGTCCTCTGAGCAGGAAGTCCAGTGTCCAAAACTTCTAATAAAGATGACCACCACTGCTCTCTGTCCTATTATTTCTTGGCTTGTATTTTAAAAGTGCAAATGCCAGCCTCAGGTGGCTACAGAGCAACTCTAAAAGGATAAAATTATATTGTGACAAAGACAGGTTCCTTGTAGGAGAGGTCAAGTGTGAATTTGGGCATTTTTTCTGAACTGGCTCAAATTTAAAGGTTAACTTGTCCTCCTACTGGGAACATTAATAACTAAAAGCAGCAAATGGGAAGATAATTTAAATTTTTTATATTTGAGTTCTAAAAATCTACCTCAAGCCTTATAATTAAGATGCAATGACAATCTTTGTAACAAGAAATTTTTCCCCTGGCTTTTCTTTTAATATGAAGAACTTAAATGGGCTCTGCTGTTATAATTCTCCATTAATTTATAGGTTTATTTTATTCAGCATCATAGTGTCTAAGAAAACTCTTTATAACCAAAATGTAAAACTCAGATCCAACACACTTATTATAAATATTTTAAATTAAAATGATAATGTACCCAAGCATCTGAGTGAAGACACTTGGACAAAGGATGTGGATACTAACAGTGAAACGCTTTCTACGGTGTTTATTTAGTTCTGTCACTTGGCCTTCAGTATGTATTTTATTTCCTTATATCTGAACATGCACTGCTGAACATTCAGTCTCTTGAAAATACATTCTGTATAGCAGAGGTATGCTTAGTTGGAAATGAGAGGGGTAGGTACACATTAACTATTTTTTTTTCGTGGCTCATCTTCATAATCAACATAACTTTGGACCAGTCTGTGATGATGTTTCCCCTGAGATTTAACAGAAGATGGAAGACCCACCCTGTATATGTGGCCTGTACCCTCCCTTAGGCTGGGGTTCTGAACTGCATCAAAAAGAAAAAGAAAGAAAGCTGAGTGCCAGTTTTTTTTATCTCTTCTGCTTCCTAGATGCAATGTGACCAGCCACCTCACATTTCCTCTGCCTTGCCTTCGCTCTCTTCCCTGCCTTCCCTGTCATGACTTAATGTTCCTTAAAACCTCAAGCCAAAGTCAATCATTTCTTCCTTATGTGGCTTTTGCTGGGTATTTGACCACAGCAATAAGGAAAGTAACTAATATGACTTACATAGATGAAAATCCACTGGGTATTAAGTTATAAAACATGAGCTAGACTTTGTATTTTATCCATAGACTTGAGAATGAGACCGGTTGACTCATATGTGAGAGGAAAGCAAGTGTAAATGAGCACAAAAAGACATGAGTTGTGTTTGCACATGGTTGGGACTAGTCCTATAGGAAAGAGTGAATATTCCACCCTGCTAGACTGATATCCCAGAGCAGAGTTCCTACTTGTTGACCTGTGTTATGATATTATCAACTCTCCTTTCATTTGTGACCAGGTCTCAACTTTAGTCTTGGTGACATGGGCTAAGGCTGTTAAACTAAATGACAGAGTGCAATTTCTACAGATAGAATCAGTGCTATGCTGATATTTGACCCTCTCACACAAAAACCCTGATCATCAGTGTTGGCCAATCAGCATAATATCTCCAGTGTGACTGATTTCAAGGTCAGTGTAGAATAGCAGGATATAGGCTTAGAAAGAGATGTGCACAGTTAGCGCTTGGGAACAGTTACATTATACAATTCTTTATACCTAGGAGGTTTCTCATGCAGTGTACACCCTTATTTATAGATTGTTTATGTAAACCCAGGATTGGGTTTGAAACCTTCAACCCTTGTCTTATTGCTTTGCCAACCTGGAAGCTGGCTTATTTAGGTTAGAGTTCATTTATCCCAACTACTCTGCTTATTTAACAAATATTCAATGAATGCCTGTCATATATCATCTACTTTCTTGAGCATTGAATATAACAGCAAATGAAGAATGGAGTATTAGTAAATGAATATCACAAAGTGATATGAAAACTTAAGGTGGAAGATATAAAATGAACAAAGGCAGTAGTCTGTTCCTGATGCAAGGCTGATGGAAGGCACACTGATTACAAGTCATGCCATCAATGTCCACCTTAGAACCCCACAGTGCATATGTCCACCTTAAACCCCTACAGTGCTTATGTCTACCCCTACAGTGCATATATCCACCTTAAAACCCTACAGTACACATGTTCCCCTTAAAACCCTACAGTGCATATGTCCCCCTTAAAAATCCTACAGTGCATTCTTGCAGTCACATGTGAGTGTACTGCTCTGTTTGCCAGAAGTTTGCTTCTCCCTAAGGGATTTTTGTCTAGTATATACACATCCACTATGATAATCGTCTTCAGGCTGACTTTTTCCACCTGCTAGGAGGTAGTAAAAAGAACAATTCACACCACAGCATTAAGATTTTACAAGCTGCATGTGACTGATATGAATTGTTCATTGGCACTTACTTTTAACTATTAAATATTCTTAATTCTCCACCCATGTGAGACTTTTGATCGCCCTTGGAATTATAAAGGAATACGAGGGCTTGGGTACCCTCTATATGATCACAATATGCAGTTGTTCTTTTGATGTTTGAATGGTCTAAGAATATGTAAAAATAACCAAGCACAGGGTCAATGTAACCTCATATTACTGAAATCATCAGTCAGCTTTACTAATTTCATAAGTACCAATTTTAAGGGACATATTCAGTATTAAGTCAAGGACATTCCTTAAAAGACCATGGCAGAGACCTCACTGCTAGCTAATAGTTATTTCTTGCCAGTCATGTATAAAACGGCATTGTATGCAGATGCATACATGCTGGCATGGACATTGGGCTTACAGAAAACAGGGCGTTGAGGGTTAACTAACAATAGAAAATAGCATCCAGTGGGTGCTTGCAGCTCCAAGTGGGTC
The DNA here is from genome assembly GCF_000001635.26 of Mus musculus. NCBI lineage: Eukaryota > Metazoa > Chordata > Mammalia > Rodentia > Muridae > Mus > Mus musculus. The sequence goes on along the minus strand of NC_000068.7, from coordinate 162,095,717 downwards.
TCCTTCTGGGAGCTGGGTTTCTATCTCACCATTCTCATTATCTATATAATGGAATCTTACCTAGGTTTATACATATCTAAAAACCAAAATAAAAACCCAAGGCTTCCAGGAAGAGATGTTATGAACTCTATATGTACTTCTGGAATCTTAGCACATCCAAAACGAAGAATTATGACTGTGTTTGTTCAACAATAGTCATCTATGCACATTTCTAAACATATCTGTTATTCTCATTACAAGCAATTCCAGCAACAAAAGAAATAACAATTTTTCAGGGATTATAAGTTCATATAATTGCACATCAGAGGAAAATATGGATATTAAAGCCTCGTAAATGTTGAAATGCAGCACATTGTTGCCTATTATTTTTTCAATTTCTTGCTCATGAATTTCAGCTTGAAGTACATCCATACCCCCACCCCCACCCCCACCACCATTTTGCCCTCTTGTTTATAGATTTCAGGAATAAAATTTACCATGACATGGAACTTAAGTATTTCTTGCTATTGAAATTCTCTACACTATAAACTGTTTATTGCAATATTTGCTTCCATAGCTTCCATGACTCCTCTAGAGGCATGTGCGTCCGTCGGGTTTTAGCTCAGGCTTCTAAGCCTGTCTTTCTAAAGTTTGTCATCCTAGGCCCAGGGCTTTGAGTGACTTTTGTCCTTGAGCTCTGTCATCTTTGTGCTCTCAAGGTCTTTGTGATAAAGGAAGAAAGAAATAGGTAGGACCCACTGGCTCTTCATTACCCGAACCTAACAATAAGAAGTACATTTGTGCTTCTAGCCCATTGGCCTCAGCTTTTTAGACAAGTTGGGCTTCCTGCTTCAGTTTTGTTTGTATCTCATCTCAAGACTGAATTGGGAATCATCAGGGAACTCACAAAACTACGTTCATTCTCCCTACCCTCAATTATAACAAAATGTCATACTGGAGAGTAAGCAGAGCCTGCCATTTCCTGTCTGTGTGATACAGAGTTTTCAAATTATGTGGCTACTCTCCGAGTGAAGTTGTGTGTCCTCCCAAAGATTGTTTGCTATTTTTAGTCTGGAAGATGCCTAGCTGCATTTGATCTAACTCTGGGACATAAAATACATTTAGAGTTTCAATATTTGGGTTTGTCTGCTACTCTTTGCTGGTTTCAGTCTAAGAGAGCAAGTGCATAGGGTTTTCTAGTGACTCGATTTCAGGTGGCTTCTGCAGTGATCAAGATGGAAGACTTTTCAAAGACTTAGAATGTTCAAAGTCTGGTTTCTAGCCCGAGTTGTGACAGGTTGTATTTTGTTCTTCATATAAATTGCAAATGGAGATAGAGACTGCAGTCATTCTCAGAATACATTTTTCCACTTGGCAGAGTTTGGCTGAGTATTTTCTGAGTTGTCCTTTCGAAATAGATTGCCTATTACTAGACTTGATAGATACTATCATGGGGAACTAAATCCACTTTCATGACAAATCTGTGACTCCCACTGCTGGGACTCCCATAAGCAAATGACTTCCAGCACATAGTCCTGAATGCCGGTCTCATCAAGCCATCCTTGCTTTGATGATTGGCAAAAAGGACTGACGGAACTCAGGAAAGCGTTTACACCAGTGGTCACAGCTTAACATGGTAAGAGAACATAGGTTGAGATCAGCCCAGGGCTGATTTGAATGAGTTTACATGGTAGAACACAAGAAGAACCAAGCATGAGGCTTCAGTCTTTCCCTCAGTGGACTTGAACCAGTAGTGTGTGTGCTCAGCTATAACATGTGACAACGCATAGGAAGTGGCCAAGCTGGCCATCTCCTGAGCCTTGGGTTCCTGTTTTCTAATTAGGGGTACTATAGGCTTAACATGATCATTTGACTAAACCCAACTCCTTGGTTGAGGAGCTGGCAGTCCTCCCCAGGGGCCAAAATGATAGAACATAGCCCAGAGGTACAGATGGACAAAAACAGGCATTCACAGGCATTTGTTAAGCATCAATTATTGAACATGCCCCAAGATCTCAGGAATCCTAAGGGTCAGATTAGAGACCTCAAGGGTTTCTTTAAGATCTCATGCCCAAAGTAGGGCAGGGTTTCCTTTGTTGTACAGCATTTTACCCCTTAAACTTTACCGAATTGAGCCTTTTTATGCAAGAAACATGTCAGTCTCTGAGAGCTGCCTCAACCAAAGTCAGATTGCTTCTTAGGGCAGCTGGGGTCATGATCCATTGAAATACAAGGTATGAATGCTTGGTATCTTGGCCTTACCACAGGACGTTTAACTGGACCATTCTAGCTCTAGGAGGCTGACTGAAGCTGTTCTTGAGTCTCCACCACAACTGTACTCTGCCTCACTGCTGCTAACCCCTCTTTATCTCCATAGCTGTTAGTGTCAAGGCAACCATGTGATGAGTGCCGTCCTTGCTGAGCTCCGAGTCAGCTTCTCAGAGGACCTGTCAGGTGACAATATGTGAATCAGTATATTCAGTTGTTGGTCATTTTGTCTCTTCTGAATGATTTTATTTTGGTCTTGTTTGCCAGGATCATTATTGAATTGTGGACTGTTGAAAGTGAAGTTGGAGAAAAAAAAAAGTGCTTTTTCTTAAATAAACAGTCTCAATGTATTCACCACCAGGTGGTAGAAAAATTCCATCTTTTTTCTTTAAACCTATTTCCCCAACACTAGGCTTCATCTTCTTGGATTTAGACTTTTTGTTCAAGAAGGGTACAATTGTCTTTATGTTATCTCAGGTTACAAATATTAATTCCTCATGACACCATCAAAGATCTTGTAGAAAATAGGCATCTGGCTGATGGACTGGTTGCAGGCACAATTGCTTTAGTTGAGGATTCTTCTCTCTGAAATTTTTTCTTCATCTTTCTACCATGACTAAGATAAGAAGCCCCCAAGAATGAAGTCCTGTCAGTAGTCCAAGGGGACAGAAATGTCAGTCACATAGAGAGTATCTGTGCCATCAAACCCTGTGCATGGTGCTTCCCATATTTCCAACGTTACTGATCCTAACTTGTAGCTAACATTCTTAGTAGTAGCTACCTATATCCTGCTGTCAGGGCCGTTGTGAGTTATATTAGACTAATGCTTCCAGTCTCTAATAGCTCTTGTTTCTGGATACCTGCCCAGCAGATACTTTAACACCTTATTTTGTGTCCACACATTTGTATAAAAAAATTTGTGGATATATAACATAGGATTTTGAGTTAAAGTATATTAAATAAATAAAGTGTTGAAAACCAGGGGATTTTAATATTCTGTTTATACTATGAATCAAGTCACACAAGAGTTGAAAAGTAGCAATGAATTATTGCCATCTATATACCTGGGTAGAATCTGATGTGGCATAATTCTGTCCTCCTTGCCTGATGGTGAGCAAGTATGGAGCTCTTTTACCTCTCTCACCCTTAGACATAATTTTTATATTAGTATAAAAAATTGTGATTTTATTTTGGTCTGTTTGCCAGGATCATTATTGAATTATCGACTGTTGAAAGTTAAGTTGGGTGGCACAACAAATTCTGTAACAAATTAGCACAAATATTGTAGTTTAAAAAATAAGTATATTATATGATAGTTACACATTCTCTTCTAACTTTCTAGAGGTCAAAGGTCAAAAATAGGTCTCATTATATTGACTTCCAGAAGCTCTTGGGGTTTATCTATCTTTTTTCCTCTCCTAGCTACTAAGGCTTAAGTAAAGTTCTGGAGAAGAACCTTCAGATCTTTCTTGGGCACTAGTCTCTTTCAGTTATAAAGACCTTTGTAATTATTTGAACCACCAGGTAATCATGAGTCAGAACCCTTTTTCAAGATCTGTAATCATACCAGTAGAGCACATCTTATAAAGTACAGTGATATTGTTACATGTTCTGGTGGTTAGGGTGTAAATGTCTTTGGAAGATGGTGGTGTGGGATACAGCGCTTCTTCCAGTTGCCTGTCATAGTGGGATTCCTTTTTTTTTTTAATTTTTTTATTAGATATTTCCTTTATTTACATTTCAAAGGCTATCCCTTTTCCTAGTTTCCCCTCGGAAAGTCCCTTATCCTCTCCCCCTTCCCCCTGCTCCCCAACCTACCCACTCCCATTTCCTGGCCCAGGCATTCCCCTATCCTGGGGCATAGAACCTTCATAGGACCAAGAGTCTCTCCTCCCATTAATGACCGACTAGGCCATCCTCAGCTATATATGCAGCTTGTGCCAGGAATCTCTCCATGTGTTTGGTGGTTTAGTTCCAGGGCGCTCTGGGGTTACTGGTTAGTTCATATTGTTCCTCCTAGGAGGCTTCTTGATGCACTATGGAACCCATTGCCACGAACATCTGTTTTGTTTTCTTTATTTTGTTTTGTTTTTCCCAATTGTGTGACTACTTCTCAGGGATGTTTTGAGTTGTACCTGGTTCCTCTGTTCTTTGATCTTTGGCCTGTGATGGGGCCTGTTCACTACAGGTCAGCTTTGCATTCTGGTCTCGTCCTGCTCTTTAGTCAACCTTAAGTCACTGCTGGTTTCATAAGCTACTCTCTATGTTCAGGGTCTTCACTCAGAATACCAAGGGACACATGGGTTCTGCAAGTGCTAGAGGGCCACTGAGAAGAGATCCCTCACACCAGGTACCCATAGAAAATACTTTACAATAAGCAATGGTTTAAGGCATCCTGATAATGGAAGGTTGGAAGATAGATCCCATGGTGTGGACATTCTCAGTCCCATGCGGTCACATTCCCCTCTTGCTGAGGTGTGCACCAGCTCTTTTGTGGCGTCTCTCATGACACAGTTTCTTTAACTTGTCCTCTTCTTAACACACCATCACCATAGTCGACTGTTGTGTGTATTCATTGACAACTATAGTTCCATTTTCTCTATTTAGAAACAAATGTAATTACTTAAACTAAAGAAGAAAGAACTACTTTTGCAGCAAAATCAAAATGTATATCAATACTCATAACTATAATTATCTCTCAAGAAAAAAATGTCCTCACTGGCTTTTCTTAGCAATGAGGAAGACTCTTGATAGTGTATGGTGACTTATGAAGTCATATGGGCCAGTTCTTTATCTCAGACATGAGCCAAACTTACTCAACTTGCCCCAGGAGTCAGCAGATCATGAAGGCCAAACTCAAATACTTCTATAGGGCAGGAAAATACTGAAGAATACATTTTTGTGAGGCAAATGTATCTAGATTTGAATTATTATTGGATATACCACATGCCAAGTCGATAATGTAAAGTTCCATCAAGTACGTGTGTGTGTGTGTGTGTGTGTGTGTGTTTGGGAAGTCACATGGTATCTATCATAATGACAGTTAAAATTATAGAAATAAACATAAGCATAGTTAGGTCCTAGCAAAACCTTATGTCTTAGTACATGCTGTCTTTGGTCCCTGGGTCATAATCTTCTGTCTGTAACATCTTAAAACTTTTCATGGTTCTAATAATGAGTACTAAAAGTTTACTTTCAAGATATTATTGGAACTTAATTGAGATAGTATGTGTGAGTATGTGTGTATGTGTGTATGTGTGTATGTCTCTGTTGGTCTCTCTCTCTCTCTGCGTGTATGTATGTATGTATGTATGTATGTATGTATGTATGTATGTATGTATGTATGTGATACTTAGTACAATACCTGGTCCAAATAGAGGCTCTATATGTCATTTGATAGATGAATATATAGATATGTGAATGAGATAATAGAGCTAGGCAGGGAGAAAGAATGAAAAAGGTGGGAATAATCATCTCAAAAATGTATTGGATGACAAATTTTCAATTTCTAGAACATCTAGAGATGTTCCTAACTAAGAGATAGGGGAATGAGCAGAGTGAGTTATTCAAGTGACTTAAGATTTGTCTCATGAACAGAGCAATGACGCTGCACTTTCTCCTTTGCTTCCTCATAACTGGCCTCCAGGAATTGAGGAAAATCGTTTGCATTCCAGAGTGGCCTCAGCATTACCAGTGTCTTGCCCCTGCCACACCCACACTCCCTTCCTCTATTGCTCCAGCTGTCCTGCTGACACCCATATAGATGATTTCTACAAATGGTTGACCTGACTTCTGCATGAAGGAACTTCATCTGGGACAGTGCTCTCATGTCCGAGCAAAGACAGACTTCACAACGTATGAAAGTATCCCCACTGCTTATTAAGCATTCTTGGGAAAGAAAAACAAAGAGGTTCACAATAGTGTTTTTACCTTTATTTTTCATATTTAAAATAGACTATAGCAGCTTATTAGTGAAATCTTTAACTACATTTTTGAAAAGAAAAAACAGGATATGTGCAAATAAAGTTTTCCTAAAACACTGAAAAGTAGACTTATAAAATTATTTAGTTAAAGAATACATATATATATATACACACATACATACATACATATATCTTTATCCAAATATGGGTATAAAAATCTTTTACCTACCCTACTGCCTAATTATTGGCTCAGATATATGTGGCTTATTCAAACTACCACATGAATGCTACTTTTCATGATAAACATATGATTAAACAGTGTGATAAAATATATCCAAAGCTTTTTAAGAATTTGAACAAGAATAAAAGTGAAATTGTATAGAAAATTGAAGCTTACTCTTCTAGAATCTCATTGGTGTGCTTGGTCACCCAGGGGCCAGCTTGAATAGTGTGTTCACCATTTAGGATGAATTAGGTGAAAATATGCAGAGGTTTTGATTATTTCCTGTAAGAAATGAGATTGGCTCTGTGTGGGGATGCTTCCCAATCATATGTAAGTGTTATTTACGTGAATATGTATGTGTGGTACCAGCCGATGAATCCTCATTACAGCTTATTTTCTGTAGGCAGAGAGGTGAGACTTTAGTCAAGATTTCTTTTCACCTTTGTTGCTAGACTGAGGATTGAGGAGGTGACAGACAGCTCTGAGTTAAGTCAAACCACCATGTTGAATGTGTATCTAATGTCATGGGCTATGTCAGAAAACCAAGTATTTGCCCCGATGCACACAAATAGAAAAATTCTACCAATTTTAATTAGTTTTCTCATCACCATGACAATGTACCTAATACCTCTTGAAGGAAAAATATTTATTTTGACTAATGGTTTAAGGGGGTTTAAACCCTTGTTTGCTTTGCTCCATGTGATTGGACAGAACACTCTAGTGATGGGACTGTATAAAAGGAGGATACCTGCCTCCTGGCAGACAGGAAGCAGAACAAGGGAAGGGCTAGGAATCAGGCATAACCTTCAAGTTCATGTCCTTGGTACCTGCTTCCTCCAGTGAGGGTGAATCTCCTAACATTCCCAGAATGTCTCAAAAATATGTCACCAGCCATTACCAAACATTTGACTATAAGCCTGCTCAGGGACATTTCCTATTCAAACCATAGCCCCACTTAACTCTCTGACTGCTCCCACAACTCTCATTCTCTCCATAATAAAGAGCATCCTGCATACAGGCTCCTCTATGAGTGTGCAGTGAACCCTGTGGTTTCTCACTTTAATCTCACAGGATCTTGGGAATGAAAGGTCCAGGCTATGACTAAGAAACTTATAATGATTAGCCTCAGAGCTGGAGAGTGACAAGAACAATGGAGACAGAATATCTTTAATGTATTCAGTTAAGTCTTTTCTAAGGCTCTGGAGCAGTGAGGTAAACTGGGCTTCATAGTTAGGATTTTCAGCTGGTCAATCCAAGTATGCTGGCATAATCCCCGATGTCTTAAATCTTGATACACTTTAAAGGACCTCCTAGTTTGTCATTATCTATGGGACTACTTTGTCAGCATTCAGTGTGTGTGTGTGTGTATGTGTGTGTGTGTGTATGTGTGTGTGTGTGTGTGTATATGTGTGTATGTGTGTGTATGTGTGTATGTGTATGTGTGTGTATATGTGTGTATGTGTGTGTGTATGTGTGTGTGTATATGTGTGTATGTGTGTGTGTGTATGTGTGTGTATATGTGTGTATGTGTGTGTGTGTTTATGTGTGTGTATGTGTGTATATGTGTGTGTATGTGTGTGTGTGTGTGTTATATTGTGTGAGTCTGTGTGTAGGTGTGCCGCCAAGTTTCATATCAACTTGACACAAGCCGCATCATCTGAGAGGAAGGACTGCCAATTGAGAAAATGTCTCCATAAGCCACCAGGAAGGTCCCAGTTGAATCAGAGCCTTTACTGTGGCTCCCCTAGGGAGCCCGTGGCCAGCAGGTATGGATCTCTATAAGCCATTCTAGGCTAGTCTTGATTCTTCACTCTTCATTACATTTGTCTTGTTTCTCTCGTGTTCTCTCTGTAGACTGCCTCCACCACTTGGCAGAATGAGGCGGGTCACTGAATACCAAATGGGTGATGTTCTCTCCCTAATGATTGTTAATCAAGTCTGACTTGAAGCTGTCGTATTTCATAGCATCCCAGCCCTCAAATCTCAGTTTGTTAACATGCTCTGCATTTCTCCCTTGCCTGCTGTTTTTCATAACACTCAGAGCTAAGTTGGACCAAGGAAATGAATACTCCGAACACCAGTCTCATGTCAACTTAGGGCATCCTGCAACCTTGTGAGTGTTGGCTCAATTCTCCCAACATGCTGCTTGCATCTGTCTTTTACCTGATATGTATTTAAAAAAATAAAACAAAGCCAAAAAAACCCAGCATTTTCAGCTGTCTGGGCAACACAGTAAATGCAATAGGCTACTTGCAATATTAATAACCAATGTGGTTTTAACCTTATGCTCCCGATAAAGGAATTCTCTGCCGTTTAAAGCTCTGAGATGAATAATAGCTGAGTGTTTCTATTGTCCTCTTAAAATGGAGCTCACTATATGTTGAATCACAACAGCACGACTTTTTATAGGTTGTGAATAGCATAAAGGCCCATCATCTCCTTGCAGGCTGCGCCAAGTGAATGGATAATGGCAAACCAATTATTATAAATAATGCCTTGTTTCCTTCTGGCCCCTGTGCAGATTTCAAAGAATGGGACTCTATTAAAGGCTGGGAGATTAAATTAAGTGAGACACTGTTAGAACCAGCACCTAGCACAGTGCCTGGCATGCTGGTTGAACCGTGATCTCAGTCCAGCAGCGTCTCTGTTGTTCTGGGTAGGTGATTTTGTTTTGTGGTTGTTCACTCTGACATGAGTCTAGTCCTGAGTGAAGCCTGGCAGGGCATGATCCCAGGATGCTTTGCAGTACTCCCAGAATGCTGTTGGATTGGGCTGGTTGCAGTAGAACAAGAGGAGGCAAGCAGACCGAAACATTCTAGCAGAGGCAGTAGGGCTAAGCTTAGTGACTACAAGGGAAAGGTTGGCTCTAGAATCTGGGAAGATCAGGGGATCCTGCTGAAATGTTGGTGGGGAGCATTCCAAAGTTAGGGTTCCAGAAACACACCTATGAATTGAACATCCTGGAGGATGGCTGGGTGGTGAACTAAGGTGTTCTTCAAACTCTTATGGTTGTAGGACCCTTGGGAAATAAGGCCATGTCTCCCACGCCTCATATCCTGATAGTACAGCACTGAGTCCTATCACTACCACATCACATCCTGTTCCACAGAGTTTAACTCTTTTCTTGTGAGCATTATTGAGGTAAGGGTGGTGGGTTAAGTGTGTTCTAATTTCCAAGCTTGGGATTGATTTTACTAATAACTATATGAGGTATTTTCCAGTATACAAAATTGTTCTCTTCCCATGATAAACCTATATTTTAAAGCCATTAACTTTCGTTTCTAACCTTTTATTATTTTCTATTTTGACTTCTATTGTTCTATGTTGCTCACTACTTAACACCTTGCTATTCACAATTCTAATTCTATCCAGTGACAGGGCCAAAGACCAAGGTGAGTGGACAGCGGGAAGTATAATTTAATATAGATACATCTCTAATAGTTGCAAGCTGAGATGGTAATTTTAAAGCCAGCATCACACAATTCAATGGCATGCCCATGACAGGGTGATCCTTGACATGAATTAAATTTGAATCTTCTCCATTCTCAGAAAATATATTCTTCTTTTCCCAAAGCCCTGCACATGGAGGGTATCTATTGAAAATTGTAGATATCAAAGACTTGAGCAAAATTTTATTTGTGAATATTTATACAAGAACTATCAAGTCCTTCAGCTAGTAGCCTCCTCTCCCTCCTGATTCCCTTTACCCTTTCAAATGCATCTTTGGTTCTCCTGAATCTCCATCAATGCTTCACTTAGTTGCTTGCAACTATCTTTATATGTGGGCCAGTCCAGAGGAATGTGATAGTTGGGTGAAGTTACCATGCAAGAGAAAAAGAGGTAGGTAGAGAGACTTGTGACTCACCAGAATCTATATAGTGCTCTAACTCCTGGGGGAGATGATACTGGGGAAGGAGGAAGAAAGAGCAAGCCATCCTAGGGATGTAAGCATTAAGCACATGGCTCGTGTTGGGTCAGGAGATGCCGTGCAAGCAATCCAAAGCATAACTGCAGAGTTGTGTTTAAGGATTCAGTCATTGGAACCTCATGTTTGCTGGTATCCCTTAAAGAGAAGGAGTAAAAGAAATTACCAGTTCAGCAGCAACAGTGCCCATGACCACCATTTTGCAACATCTAGAGGAGAGCTGATATGGAATAGGCTAAGGACAAGAAAGTGTATATAAATATCTTCGTTTTACTCTTTGGCCTAAATTGGCTATGAAGTAGAGTGGAGGGTTTGGAGAGATACAGAGATACAAGGTCTGGTTCTTCAGGGCAGGAACAGGACAGAGTTGTCTAAATCCCCATGGGAAGAAGCCTATGCAGAGCAAGTGGTGAAAGCCGGAAGTAGGAGGAGTAATGGATGTGGGTGAGGATCAAGATAAGGCTGGAGGTTAAGGGTCCAGAACCCAGGGAAATAACAGCCCCCTGTTTACTCGTAGAGCAGAAGGAAATGGATGTGAATGGCGGTTCAGACTTTCCAGGGGGCAGTCAGAATAATTCCTCTGGGGTCTGTTAAGAAGGATGTAGGGTCATCTCTTATTGGGGGTGGGGGGGGGAATTCAGGAAAATGACAAAGGTCTGAAAAGGCAGGTCTGGAGATCAGGAGAGAGAATGCAGCCAAAGCATGGGGAAGGTCTAACTCTTTCGACCTTGGTGCCCTTTGCTGTCACTCTGAGCTGTCTTTTCTAGCAGGACTCAATGGCCTAGTTGGCATAGATTCAAAGGGAGTGACTGCCTGGGCTCAGGGAAGACATTACAACTTAAATTGCCCCCTTCATCTGTAGAGTTCTAATTCTTAGATCACAGAAGTGACCTTATTTGTAACTAGGGTCATTGTGGATGTAATTACGTTGAGATGAACACACCAGATTGAAGTCTAATCCAATGCTACTAGTGTCTTTATGGAAAAGAGCAATTTAGATTTACAGACATATACGCTGGGAAATGCCAGGGGAAGATATATACGGACATTGGGGTGATGCTGCCTTAAGCTAAGAGATGATGAAGGAGAGTGGTGTCCAAGCCATCAGAGGAGGCAAAGAAAGAGGGAAGGGGAGTCAAACCTGCTGATACCTTGACATCAGTCCTCTGGCCTCACAAACTGTGAGCCTATTACAGTTTCAGGGGGTTAAGCCTCCCAGTTTATGGAACTTGATTAAGGAAGCTCTGGGATTCTGATAGAGAGGGGTTGGGACATTTGATTTGGTTTTTCCTCTTTTCCTTCCCAAAGGACGGACTGACAAAAACATTTTGAGGATACAGTATTCTTGAGGAGAGAGCCCCAAGAATACAAGGCAGGTAAAGAAAGAGAGACAAAAGACTACAGGGAAGGGAGAAGATGGGATGCATGCGGTATGGGAATGTTCTTCAGCTCCCACAGTGCTAAGTGTAATTAGACCACAGGATCACAGCTTCTTGGAGAAAGTCTCTACCCTACCCACCCATGATTTCTGCAGCAAAGGTTAATCCTAGCCTCCGGGTCCTTGCTACAATGATCAGGATGTTACACCCCAGATTATAACTGCAGCTTAGATCAGAGCCAAGGTATTTGCAAATTGTTGGTTCATTGTAGGCCCTGGCTTTCATTTACATATGATAACCACAGACCTTAGATATCCTCAGAGGGACTTTCAAATGATCTGAGACCTGTGTCTCTTCAAAGGCCTGTATAACTAGGATGGATTTAATGGGCTATTCACCCCCATGATTCAGCATTTCCTACGTTCCAGCACTTGGAGAATTTGCTCATTAGCTTCGAGAGGCAGCTTTTTAATGGAATAAAATAAGAGGAAAAGCGGGTTGTGGTTTCAAAAGTTACTGTGATTAAAATCATATGGACAGCTGCTGTTCAGTGTAGTGTCGCCCAGTGTGAATGAAAAAGTACTCTGTCTGACAGCCACTGGGCTGTAAATTCTGTTTACTGTATAGATCTTTCTGTGCCTTTAAAGTTTCCAAAGCAGTGTGTGAATAGATAGCATTGGTAGGAAATCGATTTCTTTAAAATAATCCTAATATAAAGAGTAACTGTCTTCATTGAAGAAAATTTGGAAAATACATTTAAGCAAATATCTTTTTAAAAGCAGATAATCTCTTGAGTTTTAACATTTAGGGTGTGTATCCATCTGGTGCCTTCTTGTCTGCTCATACATATATATGCATACATTTACTAATTTGGAATCATACTGTAAATACAGTTTTCAAACTTGCTTTAGTTAACGCATCCTAACCACAATCCTATGCTAGCTATGGAGATACTCTTTCTGCCATGTGGTTATCATGATTTATTTAATTGATCTCCTTCCTCTGGAAATTTAGATTGAATTTTAGGTTTTTGCTATTAAAAAGGATTCAATGTACATTTTTCAATATGTAATTTTAAAGAAAAGAAAAGAAATGAAAAAAGCCTGAGGCTTCTAGGTTTACTTTCTGATGTAGGGAAGGACAGCCAGGGAATGGCATTGGCACCTAGGTGTAGAGGGCTGTCAGTTGCTCCACTATCCCTAAAGGGAGGCCTCTTTTGTGCACTAAATGTAAGGTCCTTGGAGGCGGTCATTGCCTGATCTTTAGTTGGTCAACTTTAGCAGGCAGTTCATACAAGCAGAACAGCCTTTGGTAATGGCAGCATGGAAAATGGACCTAAGTGCTCAGTGCAATTAGCAAGAGGTGCAATCTGAGGGGGTGGTACTCAGACATTGTGCTGGTTCCTCCCTGAGGAGCTGGGGCTGTGTGACTCACAGCAGAAGGGGGTGCACTTGGGTGCTTCTGCTCCCCCCGCCCCCTTCTCCATCCTCTCAAGACTGAAAATTCATAAGCTGTTCTCAGTGACAGTTGTGCAAAATGAAAAGCTCTGTGAATGTGTGGAGAATAGATTATCCTGACTGCTGTTAAGCGTTTGACAAATTGGGAGTTTTGTCATACATCAAAGAACAATAGAGGGAGAATAAGGAACGATGTGCATCATATAAATACAACATACCTGATGGCTCCTGGCACCATTTATCTTCCTGGGGGGTGGGGCTGAGGAGGACTACAGGGAGGCAAGTGGGAAGAGGGAGGTCACTGGCCCCAGGAGGCTTTGAAAACCAACCCATGATCAAGATCAAGGACTATGTCTCTGGATATCCCAGGCCATTTAGGGGTTTTTCTCATTGTGATTTCTTAAACTATGAATTATGGGGAGAAATTTCCTGAATCTGAAAGGGAAGGGGGTCTGTGAAGCTACTGGTCCATCAAGCAAGAGTCTTGTGTCCTCTAGAATGTAGAGGACGTGGAGAATTAGCTGCTTAGAGTCTGGTAGAGCTCTGTCTAGCAATAAATACAATGGGAAGGTAGGTGCCGGAACAACAGCTCTGTTTCTGTTTTTCTCTCCCAGCCACAGCTTCTACCACCCTTAGCAGAGGGATGCCAAGCTCCAAGTGGGGGCAGTTTGGTTCAGTCTTGGGGCGCAAAAGAGCTTGCATAGACTATACAATGGCTTCCACTGTAGATGGAAGCCCTGGCCCTTATATACAACACAAAGAGAAACATGCAGAGAAGGCTAGAGGTAGCAAACTTTCCTGAAGGTTTGTAGGAGAAGGTAAGAAGGCCTTAACAGTGCATCTTCACATCCCTTTAGCAATGGGGTATTGAAGGTGTGGACAGCCTTTGGCAGACATGTGCAGACCTCTTCATGCCTGGGATGTTGGTGTGCATTATAGCAAGAACCAATAGAGTTTACTTATGGGAATTGTGAAAAGGCTATAAATCTCATTGCAGTGATGATCCCACAACTCTATGAATATACTAAAATGCATTTATATAATTCCAAAGGTTGAATTATATGACATGTGTATTATGTTTCTGTTAAGCCACTATTCTTCCCAACCCAAGGAAAGGAGACAGAGAGTATCTGGCACACAGCGGGGGAACATATTTATATAGACTTGAGTTTTTTCCCATCTCACAGATGCCTATGGAAAAGGTTGACAAGCCCTCAGCTCCCAGCTTTCCAAGTTCAAGTCTTTAGAGTCTGCTCCTTAAAATGTTGTCTGCTTTCCAAAAGCAGACACCCAGCCTTCATTTAAACCCAAGGAGCTTACTATGATGACATTCTTAGTCAGATAATTATGCTCCAAAAACTCCAGGGTGTGAGCTAACAGCCCAGTTTCCATCAATTCAAATCTTTCCCCATGTCTTGAGAGATCATTCTTATATATTTGAGTGTCTATGTTGAGTCTGTATACCATATTGCAGAAGAATTTGCTGGAAGGGAAAAAATGGTGGTAGAAAAGAAGTCTTTGTGCTGTCTAACGCAGATTTTCTTGTAGTAATTGAAGCCTGCTTCCCACTGCCTGTCTGAATTCTGGCATCTGCTGAGGCTTAGATGCCTGGAGTCAAATGGAATAAGTGCCTCTTTGGAGAGCAGCTCCTGGAGGCCACTGAGTTTTTGTCACATGTCAGTGGCATCTGCATATGGATGTGAAATGTATATTTTAAAATGTGCACACACTTGACTGCACCCATGTCCTGTTCCAAATGTGTTTATCCAGTTGCCCATCACAGATCCATCCTGAAGGTTTGGGGGATTAGGGGCTGGCTGACCAATTCACCTTTGTCTCCCAGCCCATAGCCTTCCAGAGCATTGAATGCCCCCAGTCACCTTTGTGACTTCCTCCTCCTCCCTGGAATAACAAGGCTAAAGGATTGAGCTTCATGGTTGGTTACCTGGGAGATGGATTTGTTACCTTGGTAGAAGAAAACTGGAAGCCACAGCTACTACTGCAGCCAGCAAGGAAATAGCAAGGGGTGAGCGTAGAGTTTGGAGTCAGCCGACTTGTTTTTGAGTACTGGTTGAGGCATTTAGCAGCCATGTGAAATTGAGTATATCAAGACACTTCTCTTGGTCTCACACATAAAGATAAAGTCTTAGATTTCCTGTGGATGCCAGATCTATGCTTTAAAAATATTGAAAGTGATGTGTTCCACAGTCCCCTTAATGAGCATGTCTTAATGATCTAAAGACCTCCCCTGGTCTCCACCTTGTAAGGATCCCGACAACTTCCAGAAGTCCCACCCTGAAGATTAGGCCTTTAACACATGCATATTTGACGAACACTCAAGATCCAAACTGTAGCCCCAGCCCCATAGGAAACCCTGAAATCTTTCCCAATAGAAAGTTGAAAACATTGACAACCCCCCAACCCCCTACAACTTATCCCACTGTGGAAGAGCCTTTGCCCCCCTCCATGGAGTTGGGCAGGCTGTGACTCTTCCTCCCTATGGAGAAAAGTCAGAACAATGTTTTCAAAAGGTTTTCTCCTAACACTCTCTGTTCCCATGGTGCTCTTTTTCAGAATTACCCTCTAGGCAGTGAAAAGTACACATCACATGACAAGACACATGTCTGTGCTCTAAGTGACAGTCCCAGCCCAGCTGACCTTCAGCCATGCTAACCCAAGCACAAGACACATGAGGGAAAAAGACATATTAGAAATTCATTCTTCTAGTCCCAGTTTCCCCCACCCTCGAATAGAAATCCTTGTCACCCTGAACATCCCAGTCTTCCCAGTTGACATCCCAGGCACTATAGAGTGGAAGAAAACATCCATGCCAGACCTTCCTGGTACCCTGAACTAGTGATCTCTTATCTGTTGCTTTTAGAATTGTTAGGCATTAAATTTGTGTATCCACCCACCGCCAATTTCCATGTGGTTGGACCTTTAGGGAGAAATAGATTTAAAAGAGATCATGAAAGTGGGACCTCTAGGATGGGATTAGCATCTTTCTAAACATGAAAATATGTCAGAGCCAAGTGCCCCACCCGTCTCTCTCTCTCTACACATACCAAGGGCATGCCATGAGAGCGCATAGCAAGAAAGTAGTTGTCTGCAAGTCAGGAAGACCAATCAGCTTTATCCTGCTGATGCCTTGCTCTTAAACTTCCAGCCTCTAAAATGATTAGAAAATAAACATGTACTATTTAAAGCACCCAGGGTATGGTATTTCATTATAACAGTCAAATGTACTTCTCTGTAGCACAAGAGATGTGGAATTACCTAGATTGGCCTCTGATGTTTGCTATTTGGGTCCTTGGTCATCATAGAGGTAGTCTCCAGGGTATAAATTCATCATAGCAAATTCTCTCCAGGAGAGAAATGTGTTTCAAACAGGCATTCTCTGGCAGAGTGGGTTTGGCTTCTCTTTCTTCCCAGTGCCCACTGTGATAGGATAAGAATTGGGCTGAGTGAATGGACAGCTGGCATGTGGGGGATGGGCAGATGGAGTGGATATACACTTGCACATTTATGGGTGTGAGTGGTAGGAGTCCATAGAAAGTTCAGGAATAGAGGTACACAGCTCCTCTGGAAAGACTTACCCAGTGTTCTTCTGCCTTGTTCACCCTGAGCCATATGAGCAGTTCAGTCTTGCTTATCCTCAGTAAGTCTCCTTCCTCCCACCCTGCATCAAACCAGAGCTATTATCCAAGGACAATAGGGTTCTGTGGTGTTTCTCATTCTGCAGCAGAGAAGCAAAGCTGACAACATGGTATTTATATCACACTCTGGCTTTCCAGAGGCCTCACATCCACTAATGAATTAATTCTTCCTAACAACAGTGCCTTTATTAGGGTGGCATCGCACTGTGTTCATCAGACAAGGGCACTGAAGCAGTGGCTGAAACTGCTCCTGATGCGTGAGATGCCCAGCTGTGGCCACTACGGGGTCATATGAGGCGTGTTGTGCGGATACAGAAAATGGGACAAGGAACTTGGATCTGGATGTGAGCAAAGCCTGTGGTTACTCCTTGGGAAGATGAATTTGAGTTTAGAGTCTTCATTTTCCTCATCTGTAAAACTAGGAGAGCAAGAAACTAGACAACATGTGGATTCTTTGTGAAGATTTGGAAACACATGGGGGGGATTTTGTGAGCCGTGACACATGCATAGGAATACTGTGGCTGAGGGTGCAGGAGGGTGCTGCATTGTATGGAGGGTGAAGTTCAGAGAACAGAGTAAGAACCCTCAAAATTTCCTGGAAGATTAACATCTATAAACTTCTCTGACTCTAGGCCATTCAGATTTTCTTTCCCTAACGTCTAAGCTCTACGGAATCTATCTGTTCCCCAGCACCAATTAACTCCTGATGCTCTTTACTCTCATATGCTGGCTTTCATGTTCCATTCATCTGTCTGTCCATCCTTCCATCAATCCATCCATCCATCCATCCATCCATCCATCCATCCATCCATCCATTCACCCATCCACCCACCCATCCACCTATTCATCCATCTATACATACATACATTTAACTTTATTTTTGTGTATGTGGAAAATATTTTATTTTACTAAGAATGGGAATTATCATTGATGGGTGATAAAGATTTCAATGTGTTGATCTGTAGAGCTTGGCCCACAGGTTCTGAATCTTGGATTCCACACTCTCTACTCCCAATGTTTGAAATGCATTTGTGTCAGCTTGTGATGGTCAATCCTTATTGTTAACTTGACTGGAGACCCACCTCTGAATGCTTTTGTGAATGTGTTGCTAGAGATACTTACTGGAGGCAGGAAGACCCTCACTGAGTGTGGTTGCCATCGCCAAGTGGGTGGGGTTCTCAAGTGAATAGAAAGGGGGAAAGAAAGCCAAAATTAACTCCACCAGTCATCCTGTTCTACTTCCTGACTGCAGATAGAATGTGACCAGCTTCCTCATACTTCTCCTGCTACAACCAGTGTCCCTAGGACCACCATGCCTTCCCTGCCATGATTGACTGCATTCTCAATCCGAAAATCAAAGTCATCCCTTAAAATGGCTCTTGTTAGGTGTTTTGTCAAGGCAAGAGAGAAGTACTTAAGCTTTTTCTCATGACTGGTGGCTCAACCATAGCTCCTCTTCTAACATCAAATCTTTACATAAGAAGCTCCTTATATCCTCTTTGTACCTAGCACCCATGGTTATGGTCATTGTAATAAAATATGCAAACACAATTATGACCTTCTTGACTATTTCTCTATGTATAGCTTAATGGCATAGAGAACATTCATAATGAGGTATAGTCATTGGCAACAACCATTCCACAACTCTCTTCACTTAACTTCAAATCTCTGCCAACCACCGTTTCTCCTAACTATGGTTTTTCACTATTCTAGGTACCTCATGTCAGTGGAACTGTGGAGTCCTTCCTTTCTGAAACTAGCTTGTTTAACTTAGCATAATGCCTTCAAGGTTAACCTGTGTTACTGTGTATTTTAGAATTCCCATCCCTTTTAAGCTCATTGAATATATGGGTTACATCTTGCTTTCCATTCATCTCTCTGATGACACCCAAGGTTGCTTCCAGTTTAGTTATTGTAGATAATTCTTTTGTGAATGTAGGTATGTTCAGGGATTACTTTTTACTCCAAATGGATAGCTTTGTCTGATGGATATCTGTGGCAGCTGATCACAGTGCTTCTCTGTGATAGGCACTGTTAAGGCAGAAATGACTACAGTTGCAATTGTTAAGCAACCATGTGTGTATGACAGATACTTCCATAATGCCTGGGGAGAAGGGAGAAAGGCAAAGGAGCAGGATTCCAGCTCAGATTTCTCCGTCCCGAGCTACTTGCTTACCTGTTTTGTGTCTTATTTTTGTTACTTACAAAAGTAGGATTGCGTTTTCAATTTCATCTGCTCATTGCCTATCTGTTGCATGTACAGTTCAATGAGAGGAGAGAGTGAATGTATTTCATCAAACAAAAGGCATTAAACTACTGACAGTTGTCATTCCCCCAAGGGCCTGACATGTAACACATGCCAACAGATGCTGTTTGAATTCATGAGTGTTTGCTTAAATCTGCAAGTAGCAGACTTTGTTTTTAGTTCTGGTTCTCTTGGCCTCAGACTGGCTTTGTTGTGGATCCTGCTTTGTAGGGATGGGCCTATTGTGCCAGCCCTGTTAAAACAAATAAGTATACACAGCTCCCTGTGAGACTGCATGACCCAAGAGAACAATGGCGTTGATGTTCAAATGAAATAGGCCTCTCAGGAAAGTAAAGGCAAGATAGTAGTAGTCACAAAGAGTTTGGGAAAATTGGAGTCCAAAGACAACTCCAAGGAACATAGATATGTTATATAACCCAGGGACCTCCCTGGTTCAAGTACAACCAGTACTTAGTACAACAATGTGTACTAAGCAGGCACTTCTCAAGTTTCAATGAGCATAAGAATGATTGGTGTTCCTGTGAAATAAGAGCTACGGTTCTATAGAAATGGAGCGGGGGAGGGGGGGATCCCTGACATAGTCTTCATTTCTATTAACCCCTTTTGGTGATATGATTGCATTCAATCCACCAACCACATAATGATCAGCAAGAGCCTATCTTCTGTGCAAGGCTCATTCGAGAGCTTGAACCCGGGAGATCCCTTGTTTATATAACGTATCTATGGTATTCTGAGCTCCTGTGTAAGGGAGAATAGGCTTCCTTTTCTTGTATTCATGTAATTCTCCATAATGGCACCCTAGCAACTATGTCTCAGGCAAGGAGACCAGGTTTGTTGTTGTTGTTGTTGTTTTGTTTGTTTGTTTGTTTTTGTTTTTCGAGACAAGGTTTCTCTGTGTAGCCCTGGCTGTCCCAGAACTCACTCTGTAGACCAGGCTGGCCTCGAACTCAGAAATCTGCCTGCCTCTAAGGAGACCAGTTTTAATGTTTGTCTTCATGTTGGTCTCTGAAAGGTTTGGCCATTTAAGTCAATTGCTTACATGCTTTTCCAGAAGCGTCCTTTGCTCCTAGTTCTGAAGCATACTTGGATAAGACAGTGATACCTTTGTGAAAATTGAGGCTAAGGATCAATGGATGGAGATGGCGTATTAGCTTAGCTCTGAGAACTACTCATCCAGCCCTTTACCTTCCTATTGAGACTGAGAAGTGAGTAAATTAACACCCATGGGGCCTGGCGGGATCTGAAGACCCACCTTCTCTCATTCGGGAGTTGATGAGAAAAAGATGGCTTAGGAGGTCAATTTCATAAGGTTGTGTCCTGCCTCCAAGCATGGACAAAGAGCTCCCCACAACAGGCTGTGTTCTAGGGGGTCAGTAGTCCTGGTTTAAGGTACCGAGTGACCAGAGAGATGCTGTTCAGGTTTAGTTTTGACCAATTGATCCAGCCTTACTGACTGCAGGGCAGCTATAATGGGGTTCTTTTTAATTTTTGTTTTTTCATTCCTTTTAACTTTACTGCCTACTCATAATTAGATTCTTAAGGGACTCCTTGAGAATATTTATATATTTATAATATGTAAATATATTTATATAATTATATTTAAATATATATTTCTAATTTATATTATAATTAAAAGTAGAAATATAGAAATATATCTATAATTAGATTTTTAAAGGACCTTATCCAGATTTGTATCCAGTATATTTCTATTTGCATAGCACTTAGTTCCCACCTTAAAATCCCACTAGTGGGCCTATATTTCTGTGATGCAGAGAGATGGAGATGGAGAGATAGATAAATGTGGAGATGGAGAGATAAATAGATTAGATAGATAGATAGATAGCTAGATAACTCCCTTCTGGTTTCCTCTCTTTACCATTTAGCTGGCTAGATGTCATAAGGCCTACAACTCTTATGATGCTAGTTTTCACTCTCTCATGGCAACCCTCTCAACTAGGTTTCATCCCAGATCCTGAATGAGTTGCCTTCTCAGCACCCAGCAAACTTCAGAATGGATGAGAGGTTCCTGTCACGTTCCATCAGCCATGCCAATGCAGCCATGGCAGTTAGGGGAACTATGCAACTCAATGTTTTCTGGATAGAATAGGTAGTCTTGGTCAAAGATGGTCCACACAGTAAGTAGAGTGTCCTAGGAGAGAACGAAGAGTAGGGCATTTGCTTCAGTCCTTTCTTTCCATCTTGGCACCTCCTTTCCTTCTAACAGGCTCATTTTGAACAGCTGCTGACCTTTGAAGGGGTCATCATGAACAATAGGCTTGGTGGCTTTAAGAAAGAGACAGTATCCTTTACCCAGGACTTTTCTCCAAATGAGTCAGGAGGAGGGTCATGCTCTACAGAAGCAGATTCTATAGATAGGAAGTAGGAGAAGGCACAGGGAGAAGAAGGTTTTGGTACGTGGCACAGGAAGCACAGGAGGGGGTCATAAGCAGAAAGGAAGCTGGGTTTTTCTTTTCTTTCTTAATGTATCTTAATTTGAATTTTTCTGTAGTTACCTTGGTATTTAAATACTTTCATTTCTTTGAGGCATCTGTAAAGCTTCAGTGTTCATAAATAATGGAGGGATAGAGACTTGGCTGGCTGTTAGGAACATGGAAGTATTTATCAATCAGGATGGATTGGATTACTTGGGACTCAAGAAACCCAACTTAGAAGGAGAGGACCTCTTTTAACAGACTCTATTGTTTTAAATTCTCCTCCCCCATTGACACCACTCACACTGGTGCAGGACAGTAGTGCACACATGAGTGCCACATTTGATTAGATTCTAAAGAGAAAGGAAGGACCAGGGGATCTTTCCTGCCTTTTCCTCTCCCAGGAATGCCCATGTGAGTTGACCCTATATGATCAGGAGAAGTAAAAAAGAAGTATGCACTGTTCCTGGGATAATACTATCTCTGTTTTAAGAACTAAAAGTTAGGATCACTGAGTATTTATGAGCATTAAAGGATTCAAATAAACCAGATTTCCTCTCTCAAGAGTAATCATATGGCTCTTCCAACCGGCGCCCAACATCAGTAACCCAGATGAGTATCAGAATTAAACAGACCCCACGTATTAACAGGGTGAAAGAAAAAAGGCAAAATATTTTAAATGTGTGGGCTCTTAACAGATGACATTGTTTAAAAGACCAGGAAGAGAAGAGGCGGAAGAAGAATGGGAGAGAGATATTAACCGGAACATTGTTGACACTTGGCCATCAGCTCCTGCAGGAAGTCCCAATTAGGCCCACGTCTGCCTGATGCCATCTTCAACACGAACATCATATCCGCTGTAAGCTCCTAACTGCTTACACACACTTGGGCATTCATCTCAGTTTCCTTATGTTTCAGTATCTTTTTATGCCCATCCTTTAGGATCTTATTTGTACCTATAAATATGTAGACAAGGGGGAAGGGAGGAGACACTGGTTTCCTGGCATTTGTTGTATCTGAAGTTCTTATAGCCTTAGTAGCTGGGTATTCTGAATGGAAGAGTCTAGAATGTGGGTTGAGAATGATTACATAGTATTTGCTCTAATGCTCTATGCTTCAGTGTCTTGGCCAGCATGTGTGGAGAGATAAGCAAGAAATGTCATCTTTGTGCATCTGCTAAGAGAAGTTTCGAGGTTTAACATTTACCACAATCTTCAGGTTCCCTGTACACACATTCTATGCATCTTCCCTCTAACTTACCCTCCACTCTGTACCCAGAATGAGTTTCTGTAAACACAAGTCAGATCATGTCATTGCCCTGTTTTCGTGCACCTCCAAGCTTCCTATTGCGTTTTGCATAAAATGCAAACTCCCTTCAGTGGCCTTCTGAGCTTAGCATGACCATGTCATACCCCTGTGTCTTAGCATCCACCCACTCTCTAGCCCCTACCCCCACCCCCGGTATGGACTGTGCTCCAGCTTCATTGGCTGTTTCTGTTATCAGGGCTCCCCAAGATAGCTCTTCTGCTTGTTTTACATGATGCTTTCTTTGCTTGGAAGCTACCCACCCCCAATGATGCTTCAGCTACTTGGAATGTTCCCCCCCCCACACACACACACACTACCCACTACTTTGGATAGTCATGTGGCTGATGAAGCTCCCAGGCTGCTTCTTCTCTGCCCTCCCCCACATGCACTATACTATCTTGCTAGTATCTTGTATCTTGTTGGTTTTCTCTGTCCTACTGATCTCTCCTTGGATCTATCTTTCTTTCTTTCTTTCTTTCTTTCTTTCTTTCTTTCTTTCTTTCTTTCTTTCTTTCTTTCTTTCTCTCTCTCTCTCTCTCTCTCTCTCTCTCTCTTTCTTTCTTTCTTTCTTTCTCTCTCTCTTTTTAAATTAATGTTTCTACTTGTTTGTTGTGACAGGGTTTGATTATGTAGCCCAGGCATTGGACTCATTTTGTAGATATAATATTATGATTCATTTTTATTTGTGATGAAAAAGACAGATAAGCAATTTATATATTTGCTGGACTAACTTATCTTAGATTCATGGCACAGAATGGGCTGTGCCTCTTTTTAACTATGTCACTTGCCATATTTTTTCATATCTCTGTACTTTGGTCACTCCGTATGTATAATGGAGGTATTTTATTAGCTAACGTCCACATTTTGCCATTAGCATTGAGTATAGAAATATATATAAAACCTTTGATCAGTGTCTTACCTTGGTAAAGCCCTGAATAGTGTTGACTGCCATTATTATTATTATTATTATTATTTTGATAATTCTTACAAACAGATGCATCTTCTAAGAGACATTTAGATGTAGATATTATACAATGAGTGGACTCTAGCCA